>NW_028327183.1:31765409-32068439 GCF_987537825.1 Furipterus horrens
TATGTGTGGATGGACCAAGCCCAGGGGTGCCGCCAGGAAGCCAACAGAAGGAGTGGACATGGAGGAGGGAAAGCCATCTGATCATTTTCAGAAACAAGGATTATGACTCTCATTCATTCATCACTGATGAATTATCTAATGATTAATGAAATTTTGTCCCTCTGCCCCTCCAAAAAAAGAAAAAAAGGGCAAAAGACAGGAACACATGAACACCTGAAAAGACACATGACAAGAAAAGATCTCCAAATGGTCAATAAAGATCTGAAAAGGTGCTCAACCTCACTGGTCAAATCAAAACCACCATGGTACACATCCAGAATCACTAAGATTTAAAAGACTAATGATATTAAGGGAGGTGAACTACAGAGCCTCCCATGCAACATAGGCAGGGTGGGGATTGATCAAACCACTGTGGTAAACAGTGAGGTGCCTTCTCCTGAAGGGAGCAGGTGATACAGTAATATATAAAGAAACGCCTCCAACAGTACATGGGCACGTGTGCTTCAGAAGACGTGCCAGGATGGCCCCGCAGCCCATTTGTGAGCCCCAAAGGGACCTCCTCAGTTGCCCATCACCAGCAGAATGGGCCACTCTCCATGGCCGGCTCATTCCACGGGGCATGAAACAGTCGTGGAAATGAACAGATTGCCGCTCCTACAGTCACACTGATGAGTTGCACATGCATAGTGTGGAAAGAAAGAGGACAGTGTTAGATCCCATTTATGCCCACTTCAGAAACAGGCCGAATAATGCCCAGTGTTAGGAAGCGTCCATGGAGGAAGAGAATGTAGTGATGCGGGGAGCCTGGTGTCCCTGTGTTTCATACGTGTGCTCACTTTGGGAGAGGAGTCCTATGGTTGCACACTTAAGTCTGTCATTCTTCAATTTAAACTTTGTAAAAATATTTTAATAAAACACACACACGGGGGGAAAGTTTGCCATCAGCAAATATGCACCAAATGAAGTTTTGAAGACTATACTTTTGTCAATGGGGAAGCGATCCCAAATGGAAGATCTGAGATGTAGGAAAGAAAGGAAAGTGGAGAAAGTGGTAAATGTGTGAGTAGTCTAAAAAACTGATAGTATAAAGAAAATAATGGGGCTTAAAAAATAGATTTAGTATATGATGAAGGGAATAAGCACAAATCTCAGGTAAAGGTAGAGTATTGCTGATTTGGCTCAAGACATTGGCCGATGTCTGTGGATGGCATCACAGCCTCCTCTGGGCAGAATGATTCTGGTTTCCCGAGTCCATCATGGTTATCCGACCATCACATCATCCTCGGGGCACCCAGCAGAGCAGGAGCGAAGCATTCACTGTTGTGCGAGTCTAGTATCTGTGATTTTGTATTGCTTTTCTTGAAAAGATCCCCCAACATTACATAAGTTGTAGGCCCCACAAAACCTGGATTTGTCCTCCATTTAGCCTCCAACTCCCTGGTTTCTCAGACAGAAAGATTGTGGGAGCTGGGTAGCAGAAGGACCCAAAGAGAAGGCCCACTGGTGTGGACTGGACTGTGGGCAGAGGTCCAATTTTCAGCTTGGTTCCTGTGCACCATCCCTCTGGCCCTTCTGGTCACAAGTCAAGCCTCACTGTTGCCTGAACCCTGAGCTGAGCTGAACCCCGGAGCTGGGGCCCCTTTTGTGGGGGTCAAGTGGCAGCCTCTCTCTTGGACAGACCCTTTCTTCCCTCTTGGCCCCGTCTGTCATAGGAAATGGACCCAGAATGCCTCCTGGAGACCCTCACCCAGCACTCACCTGCCCATAGGGCTGGTCTGGCTTAACCATCCCCTTCAGACCACTATTTGACCAAGTCTTCCCAGCCCTGCGCAAGCTAACAGGCTTTCATGAGGAAAGAGTGGAGAGGCCTTGCTCTCTCACTGCTCTGACTGATGTGCTCCCGGTGAGGACCCTCGGGTGCGACCACACAGGGGCCCCTGGCCCCCAGCCAAGTTGAGTGGGAGTGGGTCAAGGCCTTTCTGTGAACTCCCAGGCTCTCTTTTCTGACTTCTGGGGGCGGCATACCAAAGTGAGGACCTCATGCTGGCTGCAGGCCTGGGGCAGCCCCAGGAACCCCTCCAGCTCCAGATCTGGCTTATTGCAGCCACGCAGCTCCCTCTTACTCGCTTCCTCTGGCCCCTCCTGCACCTGTGATTGGGGATTTTCAAGAATGATCTCAGTGCAGTGGGCGTAGCGGACTCAGGCTGCGGGCTGCTGAGGACAAGGAAAGCCTGTGTCTGAGCTCTGTTGTAGTTTATCACAGACCATGCAGATAGATGTCTTGTGTCCCCAGTAAAGTTTGCTTTCTTCTCATACTTCTCTCTCCACCTGGGACCGGGCCCCCAGAGGCCCAGGGGACGTGCCTGAATGCCCCGCCCCTGCCCCACTCAGCTGGTGGAGTCATTTTGCCAATAAGCCTCAGAGCTGGAGCTTTGAGGGCTAACCATGGACAAGGGCAGGCTGTCAACCAGGGGCAATTTTTACTCCTGTAGGACATAGATCAATGTGAAGACATTTTCTTTTTTTTTTTTTTGTCATACTGGGGAGGGGCTGGTATTGGCATCTAGTGAGGAGAGGCAAGACCTGCTGGTGCAGGAGCTGATATGAGAAAAAGGGGGAAGGGGGGGTGTAAGAAAAGCACTAAAGGCCCCATTTCCCCAGTGAGGCCAGGTGCCCTCAGGGTCCAGCAGCTCCCCTCCACAGGGCACTCCTCTCTCCCTTGGCCTGAGTGTGGGGGTGACATTGGAGTGACACCAAAGAGCAGAGGGGAGAAGTGTATGGAGGGACACCCTGGCTCCAAGGGTGTTCCCACCCTGCCATCTCTATGCAGCACTTACTGGAGGAGTGGGCAGTGGGTGGACCAGATCAGGAACTTCCTGTGGGTGCTCAGGGTGCAAGGAACATGCCTGCCCCAGGGGGCCTTACTCAGACCTATGTCCCTGGGGGGCCCTCCTCAGTGACACCTCCCTGGGTGCCCTCAGAGTTCCTCCAGCCCTGGGCCCTCCTCTGGGATGAAGCCCCAGGCAGCAGAGTGTGCTGAGTATGGTGAGGGCAGCGGAGAAATGAGCAGAGGTGAGTTTGTGGGTGGATCAGCCTCTGCACCCAGGGACACAGGAGTGAGACAGCAGGTCCACGCAGAGGTGAGGGAGACCACTGCAGAGAGCGCTGCCAGTGTGCAAGGAACGCAGCGCAGGGCGAGGGCCAGCCATGGCCTCCACAGCCCAGCACTTTGGCGTATGTCCCCTACGGACACAGGCCTTGCACAGGCCTCAGTGTGCCGTCAGAATCAGAAAGCAACAGCCCATCTGAGCTCCTCCCAGCCTGGTTGGAGAGCAGAGGGTCCACCTACTCTCAGCACTGTGTTTCACCCCACCCCCATCTTCTTCAGTCTGTGCAGGTTTCTTTCATCTGTCCCGATGTTCTCAGCCTTGGCACATGGCTGCTTTCATAGGATGTCTGGTGTCTCCTGGAAACGAGATTCCAGTTGGGCAGGGATGGCAGGAAGTGTGGCTGCGCCTCTCTGTACATCCCGTGGGGCAGGGGGTAAAATTTTAATTTGTCCCATTACTGTCCATGTGAACATTGATTGTTTAATTAATATAGTGTCTGCCAGGCCCCTTCCCTGCAAAGCTACTATTTATTTATTAAAAATAAATATTTTGTAGGAAAGTACTTGAAAACTATGTAAACATCTCACACTTCCTCCAACTTTCACTTATTTGTCTATTTGTCTGAGTATGAACTCATGAATTACAATTTTTTTCAACAGGGTGTAATCTGTGGCTCTCTGTGCACCCCGTCGAGCTGGCTCCCGAGGCATTGATGGCTCCCAGGCTTCTGAATGGCTCCCTGACCATCTGATGTGTCAAGATGTTCCGGGAGCATCTGGTATTTTTCCTGTCCAGGCTGGAATTGGCCATCTCTCCAAGGAGTCCTGTTCACTTTTAGAGGGAGGTTATATTTAGAAACCAAGATCTGGGTGCCAAGGATGCTCCTGTTTCTGCTCTTGCTCCTGGGGTATCCCAGAGCCAGCCCACCCAGTGAACAGAAGTGGGCAGTGCATGTGCGTGCACACGTGTGTGTATGTGACTCTACATCCACACAAATATACACTCGCACAAATGCACTTACTCGCTCACACACTTTTATCCATATTTATCTGCCAGTAAGTTTCTCCAGTCAGCTAATTGCTGACTTCCTTCCCTTGTCAAGCGACCTGTGTTTTCACTTGACTGATGTACAGAATTCTTCACTTGATCCAGACCAGGATTCTATGACCCTGAAGAAGCATCTCCCTCAAGCCTGTAATTTGACGCAGTGAGAACGTGGGCTCACCAGGAAACCTGGACAAGTGGCAGGGCCCCATTTGCCATTGAGGTTCTCTGAACGGACTTCTGACCTTAGCTGTGTTCTTCATAAGAGCGAAAAGTGGAAAAGCCCATCGTGTTCATCAACGAGAGGGTGATTCTGTGGACTGTGGCTTGGGTGTCTGGCATGGAATTCTTGACTCCTGACTGAGGGTCAGGGTTAGAGGGCTGGAGCCGGTGGAGGTGAAAGTGTAACAGAACCCTTGGGCTGCTCCAATTGAAACAGAACCCACGAGCTGTTTAGTTAGGGGCCCGATTGCCCGCCGCCATAATTATAACTCTTAATACCAGAGTTTGGTGAAAAGAAAAAGAATTGTTTATTTACACATAGTCCTGCCTCCCCCTCCCAGACCTGGCCAGACCTAGGAAAGTCAGAAACACCGTTTCCCTACTTCCTAGGCACAGTTCAGCTTTACCAGTAGCTGCCAATCAGTCAGTTCTGATTGGGGAGGTCCTTTCTGTGCTGTGGTGCCCTCCAGCTCTCAGTGCAGAACTGTCTTGATTCTCAGCCTCCTTGCAAACTGCCTTCTTCCTGTAAACCGCGCAGATCTCCTCTCCTTCTCAAAACCGCCTGGCGAGAGCTTCTTCTTTAAGCCGCCTGGAGATCCCTTCTCCAAGCCACATGGAGGGAGCCCACAAGAGCCAGAGAGTGAGGGCGTGAGGGCCAGAGAGAGCCTGAGAGAGAGAGCCTCCTAAAGCCAGAGCCAGCCCCAAAATGTCCACAGCTCCTCTCTTCCTCTCTGCCCCCTCTCTCTCCCCCTGCGTCCTCTCACGCAGTGGGTGTTGCAAACAGTTCTGACCATTCACCGAACCCTACGTAGGCTCTGTCTGCTTCTTCCGTACCAGCCCACAGTCCAAGACCCCTCCCAGACCTGAGCCTTGGAAGTAAAGCGGATCTTTGCAACAATGTTTCCAGCCACTAGCTCCAGGCATGCAAGGGCATCCTGAAAGCTGCTTCCTGCTCCCTATCTCCCAGCTGCAAACTCTGGGGTTTGTTTTTGGACTCCCCTGTTTCTGTAACAAAAGGAGAGAACGTTTTAGGAAAACCACTTAGACTTGGCTCCAGGGCAGCATAGTGGAGGAGAGAGCACTCTGACCTGTCCAAGGGGGCCTGGGACTCCTTGTTTTCTGGGGTCATGATGGAGCCCTATCCAGCTTCATTCCAGAAGACACTCCTGCATCCTTGCTTGTGGGCCAGCATTGCCTTCTGCTCACTGGACTTGCTATTCAGCAAGGATGGAGCAGGGAGAGGCAAGTCCAAGTCGGAGTGTCTAGTAAGTTAAGTGTTCCCCAGCCCTTTCTCCCCACTGCTGCTGGGGGTGTACCCTGTCTCCTCCACCTGGATGTGGTTAATCAGAGAGAAAACCACACCTGACTGTGACCCCTTTCCTTTGTTGAGGCACCTGGGCGGAGCCGAACCCACTTCCTGTTCTGAGGAGCTTCTGCCGCCATATGCTCTGCGACCGCTGGTGCTGTGGCCTGAAGACCCCTCCCTCCTTTCTCCCCTGGTTGGGCTGTGGATTGGCCTGGCTGGAGCCAAAAGCACTGAAGGAAAGGCTTCCAGGAGAGTCTGATAGAGGGGCAGTAGTAAACCCCCAAACTCATGACCTTTCTCCCCATCCCACAGGGCTGGACGGGTCCCACAGGCTGAGCTGTGAGGGCCCAGGCAATCTCTGCAGGAGGGGAGGGGCAGAATTATGCCTTGGACCCTGAGTCCCCTGCCCCTAAACAACTTGCCTTGAAAGTAAAGGTGCCCTTGTGCCACCAGAGTAAGAGGACATGGGAAGGAACATCAGTCACATCAGCCAGTGAACCTGGGTGCTCGGGACTCAGGAAGTGGGCTCTGACATGGTGCTGAGGCCCCTCAAGATAGGCTGTCAGCCTTCACTCCAACCCAAGGGAGACAAACGTGTTCTCCCGAGACCCCTACACAGATGGCTCACCCCAATGTGTCCAGACCTTGCTGCCCACTGAAGCCCTTTTTCAGCAGGAACTTAATGGTCCTAGTCCCTCCTTGGGAAGGAGGTCTCTGGGTAACTTCTGCCACATTGACTGGTATTTTTCTTCGTGGTCTGACAGTACCCTCTCATGTGTCAGAGGGACCTTATTATTCTATAGTGGTGATGGTAGACTAAAACCCAATGAATTGCACACTTCATATCAATGAAATGTATGGTATGTGAATTATATCACAATAAGGTGGGAGTTTTTAAAGGGCCATATTATAATGACAATAAATAATGAAAACAGCATAACTGTTGGTACCTTACTATGCTTTCTGTTACTCCTTTGCTCTTCCAACAAATGGATGTAGAAGGGAGGTTGAGCACCATCTTCCTCTCCAACTTTCTGATGAGGGAGTCAGGTGGGTGTCACAGGCCTGGACAGGAAGTGGTAGGACAAGGCTTCCATTCATACGTTCTGACTTTGGTTCTTTCTCGAGTCTGCTAATTGCTCCCCGTGATCTGAACTTTCATGGTTTAACACTGACCCCCAGTCCTGTCTAATCTGGTCATTTTCAGATGGGATGGATTAATCTGATTCCCTTGGCATTTTATTGCTTTTCTCTGGGACTCTTCATTTCAACCTCTCTCTAAAACAGCACTGTGGTGCTTACCTTCCAAGATGACCCCAACTGGCCTATGCTTCTTGGTATTCACATTTTCCCAAATTGAGTCAGGGCTGGTCTGTGTGACCAGTAGAATGTGGCACAGCTGACAGAGTAGACTCCTAAGATGAAGCTATAAAAGGCACTGCAGCTCTGCCTTCGTCTCTTGGGTTGCTCGCTCTGAGGGAAGTCAGCTGCCATGACGTGACAGACCCGTGGACAGGGCCACTTGAGGTCTCTGGCCAAAGCACCATCTTGCCATATGAGATGATGCCTTGGAAGTGAATGTCCCATCTGGCCAAGCCTTCAGGTGAGACAGCAGCCCCAGCCAACATAAGGCCACAGCTGCGTGAGAGACCCCAGCAAGCAAGAATGCCCATCAAGCCCTCTAGAGAAAGGGAGTCCTGGTTACAGTTTAGCAATACTGTCTCTGCCATAATATGGAAAACAGATCCTGCACTCAGTGAACTGAGTGATGGAGATAGCGAGGTTCGTAAGGAGAATGTTGAATGTGACCTCTTTTAGCTACTTAGAATAAAACAAGAGATGGATAAGCTAAAAGATGAATTATTAAGTATAAAGGGGACACCATCTCTGTTTTAAAATGGCATTTTTTCATTCCCAGACCCTTGCAGTGGCAAACAATGCTAAAAATAAGAAATGAGAGGCATGTGGATTATTTGGGGATACAAGACAGGCTCTGGGGCCAGCCTCCAAGATGGTGGCATGGTCCCCATCTCACAGTACTCAAGCCTTCGTGCACTCCCACACTGAACCAGGGCTGGCCCTGCGTGGCCCATATAATAGGGTAGAAGTGACAGTGTGTGACTTCCCCTGGAGACTGGATTATAAAGGTTTGCAGCTCTCACCTTGGTCTACAGGATCATTCGTTCTTGGAGTAGCCAGCTGCCATGCTATGAAGACACTCAAGCAGGCATGTGGAGAGGAGCTGGGGCCTCAGTCAACAGCCAAAACCAGCTTGTCAGCTGTGTCAGGATCCACCTTGGAAGGGATCCTCCCACCCCAGTCCAGCCTTCAGGGAGACCGCAGCCCCTGCTGATACATGACCACAACTACAATGACACAGCTAAGTGAGAATTGTCCAGCCAAGCCCTCCCCACAGTGCAGGCCAACTGGGAGTGTGAGAGAGAAGTGATTTTTCGGTTTGGGCACCATGTTTTGGGGTGGTTTGTAACATAGCAACAGATTACTGAAATAAGCATCCAGCCCTGCACAGAATATAGAAGGGGAATGCACTATATTTTTGGACCAGAACTAGGCAATACCATCTATTTTCCCTCCCCAATACACTTGTTAATAATCCTGGGGTAACTGCACCTCCAATCAACATCAATTAAATTGCTTTAAGGTTTCGACTTCAGCTAGTGTTGCAGTGTCTACTGCAACATGCAGGGATACAAAGGGACTTTCTCATCACTTTGATTATTTAAACAGGCCACCACCAGTCACTCTCACTTTATGACAATCAGCCTAGCAAGTTCACCTCTTGGGAGGCCATGTTTGGTTCTTGAGTCCTCCCAAAAGAGGGCACACTCTGTGTCTGCCCCATGAAGGAGAATGCTCGCCTGAAATGCCTAACCAGGGTCCGGTGGGTAAACCAGAGGTGCTCAACTTCGCTGGAGCTTTGGAAGCATCAGGGGGATCTTGAAGCACTCAGGCCCGCCCAGCCCTGAGGCTGACTCAGTTGTCTGGATTGTGACCAGGTGCTCTCAGAAGAAGCCTATCCAGGGCCCTGATGTGCAGCCACTGTTGAAACTACTGGTTTAAATCTATCAGATTCATGCTTAGAAAGTTTTCTTCAGGCCTTGTTTACAAAATAGACTCCAACAAATCCTGGCAGTCCACATCTTAGGAAATTGTTTTCCTGGAAACGGTGGTCTAACCTGAAATGGTTTATGTTTAATCACATTATGCCACAGGAAAAAGTGCCATGGTGCTGTGAAGGGCAGGCTGCCCAGCCTGGCTTTTTAAATAGAAATGGCCACAGACAGTAGTTAACCGATTGTGTACCTGCCTTGAATGCAGTTTCCCAACGATACAAAACCTCATTATGAAAGGAAGCACTGCAGAGAAATCCACACTTTATTAACTCCTGAGGTTCCTTGCGGCAGTAGAGTCTCAGGACTCAACGTTTCCACCTTGTATCGTCAGAGACACAGCCAGTAGGAGATTTTATGTATATAAGGAAATTCATTTTGCGGAATTGGCTCCCACGACTGTGGGCCTGGCAGTCTGAAGTTTGTAGGACAGGGCAGGAGACAGCCAGGGGCTGACGCGGCTGTCCAGAGGCGGAATTTCTCCTTCCTCATGAAAACTTCAGTTTTTCTCCGGAAGTCTTTCAGCTGAGGGGATGAGGCCCACCCACATCATGGAGGGTGATGATCTTTACCTGAAGTCTGGCTACAGAGGTTAACCGTGCCTGCAAATGCCTTCCCAGCAACACCCAGGTAAGTGTTTGATTGAATCACCGAGACGAGACGACAGCCTAGCCGAGTCATCCCAGGTCCCAAACTCAGCCTGGGATCCTCTTGTCCCTTCCTCAGAGGGGTCCTTCCTCATCCTCTAAAATAGAGACCCTGTGGGAATTCTCTGCTGAGCACACGACCCTCAGGCACTTCCGAAGTTTCCTTGCTCACCTGCCTGCCTGGATGACTCATCTCTTCTCCATACAGTGCAAGCTGTGGAGAGGTGGGAACTTGTTTCTCATTCACAGCAGGGTCCCCATTGCTCAGATGGAAGCATTCAAAAGTGTGCATTGAATAAGTGGATTATGCACTCATTACCTCATGGCACTTTGCACACTGTCATTGCCCACCAGATGCTAACTGTGACGGTGACAAGGTGACTGGGATGTGAGTTGTGAGGCCACTGCCCTGAAAGGCAACACCCAGACAAGCCCTGAAAGGGAAGCACCAGAGCAAATTCAGCGTCTTCCCAACTAGACCTCGTGGGGTGGGACATTTTACCTCCCAGAATGGCTAAAGGCTTCGGTGTAAAATGGTTCAAGTCCCAGTCCTGCCACCTGTTAGCTGGGTGACTTGGGCAAGTCACTTACCCTCTCTGAGCCTCACTGTTCCCATCTGTGAGTTGGGCACAGTAATACCAGCAACACCCAGGTTGTTGGGAGGGTGAGTGTGATAGTGGGCTTGATCGCTGCAGGCAGGTGGCCCCAGGCAGAGGGCGAGTGGGGATGCTTGGGAAGCCAGAGGTGGGTGGCGAGATATTCGCTAAACAGCAGAGAAAATCTGAAACAGAAAAGTAGAAACGAGAGAGATGTTGCAAAGGAAGAACTGATGACTGAAAATGAGGGAGGGAGATGTCAGGATTGGCTTTTTTATTTTACAAATGTCTGAATTTTGAGAACAAGAGAATTCCATGCTTATTGTAGAAAACTTCAGAGGTACAGAAAAGTGGAAAAACAAGGTAAAGACTACCCGTAATCCTACCATCCAGACACCCCCATGATGAATGTGTGGTGTGTTGTAGCCTGCACAGCCCTTCCCCCACACACCACCCCAGATGCAAGGTTGTATGCCTCAGGCATCAATTAAGGTGATTTGAAACTTCTAATATTTTATTTTAACACACTGGTCCTCCATTTTCAAGATTTTATTTACTCAGTTCTAGATAAATTGTTTATATCTAAATATATATTTATCTAGAAAGCCTGTGGAGGTAGAAGTTCTTTACACATCACCCAAGGGCTGCTGCTGACCCATTTCATGACGTTTCCTAAGTTGCCATCCCCTATTTTGGGGCATTCAGTTTCTGGTTAATTAGTACTCCTGCCCTGTGTTTCCTGGATCTTGGATTTCTGCTGTAGAAAAGAGTCTGGGGAATGACCGTGGCAAAGGTTAACAGCATTTTCAAGGCTGCAGATACACATCAAATTGGCTGCAGTCACAGGCATAAGTGTCCCGGCCTGGCTCTCACATGCCCCAGCCCCCAGGGCTTCCCAGGAAGCACTGTGATGAGACCAGCGGATGGTGGGATCTCCCTTTTGAGTTTCAGTAATAACAGTCCCAAGAATGCTGTTCAACTATTACAGTATTTAATCTTGAGCATCATCCCCATGAGAGAGGTACTATTATCCAGATTTTATCAATGCATACATTGAAACTCAGAGAAGTTAAGCAACTTGCCTTAAGTGGCACAGCCAGTAAATGGTGAAGTCCCATTTGAACCCAGGCAGCTGGCTGCAGAGTCAAAGTCTGACCCCTACAGGCTGCTGCCTCTCTGAGCCATGTTGCTGAAGGGATCTCACTCTTTTCCTTCCTATGGGGGCTGATGGAGGCCCATGGAAGGAGGTCCTGGAGATGCGCCTCTGAGGGTTGGAACCCTGGGGTATCTGTTCTGGAATCAGGAATCAGAATTGAGATTGGGGATGTGTCTTTTCAGTCCCCCAACCTAATGGCTACTGAAGGTGTCTTAGTCAAGAAGAGAGGATATCTGAGACCCCAGGGATCCTTTGGGAGGGTTGTGTGACTCTCATGTGACCAAGAAACATACTGAGATGGCCTCATGTGACCAACGCAGTTGGATGGGAGAAAGGACCCGAGTGCGTGCGTGCATGTGTGGGTGAATGTGTCATTGCTGTCATCTCTTCCTGTTTCCACTGTGGAACCCCCACCGGGTGCATGGTAGGATCTCAGTGTCTACTATGGGGTAAATTACAGCATGTCAGGCTCTCATGACTCAGTTTCCCTGCAGCTCATGAGAGCCCAGGATGCCTTGCTAAACAGAACAAATAACTCAGGGTCCAGGGGGTGTGTGAGGGCTCAAGAGGAGAGGTGGGCTCAGATGTTTGGCACCCATAGCCTCCACTGGGCATGTAAATTGCTTCCCAGAGTTTATTGGTCAGTGGCGCTATTTACATGTTAAAGACGCAGAGATGAGGTTCTGGAAGGAAGGAAATGGGATGAGCATCTGCAGACAATTAGGAGTGGTCTGGACTTCGCCAGCCATGCTTCTCTCTGAGCGCTCCCACCCTCCCTGAACCTGGGGGTGGGAAGGAGGTCCTGAAAAGGAGCCCAGCAAAGGGCACTCCCCTTCCTGAGACCCAAAGGCTGGTCATCCCCAGGGAAGACTCCAGAATTTCCCCCAGCAGGTGCGCCCTCTGCTGCCTGGGGAAACAGTCCAGAGGGTTAAGAAAACCAACAAGCCTGGCAAAGAAGCATCTTCTAGCATCTTCCTCACATGTTCCAGTTTATTAAGGAGAAAGCAGGAAGGAAGCCAGATGGAGACCAAGAGCTGGTCTTTCTCCCCCAAGCACAGCCAGTCAGTCCCCAAGTGTGCAGGATCCATTTCACTTGGATCCCTTTTAACCAGGCAAAAGCAGGGTTAAGTGTGTGCGAGGGGAGAGGGAATCCCAGACTGCCTGGAACTTGAAACTTCCCAGCTGAGCGCGAGCCAGTCCAGGAGAGCAGAGTCTGCGCCCTGTGGCTACTGCGGGTACCTGGGCCAATGCAGTCAGGGAGGACACGTAAATAGCTGACCTGCCACATGCCACACGGCAGGACACACGGCAGACACCCACCGCTGCCTCCAGGGTAAGTGCGGACTCCCTGGCTTGGGAGCGAGCTCCGGGCACCAGCCCAGACATTGGAAATTAAGGGCTTTCTTTAGAGTTCGAATGTGATGCTATAAGGGTAATCTCTATTTTTAAATTATTATTAATGCATTCAGACTTGCAATGAAATCATGGGACAAATGCAGTCTGGGAATATCTTTAAGCAAAACAAAGCATTCTGTTTTCCCATTGAAAATTCCAAGTGCTAGGAACTCAAAAGCAGATTCATTTGGTAGAAATAGCAGTCTGTCTGCAGTCTTTAATCTGATACAATCAGGGGCTTCCTCCTTCATTAAGGTTTTCTCTCAATTAATGCATTATTCTTTTTTTGGTGACATGTCCCTGGTGACAGGCTTGTGTCTCAGAACCTGGGTCTGGATGTGTCATGAACAAACCCCATTAGCTATGCTTTTTGCTAAATGTGCATCTCATTATGGCTTTTCTGACAAAGGATGGAGACAAGGCTGGGTAACCCTGACCAACCAGGAGCAGAATTGGGGATCAATAGCTTGCAACTGTACACAAGCTATCTTAAGCATGCGCTACTGATAATAAGCCACTTTGGTAGCATGTGTGAGTGCTCGTCTCTTAACAACAGTTTCATTTGAGCAAATTTTCAAAGCAGATCTCTTCCTGGTGCTTACTGACATGACTGTTTCCCATTACAAAGTTGGGCAATGAATGAAAGTGACAATCAGGGTTTCCACACATGAACTTCCTGAAACTCCCTGGGCAGGTTCTCTCGTAACATGCAAACTCAATCCAAAGCTCTTGCTCTTGGGGGTTGGGGGGCAGATTTGCTGTGGCATCCTGGGCTTGAGCTTCGTAGCTGGGAAGGATGGCAGCTAGGATTGTTAACAGAGATGCTAGGATGGGGCTCGAGAAACGGAACAGGAAGGAAAATGGATGGGATTTGTCAAAGGCTGTTGCAGAAATTCCATTTCTCCTCGGTGTCATTATGCTTTATGTAAAAATCTGGCGTGATGTGAAATCTTGGTGAGCCGTTGCCATGTGTTGGCAGTTCCTCATGCCTTCCGCGTCCTGAGCTGTATTGGGAGAGGGTGGGGGTGGCTTTTTGGTTGTTCAAAACATTGGCGGGATTTCCCGTCCCAGTGTGGATGGCTAAGAACTCGGGCTTCCTGACCACCCTGTGGGCTTTGTCCAGCCTGTTCCCACTGGAGGTCAGGCTTCCAGATTCGAGAATGCCATCTATCTCTCTATCATTTCCACGGTCTTCTGGCATTGGGCTCTGAGGACAGTTCTTCCAGACCCGGAGCTTGGTTTAAGCTGAAAAGACAGGAACAAGGAGCTGGGCGGGTGGGTGTCTTAGCTGCCGGGATCTGGATGTATTTGTTCCCACATTTGTCTGCTGGGGTCCTGTCCTCTCAGTTTTGTGTCCCAGGGCATGTTCCTTGTGGCTGTGACCCCAGATGGAGGGAAACAGCCGGGCTTGTGGTGAATGTATCTTTTTGTGGTTTTGGTTTTTCTTGAAACGGTATCCTAACTTAAAGTATGAAGGCTCTCCCGAAGAAAACCAGCCTGCCTCCAACTCTCCAGACCCAGGTAGAGTCCCTGAGCAGCAGGGAAAGGCCTTCAGGTGCTGAAAGCACCCTCCATGCAGCCTGTGGGGCTGGCAGTTTCCAGCGAAAGCTCATTTGCTCTCTCCCTTCCCTCCCTGACGAGACTCTAGAAGGACGCAGTAACCGCTTGCAGGGTGGGTGCTGGTCCTCTCCACGTGAGCACTTTCCTTGAGACCCTTTCATGGAAGGGCTGCTTGCTGGGCACTCCCCACAAGAGTTTGGGGCACTGCCCCTCCAAGCTCCACTGTGCAATACCAGGGAGCCATGTGGGTGGGCGTGGGAGGCTTCTGGTCCCCTTTCTCCTGCAGCGAGCACGGGGGCCACAGGTCCTGCCCCCCAGGAGCCATCCGAGGAACTGCTGGGGAACACTCGGGCCTCAGTCAGTCACCCATCACTGTTAGTTACCTCTAGGTCCACGTCTGGGAATCACCGGGCCCATTTCCGAGGAACCCAGATTTACTGTGTTTCCTGCATGGCAGGCTGTCTCTGGTAGGGTTTATTCCTCACAAGAGCTCCCCACAGTCCAGCAGGGTGAGTTGTCTTAACCTCATTTTATAGTTACAGAATTTGGGCCTCAAAACAGTTAAGATGCTTCCCAAGGCCACGTGGCCTGGAAGCTCTGAGCCTGCCAGCATCCTGGCCATCCTGTAGTGAGGTCATTGCCTCCCAGATACTCTTTTTAAAAAAAGCCAACAGATTTATTGGGATATAACTCAGGTACCATAAATTCCCTCCTTAAAGAGTACAATTAGAATTAAAGAGTACGAATCAAACTGCTGTTAGTATATTTACAGAGTTGTGCAACCCTCCCCACTATCAAGTTTAGAACATTTTCATCACCTCAAACAAAACCCGTCTCCATCAGCAGTCACCTCATCTCCCTGGCCCCTGGCCACCCAGTCCGCTGTCTGTCTCTGTGGATTTGCCTGTTCTGGGCAGGTCCTATGCAGGAGTCAGACGGCATGTGTTCCTCCGTGTCCCGTCGCTCGCACTCAGCATCGCAGACACTGCAGGGTGTGTCTCCAGTTGAGATCTTAGCCTTTCCTGTGGAGCTGACGCAGATCTGTCAGCGGTCCCACTTCACTGGCTGGGGCTCCATCAGCAGGGCCACTTCACCCTCCTCACAGCAGTCCCATGTTCTGCCCTGCTCTCTGAGTTGTGACAAAATCCCTCTCTACTCATCCCTTGCCCTCTGCCCCCAATAAACACAGAAGGCTGTGGACCCCTGGGCGGCCTTCAGCCTGATGTGCGGAGTCAGCAGCCTGACCGGCTTTCCCCTGCTAATGCATGCGTCTACAGCTGTTTTCCTCCTGGAGAGGATGCTACTTGGATTAGAAGAGAAATTTTGACCATTAAAAGTATAAAAGGCCTCTGGAACACACACAGTGTTTTCATGGGGGCCTGGGAGACGTTGTATATGAGATGTGTATTTGAAAGCAAGCATAGTGAGCTCAGACAAAATTAGTAAATATGTGTCATTTCAGATGGATAAAGTATCAAGGGCCTGAGGCACTATGTTGTAAAGGATCCCAAAGCGCTTACTGGGGTTTTGGTGATTGATTAGTGATGTCTGCTGTGGACTGGGGAATGGAGTAATAGCAAGCATGCTATGTTTTTGGATTTGGTACAAATTTGGTAAGAAGGGAGAAAGTCACTGGATCCCAGAAATCAGGGCTGGGGCACACTTAGAAGACAAGTACTTCCACCAACTCGTGTGTGTGTGGACTGAAGGACACATCCTTAGACCCAGCCATTCAGTGACAAAGCCAAGTTCCAGGCAGGTGGGGTCTGGAAGCAGGCTCAACAAGCTGGCTTCAGGGAGTCCAGGAGGAAGTCATGTCCCAGGTCAGCCACCTCTGAGTAATCGAGGATTTAAAAACCAGAATCCACTGCCTCGTCACATCTGGCAATATTTGGGCCAGCACAATGCATTTCCTTCTTGGCCAGCAGGTCCCAGTAGAGGGAGACAGCGTGGATGAGTGCCAGCTCTGCAGGCCGGGTTCCAGCCTCCCACCACCTGTCCCCACACCTCTGAAGGCAGTGCATTGCAAAGGGATTACAAGCTCGTCCTCTCCCCCTGCACCATCCTGCCCCCTGAACCTCCCTGCTCATGATTAACAAACAGTCCTTGGCAGATAGGGCTCCCAAAGGAATGTTTTTCAAACAGAGACTGAGTTGAGTACAATAAACTCACAAATGAAATTGGTTGCCTAACGGGAACAATCCTGTGTGCTTTCTCAAGGGAGTAGGGTGTCTGGATTCATGCTGCCAGAATTCTAGAACTTCCTTCAGTGTTACCTTACTTATCTCCTTTTTTTGTAACCTCCTACTTAATTCATTTCTGATGAAAGATCATATATTTTTTTTCTTTTAAAAACCAATCCAGACAGCAAACATGACCAGACAGAGGAATATGTAGTCCATCTCTCCATATCTGGGTTGACCAGAAGTTTCTCTTCATGGGTGTTGACTTGGGACAGTCACCCACCATCTCTTCTGCTCTGCAGCATGTGGACAGGTGGGATGAACTAGCCCAAGGCTTCTCCTGGTCCCTTGAGATGGGTGTTAAATCTGAACAGGCCAGGGGGTGGGGGCTAATGGCTCTTGATGTGACAGTGCCTGAGCTCAGATTGGTCACCATCCCCACTGCCCTTGTCGATCATTGGCAGGCCTTCACTGGGCGTGTGTCTAGGAGCCTCTGCCCTCTTAGGCCTATGAGGGCAGGTTAAAAACTCCCGTTTAAGATGAGGTGTCTGTGGTAAGCTGAGAAATGGCCCCAAAGTTGTCTATGTCCTAATACCCAGGACCTGTGGCTATGTGATCTTACACTGCAAAAGGACTTTGTAGTTGTGGTTAAGTTAAGGATCCTGAGATGGCAAGGCCTTTCTGGATTGTCCAGGTGGGCCTGATGTAATCACAGGGCCCTCATGAGAAAGGTGGAGGGAGATTTGACACAGACAGAAGAGAAGGAAGCCGGGTGACGTCAGAGGCAGAGCTTAGAGCAACGTAGCCACACACGAGCTAAGGATCGCCAGCAGCCCCCAGAAGCTGCAGGGGCAGCAACAGACTCGCCTGGAGACTTTGGAGGGAACACAGCCCTGCTGTCATCTTGATTTTAGCCTCCCAGGACCTGCTCCGAGAAAATAAATTTGTGTTGTTTTAAGACAGTGAATGGTGATAACTTGTGGCAGCAGCCATAGGAAATCCATGCAGTGATTGAGGTCAATCAAGGTCATCAGCTAAGAGCCAGGGCCTGACTGCAGGCTCGCTGACCCCAGGGTCCGTGTTCCTCTGCACTGTTTTTTGTATCATTTGGGGACAAATGAGGATGGAGGCGAGAGGGCTTTTCCCCCAGCATTTTTGCTCCTCTTTCCCTAAGAAGAAATAACGCTATTTGCTTACTCAGAAAATGCTCCCCACACTCCTCAGCTTATGAAGTCCTTTCTGGTGGGGAGACTCAGCCACCCCACACTCAGCTGGGCCGGTGTGAAGGGGCAGAGGGTCCCCAGCCCTGGTGCTCTCCAGCTGCTGGTCCCACTGGGGTGTGCCAGCAGTTCGGGGCAGAGTGGGTGCTGTTAGGGAGAAACTGTGGCCCTAGGCCAGCCCCCCTCCCCCCGCATCTGTGCCACCTCAGAAGTGGGCGTGGTGCCTCCTGCACCATCTAGGTCTGGGTACTGTGTGTGTTGGTGAAGTGGCTGCCGACGGGCAGGATGAGAGATGCAGCAGCGACAAGGAGAGGAGGCTTCCAGCCTAGTGTTCAAATCATCCTGCTGGCTCTGCTATCAGTGTGGACTCTTCAGGGGGGCCAGTGCTGGGCAATGAGTTCCCGGATTGTGCCCCGGACCTCCTGTGTGAGGGAGGGACTGCTGCTCTTTCACCTGTGGAGACACGATCCCACGAAACTGCGGAGAAGGTGAGTTCTCAGAATGAGGAAGTTCCAGGGGCCTAGTTACTGATGTAGAGGTGGCAGTTAAACAGTTAAACTGGGGCCTGAGATTGCATTTCTAACACATTTCAGGTGGAGGAGCTTCAAGAACCCCCTCTAGCTCCTGGTTGGGCCGAACTGGCAGCTCCTCTCCCTCAGAGTCTCATACTCCAGTTCTGGGGCAGGGCTGGCTCTAGGGGTGTCACTGATTGTCCCCAGGTGGTTATGATGCCGGTTACTTAACATGGTCTGCATTTAAGACCTGTGGGCCATGTTGCAAATGAGCAGTTTCACAGGCCTGAGTGACCTGCTTGAGGTCGTGCAGCCTTGGGACCCGGCTTGCTGCCTTTGGGCTCTGGTTCTTCCCTTTGCCATAGCATGGACCAGCATCAAAAAGTTCTCCTGGCATGAGAGCTGCAGCTCTCAGCTAAGAGTCACACCCACTTTAAGGTAGCTTCTCTAGAAGAAACATAGCTTTTCCATCAAAGGGGGAAGGGGAAAGAGATGGTCACTGGCAATCGGAGCAGTTGGATTTTGAGAAGGCGGGCCTCTGTGGCCTTGCAGCCAGGAAAGGAAGCTGTCCAGTTGGCCGTTCCTTGGGAGCTGCCCCTGCATGCGTTATTTACAGGAGACCCCAGTGAGCCAAGACAGACACACCTGTGTAGGCACCACACCTCACCAGCAGCCCCAGGGGAGGATCCTTCCTGCTTCTTCCAGATCCTGGAGGCTCCAGGCATCCCTTGCCTTGTGGCCACATCGCTCCGGTCTCTGCCTCCATCCTCACATGTCCCCTCTTCTCCTATCTCAGCCAGTCTCCCTCCTCCCTTCTCCTCTAAGGACACTGATGACTGCAGTTAGGGTTCACTAGGATGATCCAGGATAGTCTCCCTATCTCAAGATCCTTAATTCTGTCACACCTCCAAAGTCCCTTTTTCCTTATAAGTTCACATTCACGGGGATGAGGACCTGATATGTCTGGGGGCCATTATCCGCCTATGCAGATCATACTGAGTGCTGTTTCTCTAAGAAGAGCCGGGCTGGTGCTCCGGGGCCCCGCAGGCCTGTCTGCCCCTGGTGCTACCTGGTCAGCTCAGGCAAGAATGGCGGGAGAATGAACAAGATGACACTGAAGAGCCCTCCGTGCGGGGTCTAGTGCAGAGTGCCGGCATGCAGCAGCCTGTTTTCTCCTCAAGTTTCTTGCACCGCGTAGTTGTACTCTTTCCATTAGTAAAGGAGTGAACAAACCATTAAAATTAGACTTACTTTGAAAAGAAGCATTTTCCTCAGTTTCCCACCCTTTAATAATATTGGGGATACAATTTTTATAAAAATGCAACAGTATAGTCTATCATGTAATGCAGGGGTTCTCAGGAGGGGTCCCTCGGCCAGCAGCAGCACCCGGGGACCTGTTCAAAATGCAGATTCTCGGGTCCCAGACCTCCTGAGTCAGAAGCTCTGGGTGAGGCTAGCATCTGCGTTTTATGGTCCCTCGGGGGTGCCGATCCTGTGCAGGTGTTCAAGCCACGCTCCTAGGGAATGCTTCCTCCCCTCCGCCCGTGCCCTGTAGGTACAGCCCCAAAGGAGCAGCCAAAGAAGCTGCTGGAAGAGATTTGTTCTGTGCTTGTTTTGTGAATGTGCTGAGGGAGGGGCCAACTGGAGGAGGTCAGCAGGGAGGGCCACCCAGGAGGCTACTAAGTGGTAAAGGTTGTCTTCCAAGGAAATCCGGTTGATATCCGCCCAGAGCTCTCTGAGGCACCACTGGCCAGGGGTTCGCAGAAATGCAGATTGTCTCAAATGCTTATTTTAAAAGGAGAAAATGAAAACCCAGCAAGAATTCTGTCAACACAGACAAACTTATTCTAAAATTAGTATGGAAAGGAAATTGGAAAAGAAGACTCGAGTGGGAGGAATCACTGTATCAGATATGCCAGCGCATACAGAGCGATAGCCATCAAGGCTGCTGTGTCAGCAGGGGGCAGACACACAGATCGAGGGAACAGAACCGAAGGCCCAGAAATAGACCCACACAGACATGCCCACATGCTTCTTGATAAAGGTCAAAGGCTGTTCTGGGGAGGAAGATGCCTTTCACCAGCTGGTGCTGGAGCAGCTGGACATCCAGAGGCAGAAACGAGCTTCCAGATAACCCTACATCTTAAACCAAAATGCACACAGAATAGGTTGTGGATTTAAATGGAAAACTGTAAAACTTTAGAAAAAAAGAAACACAGGAGAAAAATCTTTAGAATCCAGGGCAGACGAAGAGTTCTTAGACTTGACATTCAAGACATACACTGAAATCCATAAACTGGACTTGATCAAGATGAAAAACTCTGCTCATTGATAGAAGTTCTTAGGAGAATGAGAAGACAAGCTACCAAGTGGAGAAAATATTTGCAAACTGTGTGTCCAGTAGAGGACTTGGGTCTCCGATATATAGAGAACTCACAAAATAAAATGCTGAAAAAACAACCCAGTTAGAAAATGGGCACAAGACACGAACAGGCACTTTCCCAAAGAGGAGATACGGATGGCAAACAAGGACTTGAAAGGCTGTTCGATGTTTATGGCCGTCAGGGAAATGCAGACTAAAACCACAGTGAGATACCATCACATACCTCTCAGAATGGCTGCAGTAAAAACGCCTATAATACCAAATGCTGGCAAGGATGCAGGGAAACTAGGTCTCTTGACCACTGCCTGTGGGAATGCAAAACGGTACCACCACTCCAAAAGACAGTTTGGCAGGTCCTTCTAAAACTGAACATGTAGCCCAGCAATTACACTCTTGGGACATTTATTCTGGAGAAGTGAAGACCTATTGTCATATAAGAGCTATACATCAATATTTGTAGCCGTTGTAGTTCTAAAAGCCAAAATCTGGAAACAACTCAGGTGTGTGTGTGTGTGTGAGTGTGTGTATCACCATGGAATATTACTCAACAAGAAAGAAAAACAAACTCTCAATAAAGAAGGTAACACCCATACCCCCCCCGACACACACACACACACACACACACACGCATGCACATAGAACTGGTGGAATCTGAATTTGCTCTGGGGATTGTACAGTCTTCTGGTTGTGCTGTTGTGATGATATTGCAGTTGTGCCAGATGTTAACACCGGGGAGACAGGAGTAGGGAAAGGGTCTTTGGGATCTGCTGTACATTTCTTTTCAATTTACAATAAATTTATTATTTCAAAATCAAAAGTTAAAAAAAAAAGAAAAAAGAGGAAAACTAAAGAAAAAGCACCACAACTTCTTTTGTTCCTTTAATTTTCTTAAACTTGGAGAACTAAGATCTTTAAATAATTAGCGTCTGACTCACTAGAGGGCTCTGGAGAGGCTCAGCAGCGACTCAGGCTTTTTCCCACACAGCGATGAGGAGAGGTGGGACTTTCCCAGGAAGGTCATGACCCTCTCTGAGCCTTGGTGACTGATGAGTAAACTATGAATTTGTCAGCGGTATTACTCAGCATCCATTCAGCAGATATTCGTTGAGCATCTATTGTGTGCCAGACACAGAAGAGGAAAGTGAAGTACAGAGAGGTACAGCAACCTGTCCCAGCTCACACAGCTAAGGAGTGGCAGAGTGGGTTGAACGTTGGCCATCTGGTTGTGGAAGCCAAATGATTAACCAAAATTAATGCAAGAAAAGCTGGCGCCGGCTGCCACATGCCTCTGAAACTCCTTCCTCAGGGAGGACAAGCCCATTCTAGGTCACCCAGCTCTAGAAGGCGTTTCTCCAGCCTTAGGAAGTTGATTATTGCACCACTGACAAAGGTAAGGGTGAGCCTGTGTCCTGGCTGCTGTGGCTTGACCAAGAAGCCCCCAGAGACCTATTTCCTTCCCTGTGGATTCTGACTTGTGCTGCCCTGCCCGCGCCTGGCCTGCTCTCCTCCCCATGGCCCAGGGCACGGAAGGTGAGGCTGGCTTCTTGCGCTCAGGGAAGGAGGAAGCTGGGTCTGGCCTCAGAACACAGCTTTGCCTTTGTGAGGTCCTTCAGCAGTCACAGCAAGGCTCTTGGCCCTGGACAAGTGTCTGCCTGGGACACCGGCAGATACCAGGGCAGGACAGCGAGCTGCTCTGAGCCCCACTGGCTCCTGTAACCATGCACGCCCAGCTTGTCCCACACGTCCACAGTGTGGTCCTGCAGACGTGGCAGCCTGACAAGAAGGCAGCCTGGTGAGGAGAGCAGTGCATTGGGGACCGAAAATCGGCTTGGAGGCCTGGCTTTTAAACGTCCTGCTGTGTGACATCAGGGAAGCCCCTTCACCTCTCTGGGCTGCAGCCTCTGACCCTCAGGCTCTGACAGGCTGTGAAATGGGGACCCAGGGGCAGCCTCTGCCCTCCTTTGCTCACTAAGGCCTGATGGGAGGGGAGTCCTTTATCACTTGAGCTAATGGGCCTCTCTCCTTTCTGTGGAGAGTGTTGTCTTGGTTCTGTGGGTCACCTGTCTCTAGCATCATTATGGAGAAGCAACAGTTTGGGATGCGAGGAAGAAAAAATACAGCGACACCTGTACAGTGCTGCTCCCCTCAAGGCAGCCTCCTCTGTGCTGTCACATTTGGATGGGGAAGGGTGGGTCGGCCACCCTCTGGGCGGACGATGGCCGTCTGCACCCAGCAGCAGCATTGAGGGGGCTGCTACTCCATCGTTGAAGTCAAACTCCCCGCCATGTGTGACGCTGCTGCTGGTGGGCGCTGCCCCGCTCAGCGGTGCCTGAACCTCATGCCACCGGGTGCCTTTGTCAGTCTGGGGCAGCCCATGGACAGCTTCCCAGAGTAAAGATTTTTGAACATATAAAATAAAAATTATATTCTGGGCATACGAAGGAGCCCAGCTATACTGCAGTGCAGACACCTAATGAAACAGCCAGGCAGAGTGACACGTGTGCTTCTAAGGAGACGCAGAGGCAGCTCCAACAGCGTGTGGACTTCAGTGCGATGGTGGCGGTGTCGCCACAGCTGCACCTGTGACGAGTCTCAGGGTGGCATGGGCACCTACATTTTGTACTTGCAGGAACCGCTCCACTTCAGCTAAGTTTAGTGGAAATGAAGATGTTCCTGCTTTCTTTTCCAAGTTCGGTGACTCCCTTCATGGAGCCTTTGTCCACCAGACGGTGGCAGACCCAGGCGAAGCACCTGTGTTAGCTTGCCGCTGCAGGGACAACAGGGCCCACTCACGGGAAGTGCAAACGCTGGGCTCTCCGAGGCTGCCGGCTCTAAGTCTCCATGGGCAGAACCCGGGATCTGCATTTAACGCCCCGCCCCAGGTGGGGTTTACACTGACGGAAGCTGAGGACTTGTGTGAGGATGCAGGGAGGGTTCTGTGCTGTATTTCAGACACAGACCAGAGCGACTAAGGAGGGAACCGAGGCCCCAGGCCAGTGACGATCAATCTCTCCTCCTTCTCTTCTTTTCTCTTCGCTTCATTTTTTTTGCTCCCTCCCTCCCTCTCGTATTTCCTTCCTTCCTTCCTTCCTTTCCTTCCTTCCTTCCTTCCTTCCTTCCTTCCATCCATGACTTCACCTGTGGAATAGCTTTCTCTGTGGCTGGCTGGTTAGTGAGAAGTTCCCTTTGGGCTTCCAGACATGGAGTGTCTGCTCTACATTGAGCTTCTCTGGGAGTCTTGGCAGTACTTTGACTTCTGACTTTCTTCAAGGCTGTTCACACATGTCCCTGAGGAGTGAAGGCCTGGGGTGCCAGCCTCTGGTCAGCCACCCCAGAGATGGACAACAGCAAGGACAGGAGTGTCCCGCCCCTTCCACGTGGAGGTGCCGGCTTGGGGACTGATCGTGGATTTCGGAGCAGAGTCTGCCAGTTTGATTGGTTCTCTGCTTCACTTCTATGACATTGAACTTCAGCTTCCTCATCTGCAGAATGAGGACTGAATGAAGTCCAGGTGGTAGATGCATCATCGATGTGCCAGATTGCCTCCTTTCCCTTTTGCCTCTGGACACAGTGGGCTGAGCTGGCTCAGATCCCTGCCCTGCCATTTACTAGCAGTGCGACCCGGTGGGAAAGGAAAATAAAATAAGAAGATAAAATTCTGACTCAAACCAGGACAAAGTGCACACACCTCAGAGATTTTATTTAACTCATGAACTCATGAGGGATCCAGGAGGATATTACTAGCTTTACAAAGGAGATTTCAGAGAACCGCACACACAGGCAGCAGGAAGTGCTGGGGTGAAAAGCTGGCCCACCCAGGGCCAGAAGCCTGCATCCCACCCGGACACTATTCGTTGCCTTTCTTTGGAGAAGAATCACTTGCATTGTCATCACTTTTCTGCCATTTAGATTTGTCAAATAGCTCCAAGACAATCAAAAGCAGAGACTAGACAGGACACTCAATTGCTTTTAGTCCATTTCTAAGTCTTTTGCAAGTTTTCCCAACACTTGTAACTGTTGAATAGCAATATGTTTCTCCAATCCTCCAGTTGTTGTGAGAGTGAAAGAAGGATTCCAGGGAAGAAGGACTTGGCAGAGGCACCTTTGTGTAAGCTTTGTATCAACAAGCCTGGGGTGGCGTGGATGCAGCTCGGGCTGTGGGTCCGTGGTCGGCTCGAGACGCGGCTGGAACCGGGCTCAGACTCCATCCCGCTTCATCTCGCCTGTGTTTCTCCCTCTCTGCCTTTTCTTCTCACACCCCTCCTTTGGAGGCAAGATCCCTGGCCCAGAAGTCTTGCATGCCGGCAGCCTGTGGTGCACAAATACTCTTGCATGCCGGGAACAGCACAATATTTTTTCTGGTCGCCAATTTCCCTTCCAAGCCAATTGCTCAAAGTAACCAAATACCAGGGTTTTCAACAGAGTCCTCACAACAGGTGCAGAGATGAACAACCCCTGCTCCTGGGTCAGGAGCCGACGCCTTAGATGTGACTTCCATGGAGGGAGAGGAGCTGGAGATGCAGGTGCCAGAAACTCTCCCCTGCTCGGTGGCTGTCCACCCACACGGGAGACTCTGGCCAGCCAGTGTCCGGAAGCCATGTGAGTGTTATGTTCCCAAGGATCTCCCTCTCCTACTCTGGGAAGTGGGGAGCAGTTTGAAAAGGAGGTTTTGCCCCACTCCTGAAACCCCAGTCTTTGTCATTGGAAAGATGTCAGCATGAGTGTGAGTTAGGGAAGGCAGCTCCTCCGCGAGGGAGGCAACGTGAACCCATGGACCGTGTTCTGACGACCACTGTGAGGCCACTTGAGGGTTCAGTCAGACCAGGGTTTATGGAAGTAGGAGTCGGCTCAAGACTCTGGGAGCTGGGGTTGCCTGTTCTGACTGAACTGCTCACAGTATGGAAATCTCCCTCTTCTGTATAGAATGGGCCAGGCTTTCGCCTGGATCTGTGTCACTAACAGAACCAAGACACCCCCAAATCTGTGTGGGTGTTTGGAGAAAGAAGTTAATGTCAGCTGGTACTATGGTGGGTGGATGTGGCCCGTGGAAGGTGGGGATGCATGTGCCGCAATCCATTCTTCAGCTTTCCGTTTCCAGAGAATGCTGGATTGGCCCAGATTGCTTCTTGAGGATGGGAATAATCTTCAAAGGAAGCCAGAGCAGGCACAGGGGAGCATGTTCCTTTCTTGGCAGGGCCACTGGACGCTTACTGTCTCCAGGGTTCGTGAAGGAGGTCACAGCCCCTTCCTTTGTGTGCACATCATAGAAATGGCAGATGATAAAGCAATCTGTGCCTCAGAGCTTTGTTTTCATTCCACGTGGTGAAGTCATTGGGCCCTTTAAGGAGGTACTTTTAGCTACGGAGCTGGGAAAGTGTGCCGAGATGGCTCTCCCCAGAACTGCAGGCAGCTGGTGGAAGTGGCTGGACGTTATTATGGTCACCTGAAAACTCATTAATGGCTTGCAGCGGGGGTTGGAGGCTGCGCATCCCAGGCTGTAGGCTGCTGCAACCATGACCTGAACCCCCGAAGTTGGCGGCTGAGTGCAAGCGGATGTCTACCCCCGGGGAAGGTGCCGCCCTTGGGCTGGACCACTCAGCTGGGCTCGAGGTGCTCAGTTCTCACCCGCCAGAAAGCCTGAGTCACCGCCTCCCAGGCAGGCCTTGCGGCGAGGACACATGTTTCCCATGCTCCTCCAAGTTGGCTCCTGGCTGGTGGAAGGCACTGAACGCTGGCTGGATAATGCTGAAGAAAGGGAACTTGGAGGATGGACACTGTCACTGGGGTCTAGTATTGGTTTTGGAAGAGACGAGCCTGCCAGGGCCAGTCAGAAAGCCAGGCCTCACCGCCAAGTCAGCTTCCCCCGCAGCCACATGCCCTAGGCCTCAGTGGGGATTTGGTGTGGTCTTTCTTGGATCTCAGCCAGGGGAGTTTGTTTTTGAGGTTCTGAAAAAGCCTCATCATAAGGTATGCGATGTTTTGTCCCTTCTGCCTGACGGGATGTGGCTGGGTGCCTGCCGAGTGCTAGGCAGTCAGTGCTGAGGCTTTCCTTACTCTGACCCAATCTTTGCCAAAACCCTCCTAGAGGTTAACCCTAGTATACAGATTAAAATAAAAAAGTCCTGGCTGGTGTGGCTCAGTGGATTGAGTGCTGGCCTGCGAACCAGAGTCTTCGGTTTGATTCCCAGTCAGGGCACATGCCTGGGTTGCAGGACAGGCCCCCAGTAGGGGGCATGCAAGAGGCAACGTCACATTGATATTTCTCTCCCTCCCTTATTTTCTCTCTAAAAATAAATAAATAAAATCTTAAAGAAAAAAAAGACAAGCTCAGAGAGTTAAGAGATTTTTTCCAAGTCAGAAAATAGAAACTAAGCAGTGCAGTTAAATCCATACCATGAGCTGTAAATTTCAAAACTATTGATGTGGGCCATTGGAGGGACGAATGAGCTCAACAAGCAGAATGACATTGCCAACAGAGAAACACAATTGTCCTTGAAAGTAATTTGACTTTGACTGCACAGCCCTTCAAGTCTAGCTGTAGGATCATGATGCTGGCTCGTGTGCTTAAATCTGGCCCTGGGCCGGTGTGAGAGTGAGTAGGTGAAATTCCATAAATATTTAAGCATATCTATGTTTTATTCCAATGACCTAAGGATAATAAATCATTTTGTTCAGTAACCTTTAAGTCTTGCCTTCCTAACCCCTAATTGGCAAAGCAGTTGCCAGACCAAATTACATAGTTCTTATGTAACTATATAAACGTTAACAAGCTAGATCCCTGCTTTGGTCAAGTTCACTCTTTATCATTCTGGCTTTATTTTGTCAAAATATGCTTTTGCTTTCTTATCCCACCAGCCACGAGGGTAGAAATTCATTAAAATCTCAAGAGATGGTGTGGGTCTATCAGCCCCATCAGAGCTATTTCTTCCCCGTTTTCAAACCTATAAAGAAGGAGAGCAATATTAATGAGGAAACCCATCACCAGCTGCAGCAATGATCAATAGGTTGCATTTGGTTTCATCAAGCCCCCCTCTTCCTCCCATGCACACCCCACTCCTCTACCTGAGTATTTAAAGCAAATCCCAGCAGGATTGACCAGCAGGCCGGGATGTTCTTGGGCTGCTCCATCCGTTACAAAATCCCCTCCAGCCCTTCTCCTGGCTATTGGGCAGCAGGTGAGAGTGCCTGGATCCATGGTGTGCTCGGGACTGCATGACGGGGACTGTCTGATTCTCCTCTTCCTTCTGTGTCTCTCAGCTACGGTTCTTTAAAGAGAAGGGGTTTCCTTCATTGACCATGAGGCTGCCCTGAAATCTAGTTCATGCAGTATCTAGTTCCAGCAATTGGTAAATAAAGTTGGGGTGGGTGGGTAACCAGGCATTCGTCCCAATGAACCTCCAAAAAGTCAAGCACATTTTTGTGTGATTATGAACACATTTGTCTGCTTTAATCTCTTGCAATCATTAACTGTTTGATATTCAAATGACTCCATTGTTGGCCAGTGGGAAACCCTACAAGATGTTCCTGTGTCCTTTTAAATCTTCATTTTCTTTTTTTTTCCTATGAAATACTTTAAATCATTTGAATTGTACACGTTGATGAGTTTGGACAAATTTGTACATGCATATAACCAACACCACAATTGAGATAAATTATTTTCATCATCTCAGCTTATGGCCCACCTTATCTGCTTTCTATCACATAGATTAGTGTCTTTTCTAGAATTTCATATCAATGGAATCATACAGTACATACTTTTTGTGTGTCTGGCTTCTTTCACTGAGCATAATATTACTGCGATTTATCTTGTAGTACTGTTTATCAGAGATTTATTTCTCTTTATTGTCAGTAGTATTCCATTGTTTGGACGTACAACAACTTACGTGGTTCACCTGTTGATGGATATTTGGGTTATTTCCAGTTTTTGACTGTTAGGAATAAAATTACTATGAACATTATTGTACAAGTCTTATTACGGACATGTGTTTTCATTTCTCCATTCTAGGAATGGAATTACTGGGTCTTATGATAAGTGTGTGCTTAACTTTATAAGCAACTGTCAAACTGTTTTCCAAAGAGGCTGCGCCATTGTGTATTCCAACAGCAATGCACAAGGGCTTCAGATGTCAGGGCTGGGGTTGGGGTGAAGAAAGCGAGGCGCTTGGGGGCAGAACTTAAGGAGGTGTGCACACTCAGGGTCCATGCCGTTGGCCGCCATGGCCCCAGAAAGTATGCCTCCTTAATTATTCATCTTGATGCCTTGCTTGCCCCCTACCCCCCATCCTGGGACTGCCAGTGTCCCACATTCTTGTCAGCACTGGGTATTGTCAGTTGTTTAAAATTTTTTTAGCCATTATAATAGGTATGTATTGATATCATATTATAGTTTTAATTTTCATTTTCCTAAGGACTAATGATTTTGGGCATCTCTTTATGTACCCATTTGCAATCTTTGATGAAGTGACTACTTTTTTTTACTTATTTTTAATTGGGGTATTTGTATTCTTATTACTGAGTTTTGAGAACATTTAATTGTCATCTGAAAAAAATAATTCAAGCTAAAAAAAAAAATATAGTCTGGACATAAGTCTTTTATGAAATATGTGTTTTGTGAATATTTTCTCCCAGTCTGTGACTTGCTTTTCTATTTTCTTTCTAATGTCTTTTGAATAACAGAAATTTATGGTATTCAATTTATCAAGTTTTAAAATAATTTATGCTTTTTTGTGTATCTTCTCCAAGAATGATGTGTCTATCCCAAGGTCATGAATAATTTTTCTTACGTTTTCTTCCAGAAGTTTTATAAATTTAGCTTTTACATTTAGATCTATGATTTATTTCAAGATAATTTGTATTCTGAAGTAAGAGTTGAGATTCATTTTTTTTTTCCATGTGGATATGCAATTGTGTCAGCACTGTTTATTGAAAAGATCATTCTTTCCCCCACAGAATTATTTTGGTAACTTGTTGAGAATTAATTAACTATTTATGTGTGGGTCTCTTTCTGACTCTTCCTTTGAGCTATATATCTGTCTTTACACTAATATTGCAGCTTGAGAGTACATTTTAAATATTGTATCCTAAACGTGTTCTTTTTCAAAATTATTTTGGCTATTACACATCCTTTGTATTTTCATAGACATTTTAGAATTGACCTCTGCATTTCTACAAAAACAACTTGCTTGTCCTTGTCTGGGATCAGTTTAAATCTACTGACCAATGTGGGATGAACTGTCAACTAGTGGACTGTTGCTGTCCTCTTATTTAGGTTCTCCTTTTATTTAGGTCTGCAGTTTCTGCTCATAATGTTTTGTAGTTTTTATCATCAGGTCTAGCACACATTTTGTTAAATTTATCCCTGAGCATTTTATGATTCAACTGTAAATATTTTTAGTGTTTTTAAATTTCTAATGGCTTGTGCTTATGTGGAGAAATACAACTGATATTTGATATTGACCTTTATCCTGAGACCCTGCTTAGTTCTAGTTCTAGTAGCTTCTTTTTAATTCCTTGGAGTTATCTAGGTAGATGTTCTTGTCGTCTATGAATAAAGTTTAACTTCTTTCTTTCCAACCGCATGCTTTTTATCATCTCTTTTTGTTCTGCACTGCCCAGGATCTCCAGCACATGGTAAGGAGGAGTGAGGAGAGAGGAGACATGCTTGCCTTGCCCTCATCTCAGGGGAAGGAAGGCCCAGTATTTCACCATTAAGGATAATGTGAGCTCTAGCCCCTTATCTGATTGAGGGAGTTCTCTTTCATTCCTAATTTGCTTCAAATATTGTATCATAACTGGATGCTGGGTTTTGTCAAAAGTTTCTACTGTATCTTTTGAGAGGATGTTATTGTTTTTCACCTTTGTTTTAATTTGTAAGGTGAACTAGGCTGATTGATTTTCAGATATTAAACTGACCTTGCATTCCTGGAATGAACCTCACCTGGTAATAATGTGCTATCATTTTCAAATGTTGCTGGACTTGATTTATTCACATTTGAAGGAATTTTATGGCTATGGCCATGAGGGCTTTTGGTCTATTATTTTCTTGTAATGTCTTTGTCTGGTTTTGGTATCAGAGTAATAGGTCTCGTAACATGAATAAGAAAACATCCCTTCTCCTTTACTTTCTGAATGAGTTTGTATAAGTTTGGTTATTTTTTCCTCAACTGTCTGGTAGGCGAAAGTGATGAATCCACCTGGATCTCAGGATCTATTATAGATAGAGCTTAATAGCATCATCTTATTTTTATTTTTATGGTTGCTTACTATTTAGTCCATTGATCCTGATTTTCATTTGTAGTAGCAACATCAAGGTTGATTTCCATGCATATATTTGAGCTTACATATAAACCTGTTTAAAGTAAGTTAAGCGGACAATAGTACAGGGGTTATTCAGATCTGGTGAGAATTCTGCATGGAGATGGAAAGACTGAAGTGTGAAAAACACCGAGTACGCCGGGAGGAGAGGCCTGGTGGACACTGTCTCCCAAGTCACTGTGCATATGTGTTAAAGCATCAGCCAGATTCAGGCTGCTGGTGGGGGAGGGTCTCCTTTTGACTGGATTCTGTATTTAAGATGAAGATTAGATTTGGTGACAACTGGAACTTTGTCACTTGAAGCAAAGCCTCCCCTCCCCCATTATCAGAGAATCTTCCTATCTCTTCATCTCAGGACAGACGGGTCTTAAAAGGGCTGTCCCAACACTGAATATCAGAGCTGATTCCCAAGTGCCACCCTCAGGACATGCATGCATGAAAATCATCTCTGTCAAGGCAATTTCACACTAGGCTGCAATTAGTGTAAGATGCGTGTGTCCTGGGAAGGAAGGGCTGGCACCCTCCTCTACTCTTGGAATGAGGTCGTTACCATCCACACCCAGGAAGAGCAGAGCTCAGAGTCTCTGGGATGACCCTCATGGCAATTTGGGGGCCTTGTCTGGTGCAGCTCTCTACAAGGATGGTGTTTCTTTGAAGTTTTACATTTAATCCCATTAGTCAGCCATATTTTTTAGCAGATGAAAATGTTTAAAATAACTGACAAGTTGAATTTTCTCTTTGTTGTTGTTTTTACCTTTCAATAAAATTGATGCTCTGAGAAAATGCACCTCTGTTGTTCAGGATGCATTCATCCCATTTCATGGGTGCTGGCTTGGAACATTCCGGAAGTTCTCTCCACCAATAGATTCCAGAGCTTCTAAGCCAAGGACTAGGGGCACCCTCTATGGTGTGAAACGCCAACCCAGACAAGAGAACCTTTCCAGGTAGAGTCAGGGATTTTTGCTTCCCCCCGTCCAGTCTCCCTCTGCCAATGAATTCCAATATTCGCTCTGGGCACTTTCTTGCCATTTGGAGAGGCTTGTGCAAACCCCTCTAGGCCGTGCATTCCCAAGGCCCCGCCCTGGGGGGGAGATGGAATTCCTGAGAGCCTTTCCCAGGTTCTGCTGCCCCTTCCTGTGAACCTGCTTGGTCATAGAGCTGGGTGCTCTGCTCACCTGGGCTACAAGGAAACCTCTGAGGGTGGCCTAGTGAAGGTGCGTTCTGCTTTCAGCAGCATCACTGCCTGTTCTGAGCAAGCACAACACACACCATTCAAGGTAATGAGATAAAGAATGGAGAGAATCCTTGACTTAGGGAAAACTTGTTCCATAAGATGAATCTGCAAGATACATACTTTTGCTCCTAAATGTCAGGCTGTCTTTGCTCTGAGAAATCACCCAGAGAACAGTCTAGGATATCGTTGTTGTCGGCAGCCGTCCATCTCGAGAGACGACAGGGTAGCTTCTTAAGAGTCTATTTGCACCGCCGAGAATGGCTGTGCAGTCCGACTCGGGAGTGACACGGTATCTGTCTCCTCCCGTGTTGAATCGACATCTTGCGATGACGCTGGAGTGTCCTCTCCAGTGAAGCTGAAGCTACAGAGCCTGGGCAGGGTGATATGGAGGGTCTGCTGTTGCCCATGCAGCAGACCCCCCCTCTCTTCGCAGCTGAAGGGTCCAAGGGAAAGACGGAGTCAATACAGCTTGGCTTCAGGTGCGCCGCAGGAGTTGCCGGTGTTGACTACAACGTCAAACCGCCTTAGGGACTCCGGGTCCGGATTTTCTGTCGGGGTTTACTCCCTTAGCCTTTCCCCTGAAGAGGTATGCCGCAAGGCAGCGGAGGTTTTTTGGAGTCAGAGTTTTCCTTCTCTGATGTGCCCTGACTGGAAGATCGAACCAGCGACACTTAGCTCGCAGGCCGACGCTCAATCCACTGAGCCAAACCAGCCAGGGGAGTCTAGGATATCATCATCATCATCATCATCATCATCATCGGCAGCCGTCCGTCTCGAGAGACGATGGTGTAGCTTCTTAAGAGTCTATCTGCACCGCCGAGAATGGCTGTGCAGTCCGACTCGGGAGTGACACGGTATCTGTCTCCTCCTGTGTTGAATCGACATCTTACGATGACGCTGGAGTGTCCTCTCCAGTGAAGCTGAAGCTACAGAGCCTGGGCAGGGTGATATGGAGGGTCTGCTGTTGCCCATGCAGCAGACCCCCCCTCTCTTCGCAGCTGAAGGATCCAAGGGAAAGACGGAGTCAATACAGCTTGGCTTCAGGTGCGCCGCAGGAGTTGCCGGTGTTGACTACAACGTCAAACCGCCTTAGGGACTCCGGCTCCGGATTTTCTGTCGGGGTTTACTCCCTTAGCCTTTCCCCTGAAGAGATATGCCGCAAGGCAGCGGAGGTTTTTTGGAGTCAGAGTTTTCCTTCTCTGATGTGCCCTGACTGGAAGATCGAACCAGCGACACTATCACACCAGGTTTATTGAGAGAAGAGAGAGAAAGAGGTTAGAAGTAAGAGGGAAACTCTCAGTCCAACTCAAGGGCCCATAGGAGCAAGGAAAGGGAAAAGCACAAGAGGAAAGAGGAGACTCCCAATCCACCTGGAAAGCCCATAGAAACCCCCTGCCTATGTGTCTGCAGGTGTCGTCGCCACAGCTTTCCCAGCATACATTTCGGTTAGGGTAAGTTTATCCATCAACATGTTCAACAGGTTATTTACATCTTCCCGTCTTCCCCAGTCAATATGTTGTGCTAGGTCCATCAACATTTCTTCTGGGAATGAGTAAAGTCCATTTTTGTTTCTTATGGGAGAAGCTGGGACCTAAGTTAATTGGCATATGGTTCATTTGCATATGCCCCCCCCCCCCCCCCCCCGGGCTGGGTCCAGCTGCTGCCATGTTTTGACAATGAAAGAATGGAAAATGTAGGCAGCACAGGTGCCCCGAAGGAACTGGGCTGGAGGGAGGAGCCTTTGGCACGAGGCGAGCCACCCTGCACAGGACTTGCACAGCTGTAGTAGAAGCTGTACTTCCTCCCACTGGTCACGTCCACCAGACTGCCATGTTCTGACACTAAAAAGGTCCTATGCATATCAATATAGTATAAATGGTTAAGAGTAAGCAAAATGAGTTAATAAAAACAACTTGTAATAGAGTGCTACGATATAAAAACCCCCAAACAATAAAAAAGTACCTGATTTGTTCATTCATGGAGAGCTGTGTTCAGTGCCCTACTCTGCCACTTGCCCTGTGAAAATTCATGCCAATCACTAACCCTCTCTGAGCCTTAGATCCCTCCTCGTTCACTGGATTCACCTCAGGCTGCCGCAGAACTTAGTGAACGCGAGGGATAGCTGTGGGCAGTGTCTGGCGGACGGAAGGCTGAGAATCTGGCTGCTGCTGTTGATCTTCATTGACGCCACAGAGCTTGTGATTCAGGGGAGAAAGCAGACTAATCATTCTATTATTTACTGTTATAAATGCTGGTTTGTATTATATTAATTTATGTGAGCTCCTGTTTTTCTGTCTAGACTTGTTATGGGTTGATGTCCAGTGCTTAGGATTCAATAGGCGATAAATAAATGCTTATTCAACTGAGGTAATTGCTTAACCAGCTGTTGAAGTTACTCTGAGTTAATCCTTAAGTTCTTTGGTCTCTGGTTTGAAAAAGTTGCCAATTTGGGGCTGAATTCTTCTTATTTCTAGTCAAAACCTTGTCATGTGGCAGAAAGAACGTTTTGTAGTTTATTGTTTATTTTTTTATGTTTTAAGTAAGTATATTTTATTGATTATGTTGTCACAGTAGTCCCAATTTTTCCCCCTTTGCTCCCTCTGTCCAGTACCCTTCTTTTCTCCAGCAATCCCACCTCCTTAGTTCATGTCCATGGGTCGTGCATGTAAGTTCTTTGGCTTCACCCTTTCCTATATTATTCTGAACTTCCCCCTGTCTATTTGTACCAACTGATTATGCTTCTTAATCCCTGCACCATTTCCCTATTTCTCCCCCTCCCCCCTCCCAGATGATAACCCTCCAAATGATCCCCATACCTATGATTCTGTTCCTATTCTGGTTTGCTTAGTTGGATTTTGTTTTTATTATTTAGACTCAGTTGTTGATACTTGTGAGTTTGTTGTCATTTTAGTGTTCATAGTTTTGATCTTCTTTTTCTTAAGTAAGTCCCTTTGACATTTCATATAATAATAGCTTGGTGATGATGAACTCCTCTAGCTTCATCTTGTCTGGGAAGCACTTCATCTGCCCTTCCATTCCAAATGATAGCCTTGCTGGATAGAGGAATCCTGGTTGCAGGTTGCCTTTCATTACATTGAATAATGCTTGCCAATCCCTTCCTGCCTGCAAAGTATCCTCTGAGAAATCAGCTGATAGTCCTATATGCACCCCCCTGTAGGCAACTCTCTGTCTCTCTCTTGCTGCCCCCAGGACTCTGTCTTTATCTTTCACCTTTGGCATCTCAGTCATGGTGTGGTCCCCTCTGGGTCCAGTTCACCCGGGACCCTCCATGTTTCCTGGACTTGTATGTCCATTTCCACAAAATTTGGGAAGTTTTCCTCATTATTTTCAATTCTTGCTTCCTCATTCTGTACTGGTTGACTGTTTTTTTCTTCCTTGTGTTCCAAATCATTGATTTGAACCCCAGTTTCCTTCCCTTCACCATTGGTTTTGTGTGGATTTTCCTTCGTTTCACTTAGCATAGCCTTCACTTCTTCTCTTATGTGTTTGCCATACTCAAGCATATCTGTCAAGCCTGTGAGCATCTTTATCACCAGTGTTTTGAATTCTGCATCTGTTAGGTTGTCTATCGCCTCATCTGTTAGGTTGGCTATCTCCTTGTCGCTTAGTTCTTCCACTGGAACCTTGATCTGTTTCCCCTTTCGGGCCATACTTCTCTGTCTCCTAATTCTGACAGGCTCCTGTGTTTGTTTGCCTGTGTCTTAGGTAGAGCTGTCGCTCCAGTTACGTTGTAAGGGGCAGAGCCTTAGGGATTCGTCAGTACAGGGCGACCTGTTTCACCACATTGTCGTGCTGTATGTCCCAGAAGGAACAATGCTGCCTGTCCAGCACTCATTCCTTTTCCAGGCACCTCTCTCACTTCCTCACCGGACTGGTGCCCCTCTAGCTGCTGCCCTGGCTGTCATTCCCAGAGTGGGTGGATCTGTGGCCGTTCTAGGACCGTGGGGGCCCTTTAAACAAGTGGACTCTGCTGCGACTGGCAGTTTCTTCTTCTGCCCCAACCCCCACTAGTTTTCACAGTCAGAAGCAATGAGGCTTGAATTTCCCCGGTGCTGGGACCGTGAGCTTCGAGGTCTGGTGAGCAGCTGGGAACGCTCCCCAGGTGTCCCTCCTGACTCTTTAAAATGTGTGACTGCATTTTTCACTGGCCTGCTGCTGTTGCCGCTGCTGCCACCACACCTCGTCCTCTCTGCCCCAGCTCCGCCCCTCCTACCTGTCTGGATGAGTATTTCTTTTTTATATCTTTGTTTGCTGGACTTGCATGTAGTTTGATTTTATGGAACTTCTGGTTGTTTCTAGTTTTGAGGTAGTTGTATTCCTTCTTAGTTGTGGAGGGAGACCTAGCGTGTCTGTCTATGCCTCCATCTTGGCCAGAAGTCCTAAGTTTTGTAGTTTTTAGTGAAAAAGGCTTGTATGTCTGAATCAAAAGGACAACTATACAGTGTAGGTGAGGGGGGTCTTTCTTTTGAACTTATTACAGCCCAGTTCTTACCCACTGTGGTATATAATCTAAATGCCAAACCACACCCTGTGCCATCAGAGGTGAAATGGGAAAAGGGAGCATATTTGCCCCATACCCCCCAAAGGCAGGGCCAAGAGACTCATTGGGTCTTCAGGGAGGATGAAGGCCAGGGTGTTCTCTAGAGAAACCACATTCACACATGATGAATGCATTCCTAAAAATCACCAAGCTGTGCAAAAATCACACAATTAAAAGCCACAGGGCTTGTGGGAAAAATGGGGTTGGCAGCAGAGCACTCAAAACTTCATCAGTGACGTATGAAGGTAGGCATCAAATAAACACAGGAGCCCCGTTTCATGTGTTGAATAGTTAGATAGATAACTAGAACAATAAACATGGACCGGGCAGAGTTTGCTGGGATGCGGGCCTAGGAGGGTCACGTCTGTGAGGTCAGATGGCTAGTGGACCCCAAAGTGGAAGGTGGGGCCTTCACTCTCGGGGTGCATTGGGACCACTGCAGGCTTTGGGGTGTGTATGTATTGTGTGTTTCTTCAAGGCCCAGTTCAGAGAGTGCTGTTGTCTGTGCACTGAATGTTTCTGGAGGATGAAATACTGCGCAAGGAAAGATGCCATTTGTGTTATGTTCAAACTGATCCCTCATATGTCAATCAAGTTGGAGAAAAATTCACATTTTCAAAACAAGCATTGCAGTGGGGCTGGGGCCTGAGCTGTCCTATAGAGTTTCTTTGTAAGAATGACTGCTTTTCTCAGTCAGAAACTGATGAAAAATGAAAAGCAAAACTAAAGAAGGCAAACAAAATACAGGCTTAGAGCGCCGTCGAGGTCTGTGACCCGGCCAGACAAAGAGAGAGGGGCGGCCAGTGCCTCCCAGCTGCCCCTTCCTGGAGGGAGGGTCACTCCCCAGGTCTGCTAACTCTTGGGCAAGAAAGGGAGTGTGACTTCACATTTCCACAGTTCTGAGAAACACACCAAATTCCCCTCTGGCCAGAGTGCTCTGCAGGCTCCTGGGGATTCCAGCTGTTGAGGCGAGAGGCTCACTGAGGTTGCTGCAGATGCGTTTGGTTAGGTCTGGGAAAGCAGGTGCGGGAGGCAAAGCGGGGTCTATGGGGTGTCTTGGTGGACACTCCAGGAGAGGGACATGGGACAAGGGCCAGCCTCGTCCACTGCTCATGGAAAGGAGCATGCGCGCTCCACTTAGACACACCTATGGTCAGGATCCACCTCTGTGACGTCCTGGTGGGTGGCTTGGAGTTCCCAGCTGTCCACATATGACTGGCGTGGGCAGGATGCTGCGTGCTGCCTGTCCCTCCGCCCATCTTCAGGGGAGCTGAGGACAGTGGCACTCGCTCTTGGCCCCTTGGGGGCCCATCAGCTGTTGGAGGACACTCCCAGCCTCTCCATCTGCTTTGCATTGTGGCCTGGAGAGCCAAAGCTTCATGATCACTCTCAGCCACATGTTTTGGAAGTTACCCTCCATGGGCTGGCCTTGAGATGACTTCAGCTGGCCATGCTCCTGTGTGGTGATGGCACAGGACCCACCGCCTACCACCCATTCGAGCTCAGAACTGGGAGGGTGCCCAGGGCCCCAGGGTCTCCATCCAACCCCGCCCGAACCTTTGGCTCCCCTGGCCACAATCAGCTCCAGAAGAGTGCTGCGGCTCCCGCCTCCTCGGTCATTCTTTCTCTGGGCCTCAGCCAAGAGGCATACTCCACACGGGGTGTCAGAGACCCTGCTGGCTCACTCCCTCCCTGGTGACCTGACTCAATGACTCTGCCCTCCCCAGCCCCAGCTTTCTCCTGTGAGAGCAAGATTCAAAGCAACAAATGCTCAGGTTCTTCGCAAATGTTAGTATTACATTTAATGTCTCCATGGGTTTGTCTTGTCTTCCTGAACAGATTTAAGATCTGCCAAAGCCAGGCTGGGGGTGAACGATGGTGATTGTTACATCACGGCCAGAGGGCAAGCTGGGGTCCAGTCCTGCCTCTGCCACAGGCTGGAGGTGCAGCCAACCATGGGACTCAGTTGAGGAAGCAGCCCAGAGAAAAGACTGCACCCCAGGCTCCCAGGACATATGTCACAGCCCTGGAGTGTCGTACCTCATTGGGGAGCAGTGTACCAGTAGCTGCTTCACAGGGCTGGTGGAGCTCCGAGGTGGGACGGGGTGCTGACTTTCCCTCTCAGAGCTCGGCCCAGGTGCCACCACCCTGTGGTTGGCAGAATGCTGCCCCCAAAGGCGTCAGCATCCTGACCCCCAAACTTGTGGATACATGACCTCACATGGCACAAAGGACCTTGCAGGTGTGGCTAAGTTAAGGGGCTTGAGATGGGGAGGTGATTCTGGATCCTATTAAAGGGAGGCAGGCAGGTCAGAGAGAAGAGGAGATACAAGCCCAGGAGAGTCAGAGAGAGATGGGAAGATGCTATACTTCTGGCTCGGAAGATGGAGGAAGGGGCCAGGAGCTGAGGACTGTGGCACCTCTAGAAGCTGGAAAAGGCAAGGAAATGAGGTCCCCCCGGGGCCTCCCAAGGAGCCAGCTCTGCAACATCTTGATTTTAGCCCAGGGAGACCACGTCGGTCTTCTGCCCTCCAGACTGAGGGAGAATCCACTTGTGTCTCTTTGAGTCACCCAGTTTGTGGTCATTTGTTCCAACAGCCACAGCACTGCTCCCTCCTCTGTTCCCCACTCCTTTCCTTGACTGTAAATATAAGCAAGATTGTGGCTGTTGACTTGATCATAGCTCCGTTCTGTGGTCAAGCACCCTTAGCTTTGCTCTGGTCAACTGCAGTTTTCGTAGCGTGTTGAGCTATGTGGTGTTTCTGCACCTCGTGTTGTCTCCAGGTCGCCTAAGTGTGCCTGTCCAGGGTCACAGATGCAGCAGACTTGCACAGCAGGGCTGCTGGGGTCAGCTCCGGATACCATTTGCTCACTCCAGCTCTGTTGCCACTTACCAAAATATTTTTGGAATCATTGAAAGCATCCGTATTTCATTCTTTTAGATGTTCTCAGTGGTGACAAACTTTTGTCTTGCAAGCGTGGATTCTAATTTCAGGACAAAATGGAAATGTCTGCAATGCAAACTCACTGAGTGTCCTTGACAAGTGACTGTCCAGCCTGGAAACCCAAACTTCTCTGGCACAGTGAGAGTTGGGAGCCTGCCTGGTGGCCCTGAGGGAGGATTATGCAAATCAAGACACATCATCTGGTCGTCAGCTGGTCATCAGGGCGCTAGCTCTGCACACAGCACGTCTCCAGTGGGGGCCCTGCAGCAGGTGGGGCTTTGTATGGAAGCGGGTGTGGTGAGTGCACGAGGGAGAGAACGCAGGCAGGCCCTGCAGTCAGCGCCAGTAAGACGGTCACCAATGCGTTTGGCATGACAGTGATGTCACAGGAAGACCGCCTTCATGGTATGTGCAGCTTCACTGTTAGTGAATGCCGTCTCATGATGAAGTGTCACCCACTTGGCCATTGCACAGCCACTTAGGGGGCAGGGACGTGGAGATGGGCAGTGGGCTCATGCACGGGCTCTTTCCTTATTATTATTTGATGGCCTAAGAAGAAAGGGGGTCCTGCCATCCAGTGATGCTGCTAGTGTTCCCCCATTTCAGCAGTTCTTCTGCCTGAGAGCAGCTTGGCAGCACTTTTCACACACAGTCTTTCATTTCCCTTTTGTATCCCTCCCTGTCAGCCTCCCCGCAGCGTGGTCTCAAGAGTCAGAGTCCAGGGACCTGCGGCCCTATGGTGGGAAATGCAGGCCCGCCTCTGAATCCAAGTTGGAAACAAATTCTCTTTGCTTCTAGGATATTAAAGTGATGAGATTTAATGCATGTTCAATATTGGAAATGTCTTCCTGTGGCTTTCTGATAGTATATAGATATATTTTTTTAAATTAATTTTTTAACAATGTCACTTTATTTTATTTTTATTTTTTATTTTATCTGTTTTTAGAGAGAGGGGAAAGGAGAAAAGAGGGAGAGAAACATCAATGTACGATTGCCTCTCACGCGCCCCCAACTGGGGATCTGGCCTGCAACCCAGGCATGTGCCCTGACTGGGAATAGAACCAGTGACACTTGGTTCGCAGGCCAATGTTCAATCACTGATCCACAGCAGCCAAGGCTCTGATAGTATATTATTGATAAAACACTGAAGCAGCACAATGGTCTCAGTGGTTGAGTTCTGAATGTATCTTTTCCGTACTTATTTTTGTGTAAATGGGTTATTTATACCCACTATCTATATACCTCGCCATGTTCTGCATACTGTGGCCGTCCTTCCCAGACAGGATGAATCATGTCTGAGCAATTTTTTTCAATGGTTGCACGGTGCCCTCATGGATTCATGCTTTCAGCAAACATCGGTGGAGGGTCTCCTAAAATGTGCCAGGTACTTCCTGGGCTTGAGGACACAGAAATGGAGAAGAAAGATAAGATTTGCATGGGTGCATCAAAATTTATTTAATAAATCCCTAATTGATGGGTTTAGATAATCCGGTTTCTTCCTACTACAAGCCCACGTCACAATGAGCATCTTTATTTATGCATCTTTGTGTGAAAGTCCTGTTAATGCCTTAGGACAAGTTACCAGCAGTGGAAGCACAGAACCAGGAGTAAGCTCATTTAAAATTTGGACACATATTCAAGTAGCTCCTAAAAAAACCTGCACCAGCCTCCATTTTGCCAACCTGCTATGTCCCTACCCGCCCTTGTCACAGGGCATAGCCACCAGCGTGACTCTGCTGTCTCATTCAGGACACATCTCATTTCAGGTGTCAGTCACCGCTGGTGAATCAGGAGTGATGGCTGCTTGTGTTTCCTCTGTGCTTCGATGACATGGCTTTGCAGAGGCCCAGGTGGCAGAGGGCCCCTGACAGTGCAGGGGAGGGGCGTGGCCGTGGGGTGGGGCCGGAAGGCTGCTGGCCAGGGTCGCAAGCATTCCTTGGCACAGGGCTGTGGAAGAACCTCTCAGCTCCTCTGTAGTGCCCGCGTCTCTCCCCCTCCTCTATTTCAGAAAGGCTCCTTGTCCTGAGTACATATCTGCTAGAAAATTTTCTCTGGCCCGGGCTGCTTATCATCCACTTTGTTCTCCTACACAGTGTTTGGAATTTCAGCTCACTCAGATGTCCAATCTGTCGGGAAGAATTTGAGGCTTGTTGACTATGGTCAATGACACCACTAGAGAGAGTTCACTCCAGGCGAATGGAGTTGGAAGGGGCCTGATGTTGGGAGGAGCGCTCTGCCACGCTCTCTGCGCAGCGTGGGCATCCGCACCATGGCGCGCTGGGCTCGGGATGAGGAGCACCCACACCAGGCCGGTGTATCCAACGATCAGTGCTGCTTATTCCTGATTACTTGGTTGATCAGCAAACACTGTCTGGGTACGGGACTCCATGAGCCAAGGGGCACAGATCGGGCCTCAAGGATCTTGCTGTTTTATAGGGACACTGATGTATCATTTTATTATATGTGGTCAACTGATTAATGGCCCCCCAGGATCACAAACCGTGTGACTGGGCAGCAACACCTGTCCATGATGAGGTGCAAACTGCTATATTAACGGCTTCCCTCCCACTCAGGGGAGGCCCGGATGAGCAGAGTTATATCCGGTTTTCTTTCCAATCTGGCCCTGCCTCTGCTCCTCAGCTCCTCTACAGGCATAGATTTCCTCCTTCCCGTCTCTCTAATGTGTGTTATTTCAAACACAAATTGCTACAATAGAGCCAAGGCATTTCCAAGGTGCATGACTGTCCTGGGGCCTTGGGACGACATGGGGCAGTCATCTCCAGCTTGGCCGCGAGGCTGGGTCCAGGTGGAGATTTGTTCTTGGCTTCTGGTGGGTTGGGAGCCAGTGGGGTGGAGGCTGTCTGTGTGCAGGGCTGTGTTACTCCTTCCCTCCGGCTCTCTCTCTGGGTTCCAGGAGGGGCTTAGTTGGTATGAGCTTGGAAGAGAACTGCATGTCTGGGTACTGTGTGCAACGCCAAATCCCTTCTGGAGGGACCATCAGCCAGTGGTTGCAGGCTGATGGAAGGCTTGGTTTACAGAAAAGCAGTTAACCAGAAGTCTACCTGTGGATGGGAATGTGAAGAATGTTTTCAAATCCCTCAAGTGGGCCTCTGCCCCAGGCAGCCTCAGCAGACTAGTGAGATCTCATGGAGGGTGGAGGTCTTTGATTAGAGTCCCTCAAAACCCCCCATAGACACCCATTAGCTACGTGACCTCTTGGTCAAGTTACTGTTCTCTGCAATTCTCAAATTCTTCACCTACAAAGAGGATAACAAGCCCTGGGTCCAGGGCCTGAATGCAAAAGGCTCACTTTTTGATATAATTTCAGCGTGTCTGTCCAGTGGCCTTCTAGCAGAACCGGAGAAATTGGTCCACATGGAAACAGACCCACTTTCTCATTTACTTCTTCTGGCTGAATTGATGTTCTGGAAAAAAAATTAGAAACAGTAGTCCTTATTTTCTTGTCAGTTTTAATTTGCAATTTTCTCAACCACATAGCTTCTTGGGTTTTATGGGAAAAAGTTGAAAATATAGATAAATAAGAGACACCCTGCTGTAATAGTCAAAGGAAGCCTGACAGATTCAGTGTGCGCACTGTTCACTGAAGACCAATTTACATTTGCTAATTCTGAAGAGAGGGGGTGGAGACCTGGGTGACCCTCCCCGAATCCCATTAACTCAGAAATCTTTTCCTGCCCGTTATAAGTGGTCCCCTGGGCAGGTGTCTAGCCATTCTGCCCCTTAATCCAATCTGTTTTCCTTCTTAGGAGGATTAAATGGTATTACCTATAAAAACGCCAGGTGCAGAGCATGACACTTGGTGAGTGCTCAGACTTTTGTTGTTGAATTGAGATAAAGGCATCCGAGCGATGAATATGCATAAAGCTTTGCCCTGAGCCTGGCCGCTGAGAGGAGGGTGTAGAGATGAAATTTGTCTCCTGAGCTCAAAAACCTCAGTATTGGTGGACAGACTCATGTGTATATAACTACAACTACACATGCCTATAACTATGAGTGCCTACAACTCTGGGTATTGTAGGGGACTGGGATAGAGTCTTCCCATAAAGTTTCAAAGCCCTAAGGAGCTATGATACCATAAAAATGGGTTGAAAACCTTTGCCCCTTGGCCTGGGGATATGATGAGGGAAGTTGTTGTCTGTCCAGGGATTTGAGTAGAGGCAACCAATTTGCCATGAAAAATCAACTCAAACCTTTACTGCGTATGGGTCTGGTACCTGCATTTATACTGTCTGCATGGCACAGAGTCACGAAGACAGGAATTCGCATAAAGCCAAGGCCAGAACCTGGGAGCTGGTAAACGCATATATATCTTCTCAACTCAATGTCCCTGGGACATGCCCAGAAAACAGCTCCTCCCGGAGAGGAGCACACGATAAAAACCACACTAAGAAATGAACTCTCATGAGGAATAATTAACCAACACAGGACCAATACTCTGTCAACTAGAAATAACAGAACAATATGAAATAGATGTGTTTATTTAAAATTATGACTTATAAAAGGAGTCAGAATGAAAGACCATAACAGGAGAAATGGTTTGGGAATTGAACCAGTGGAATTTATTTAAATGAAAAATGTAGTCATTAAAATAAAAAACTCATTGGATAAGTTAAACTGCAATTCTAACAAAGCTGATGAGAAAAGCAGCCAATTTGGAAGACAGATCTGAGGAAATTACAATACAGAAGAGAAAAACAGGCATATGGAAAAGAGGACAGAACCCATCAGGAAATGGAGGATAAAAGGCCCTGGCCAGGTTGCTTAGTTGGTTAGAGCATTGTCCCAACAAGCCAAGATTGAGGGTTCGATCCCCAGTCAGAGCATATACAAGAATCAACCAATGAATGCATAAATAAGTGGAACAACAAATCTCTCTCTCTCTCCAAAATCAATTAAAAAAAGAAAGAAAAAAAAATGGAGGGCAGAATGGAAAAGTCCAGTGGCAGCTGCCAGAATACAAATGAATAGATAGAACCTGAAAGAGGCAATATTAAAAAGATATTGGGGTAAGGCAGGGCCTTGCTCTCCTAGTTATTAAACCATACTCTGAATGCAAATTCAGAAGCATGGTGCAGAAGCAGGCAAGTGGATTTTAAAAAATGAATAATGGAGTCTAGCATATGAAAGAAGTTAATTTAGGAAACCGGTAATGTTTCACATGGAGGAAAGAATCATTCAGAAATACTGTTGGTACAATTAATCTACCTTTTGGAAAAACATAAAGTTAGAGCCCTACCTCACATGCAAAGTAAATTCCATACGGACTAAAGAGCTAAATACCCTGCTGTCTTTGGCACACTCCCTTGTGACAGACGGAAATATGTCCCTAAGCCATTTCTCTATAAACCAGCCTCACTAGGTCGCCTTGTGACTGAGAGCAGGATCTGCAGCCTCTGGAGTGGTTTCTGATCTCTGCTCTTCCACTTGCTGCCATGTGACCTCGGGCACATGTTGTCAGACCAGGCCTCTACCCCCTGTTTATCAGGGGAGTGACCCCATCAGCCTCGTGGCGCTGCGTGGAGAGTGAAGCCTGCCTGCAGAGTGAACGTGTCTGCCTGCGTGGCAGTGGTGAGCTGGCTCCCACCAGCTGGGCTCTTGATTAATTCTTCAAGCAGGAAGCTGCCTGCCCCAAAGGGTGTGAAGTTTTGTTCCTTTTCAGAATATGCTGACGGTCACCAAGCTGGAACATGTGCTGGACACAGCCAGGGCCCATCTCCCGAATGGGCAGCATGACCTCAGTTGGGAAAACACTCCAGTAATTGTCTCCAGGCCCTGGGGCGGCCTTTGATCAGGAAAATCTCTGTTTACTCTATGATATAAATATGGAAGAAATCCATTTGTTTCAAAGTGGATGCAAGTAAACCCCAGCGGATATGCCTGCCACACTGAGTTGCCAAGAGCTGGGAGAGGAAGGGAATGCTGAGCCGGCTGGGAAACAAGAGCCTCTCACCTGCAGACCAGGTCCACTGGTCACTGCTCATACCGATGGCCCAGGTGTTGTTGTCCCTGAGCTGTGCTAGCTCATGATCCTGGGCCCTCCTTATGCACAGTGTGGGGTCACTGACACAGTTTGGGTCCTTAGCCAGAGAAGGACTTCCTGCTATTTCTGTGTGTGTGTTAGCTGCCTTACTCTTCTCTTCCAAGGCCTCTGATAGCATCTGGCCTGGGCCTCCCATCCTCCCTGCCTTCATTTTTTCCATCACAACATTTCCCAGGAGCCAGCCATATGCCAGGTGCTAGAAAAATAGCCAGGGCTTAGAAGCAGTACTGGTCTATTTGGAGAGAAGATGCAAGGTCACACCCAGGAGAGGTGAGATGGTAGATGCGCCAAAGCAGCAATGGAGCAGATGGGAGCAGAGGACTGCCTCGTCTGGCCTGTGGGAGTGAGGAGCAATGGGGGGTGGGGTGGGGTGGAGGGGGCGGGACAGTGGGGAGGACAGGAAGTGGTAGCAGCTCAGCACAAAGTGCCAAGCAAAGAACCGATGGGGGCAGATGAGAAGGGAAGGCAGGGCTGAACTGTTCTTTCTATTAAACCCTTAAACGCTTTAATGGAAAGAAGCCCAGACTTTGTTGGGCTTAGAGGAGTCCACTGTCAGTCATTTACACTTTAGTATGAATTAAAGTCAGGATGTTGCTTTCTATAGGTTCATTTTCACTTTATATTTGGTTTCTGATTGTGGAACGAAAACTCTTTGCTCCCTGAAAGCATTCCAAACACCTTGGATTGGGAGGGAGTGGTGTTAGGAAGTAAGAGAGGGGTAGATGATCAGTGGTCTGAAGATACCATGATGGTTTGGGCCATAAGGCTGAGATTATGCATCTGGGCTGAGGTACCTTTTGGGCAGGGGAGGCTGACCAGCTGGGTGCACAGCCCAGGCACCCTCTGGGGTGGTCCAGAATGGGCTCTTGCTCCTGGGGAGCTGAAGTGTGTTACCAGCTGCAGCTGTGTCTTGTTTGTTGACTGGGTTGTGTCTAACTTCAATAACCATGCACAGTGCTGCTGTGAGATGCTGTAAATAGAATAAAATATTACTAAATATTTGCTTGGCGTCAACCTAGCTCTCTGAAGTCCTTTTGAGAGGACGTGAGAAGATAAAGGATCGCATGTGATTAATGCCAGCTGCCTTTGCTCTCATGAGGGGGACGAAATCTATCTTGTCCCTCCAACTACCTTCGCCATTAACACATTACATTTTAAGTTCTTTCTCGCTGTTTGAGGCTCATTTTCCTATCTCAGTTTTCAAGGACAGATGTGATAATAGATGCAACACATGCTGCATTTGAAATGTTTTAGGTTAATTTTTACTTTTGATCCCAAAGGGTGTTTAAGATAGTACGGAACACATTTTCTGAATTCGCCTCCACGATCACCATGGAGCCTAGCAAAATCCATTTGTTTTGATGAGAAGGCAAAGCTATGTCCTTGTTTTTCAACCTAAAATAATGAAACGAAAGGTACACTGTATCGAACTTTGCAACAGTTTTCATAGTACTTCCTGGATGTGTCCCTAAATTTTGGACTACAGTCTCTCACCTCAGGCATTGGTTAAATTCCGTTGTTAAATCTTAAAGATTGAAAAGAAAAAAATTTTTTTTAAACCTTAAGTGACATGAAGTCCCAGGAAGGAGAACAACATGACTTTAGAGTCAACTCAGTCAGGATTAAGAAAACAATTATTTGGAAAGTGTCAAACTTGCATATATACAATGAACGCACGTGCACCCATCGCTTAGTGGTAGGGTCGTCATTACTGTGCTCTCTGCCACCTCCCCTCTCCTCCCACTGGGCTACGTGGAGGCAAATCTCAGACACCCTCCCCAAAGCAACTCGCTGATATCCTGGCTTCTCTGTGCAGTGCCAGCTTTGCCATCTGACTTCAGTGAGCCCTGCATGGCCACATGACACTGGAAAACAGCTGTGCTCATGCATTTGCTACTGTCCTTGTAGAGGCACCTGGGAGAGGCCCAGGGCAGTGGGCTCCTGCTGCTCAGTCTGACCTTCCAAATGTCGGAAGGCAGCATCAGCTCCAGGTCCCCAGGGGCCTAAGGAAGATAGCCTTGGCTGGGCTTTTGTGTCCCAGAGCACCTCCAGAGTCAGGTAACTGCTATGCAGGGCGATGCTGGGGAGACTGAGGTGGGACTGGCACCCCACATGGCCCAGAGGTCGACAGGGTAGCTGGTGGATGTGTGGCGCTGTGAATTCTTGTGTGGGGAGGGTTCTCGTGGGGGAGCACACTGAGTGCTCAGGCAGTGCCTGGGTGCATCGTGGGTGCTGGAGAGGGCTCTGGTGTGGTGGGTGAGAGAGGAGCACTCGCTGCCAGGCCACTGTCAGGCTCATTCCTTCAGAGTGAGGTCCAGCCCCCCTGGATTCTCATGTGCTTGCCCAGTTTATTGAGTCAAATTCTCCGCCTTCCCTGGTGGGGTCAGGAGAGGCTGGACCTGATTCTGTTGCCATTTTTTGAGGAGAAAACCGAAGTCATGTAAAGGGGAGCCTTCTCCAAGGTCACACCGCTGACCATGTCCCTTGCTGCCAGAGGACAAGGACCAGAGCATTCATTCCCCGTTGCAGGGCGGCACCCAGACCCATTCCTCTGCTGCTCCTGGAAGGACGTGTGCGAAGGCACCTTTCTGTGGGCTCTCCAGTCGCTGGTCAGTTCATTCTGCCCGGCATCTGATGTGCTGTGTGGAGGTTTCCCTGGGCCTGTTTTCACAGAAAAGACTGCAGCCATCTAAGCGTCCCCTTACATGTTGTGCTGGTGTGTCTGTCCCTTGGCAGATACCGTGTGTCCAATCCCTGACCGCCCCCGGCCCTGAAACTGCAACATCTGAGCAGAGACGAGAGAATCACTCATCTTGCTCTTAATCAGCATTGCTCAGGGCTGCCCACCTTTGCAAGGCTCAGTCCATGTGGAGAGGAATTTAGTAAAAACTGGGTATGTCTGAGACTCAAGCTAAGAGAACAACTTTCACAAACAAGCAGAGGACTGATTTGTCAGGTGGTCTCTCTCACTTCTGAAGAACTCCACCCCGCCATGCCCCATTGCTTCCCGGGACACAGATAATGCTGGGCACTGGGACTTGGCTCCCAGTTCCAGCCTTAGCACTAATATGTATTAGGAAGATTCTTTTCTCTCTCTTTCTCTCTCTCTTTTTTAAAAGATTTCATTTATTTATTTTTAGAGAGAGGGGGAGGGAGGGAGAAAAAGAGGGGGAGGGAGGGAGAAAAAGAGGGAGAGAAACCTCAATGTGTGGTTGCCTCTCACACACGCCCCAGCTGGGGACCTGGCCCGTAACCCAGGCATGTGTCCTCACTGAAATTGAACCGGCAACCCTTTGGTTCGCAGGCCGGCACTCAATCCGCTGAGCCACACCAGCTAGGGCTCTTTTCTCTCTCTCTCTCTCTCTCTCTTTAAATTATTATTAATTAATTAATTAATTTATTTTTGTATGTTTTATTGATTATGCTGTTACAGTTGTCCCAATTTCTTTTTCCTTTGTTCACCTCCACCCAGCAATGCCCCCCCTCCAGCAATCCCCCCTTAGCCCATGCCCATGGGCTGTGCATAAAGCTCTTCTCAACATCCCCCTTTCTATTCCCCATCCTCCTACCTTGCTTCTTAATTCCTGCATCACTACCCTCCCTCTCCCTCTTCCCCCTCCCAATGGCCCTCCCCCCCACATGCTCCCCGTACCTATGATTCTGTTCCCACTCTGGTTGTCTGCTTAGTTTACCTTTGTTCCATTCCCTAGCTTCTGTTGTTGGTTGTTGTGATACTGTTTTCATTTTAATGTTCATAGTTTTGATATCCTTTCTCTTAAATAAGTCCCTTTAACATTTCATATAATAATGGCTTGGTGATGATGAACTCCTTTAGCATTACTTTGTCTGGGAAGCACTTATCTGCCCTTCCATTCTGAATGATATCTTTGCTGGATAGAGTCATCTTGATTGTAGGGCCTTGATTTTCATCACTTATTGAATATTTCCTGCCAGTCCCTTCTCACCTGCAAAGTTTCTTTTGAGAAATCAGCTGACAGTCTTATAGGCACCTCTTTGTAGATAACTCTCCTCTTCTCTCTTGCTGCTTTTAAGATTCTCTCTTTATCCTTAACCTTTGGCATTTTGATTATGATGTGTCCTGGTGTGGTCCTCCCTGGGTCTAGTTTGTTTGGGACCCTCTGTGCTTCCTGGACCCGTTATGTCCATTTCCTTCCCTAAGTTAGGGAAGTTTTCCTTCATTATTTTTTCACATAATTTTTCAATTTCTTGCTCTCCCTCTTTACCTTCTGGTAACCCTATGATTCAGATGTTGGCACATTTATAGCTGTCCCAGAGGTTTCTAAGTCTCTCTTCATTTTTCAAAATTCTCATTTCCTCCTTCTGTACTGGTTGACTGTTTGTTTCTTCATTACATTCCAGTTTGTTGATTTGAACCCTAGTTTCCTTTCCTTCATCACTTGTTTCATATGGATTTTCCTTTATTTCAGCCAGCATAGCCTTCATTCCTTCCCCCGTCCTGTTTAATCTTTGTTGTCAGAGTTGTGAGCATCCTAATCACCAATGCCTTAAACTGTGCTTCTGTTAAGTTATCTATCTCCTCATCCATTAGGCGTGATATCTGCTCATTGCTTAGTTGTGTCACTGGGACCTTGATCTGCCCCTGCTTCTGGATTGTACATCTCTGTCTCCTCATCTTCCTGTGTTTGCCTCTGTGATTTGGGCAAGTGCTGTCGCACCTCTTATGTTATAGGGGGCGGAACCTTAGGTATTCATCAGTACAGGGCAACCCAGTTCACCTCATTGTGGCGCTGTACGTGGGGGAGGGGACAGAGAGGGAAAAATGCTGCTTGCTCAGCACTTGCCCCTTTTCCATGTACCTCTCCCACTTCTGTATGGGACTGGCGCCTCTCTAGCTGTTGTCCTGCCTGTCGTTCCCAGAGTGGGTGGGTCTGCGGATGTTCTAGGACCATGGGGGCCCTTTAAACAAGGGGACTCTGCTGAGAGACCGGCAGTTTCTGCCTCCGCCCCAACCCCCACTGGTTTGCACAGTCAGAAGCAATGAGGCTTGATATTCCCTGGCGCTGGGACCATGATCTGCGGGATCTAGTGAGGAGCTGGGAACGCTCCTCCGGTGTCCCTCCTGACTTTTTAAAACATGTGACTGCGCTTTCTGCCAGCCTGCCTCTGCTGCTGCCACCACACCGCATCCTCTCCACCTCGGCTCCACCCCTCTTACCTGTCTGGATGAGTGTTTATTCTTTATATCTTTGTTTGTTGGACTTCCATGCAGCTTGATTTTCTGGAACTTCTGGTTGTTTCTAGTTTTGAGGTAGTTGTGTTTCTTCTTAGTTGTGGAGGGAGACCCAGCATGTCTGTCCAGGCCTCCAACTTGGCCGGAAGTCCTCTTTTCTCTCTTTAGGTCCCAACTTCCTTGTGGTACAACAGGAGGCAGATCTGGCCTTTAAAAGCTTCCACCCAGCAGACTCCTACATATCCTTCAAAGTCCAGCTCACATGCCCCTCCTCCCAGTGGAGATGGTCTGCTATCCTATGGGTCTTTGTTGTGCCCCAACATAGGATCTGCCGTGTGTCACATACCTCTGTCACTTCCCACATGCAGGCAGGTAGATAGCCCCCGGCACATCTGCAGGTTCAAAAACCATTCACTGACTGCACAAAAGCAGAGGGTACAAACTGCCTCAAAGCTGGTGGTCTTCTTGGAGGCCCTCATGGAAGGGGCCTGTTTTAAACAAGCTCTCATTCTTTCCTCCATGTGCAAAATAACGCCTGGGAAGACTGCTCTCTGGAAGGGAACCTGAGGTGTGTGACTGCAGCAGCATGTCCCCCACCCACCACCGAGGCCCTTCCTACCCCTGGTCTGGTTTCACTGGTGTCGGACATGCCCACCTACACTTCATCTTCCTCCAGGTCCTTTTGTCTGATTTTAGTTCTGACCTCTTCGCCCACCAGGCTGCCCAGTGGGACCGAGAGGGCTTGCTTGCTGCTGACTGGAACTAGGTTTCTGGGTGAGGTTCACTCATCAAGGGAGAGAAGGAGAGTGTCCTTGGAGGGCTGCCTGCTTGGCCAGCGTCCCTGAGATGTTGACGGTGTGTGACTGACACGCTCTCACCTGTCTGACCACAGTTTTCTCCTTCTGCAGGCAGGATGCCAGGTGACACTGACCCCTGAGTCAAAAGGGGAAATTCCCATTTCAGAGTGTGGTAGCAACACACACACGCCCGCCCTACCAAGGGAACTGTGACTTCGGGCCACCGTGGATGCCTGAGAGCAGCAGGTGGTCCTGGCAGCAATTGTGAGTTGCTGGGACCTTCCACTGGGCTTCTGGCTTTGCACCGGGTGGCCCGGCAGCCTCACTGACAGCGAGAAGGCTGGGTTTATTGGCCTCTCCTAAAAAACTCAATGATTCTATAAATCTTTATGATTAGTAACAATTTAAGGTCACCTCTAGATTAACACCCCTTTAAAAAGGTTTTTATAGTATGAAGACCTGGGGACTTGAAATATTACAAAATGTGCTTATGAAAAGCAATTTTGAGTGGCTTGCCTCTCTGGGATCTGACCAGAGCTGGGTTTTGGTTTGCGAATCAATATTTTGAAGGACACTCTGGGAAAAGGATTGGGGTGAATGATCTGGCTCCTGAGCTGTTTTCTTGTTTATTTGAGCATGAGAGTTATTTGAGGGGCTTGGTAAGATACAAGTAACTGAGCCCCTCCGCTCCAAGATGGATTCAGAGCCTGGAATGGTGCCCAGGAATCTGCATTGTAAATTGGCCCCCAGATGACTCCACTGTAGGTGGTCTTCTGACCACACAGCGAAAATCCCTGCCCTGGTCATTAAAAATGCCACGTGAGCTGACTCATTAAAAACAGGGTGCTCTGTGGCAGCTGCGGGCTCTCGAGCTTTGAACCCACAGAGCCCAGGAGACGTTGGATAAACTGAGGCTTAGGTGGAAGGACTTTGTCTGGACTCTTGGTTTATTTATTTATTCATTTTTATTGTAGTAAAATACACATAACATAAAATTTACCGTGTTAGTCATCTTTAAGAGTACAGTTCAGCGGCATTAAGTACATTCACATTGTCATGCAATGATCACCATCATCCACAAAACTCATCTTCCCCAACTAAAACTCTGTCTGCATTAAACACTAACTCCCCCTCCACCTCCCCCAGGCCCTGGAGACCACCAAACTACTTACCGTTTCTATGACTTTGCTCCTCTAGGGATCTTGTATGAGTGGAATCATGCAGTATTTGTCCCTTTGTGACTGGCTTATCTCTTTCTGCATAATGTCCTCCAGGTTCATCCATGCTGTGGCACCTGTCAGATCTTCCTCCCTCTTTAAGGCTGGATGATATAGCGCATTGTGTTTTATCGATTCCTCTGTTGATGGAGACTTGGGTTGCTTCCCCTCTTGGCTGTTATAAATAATACTGCTGTGAACATGGATGTACAAATCTCTCTTCAAGACCCTGCTTTCCATTCTTTTGAGTATTTGCCCAGAAATAGAATACACTGGGAGTTTGAAAGTGCGCGCGTGTGTGTGTCCCCCCAGCGGAATCATGAAATAGAGCTGGCTCCAAATTTCCCTGCTTATAACAATTTCACTTTGTGGTCCCCCAGCTCTGTAAGGGGGCATTGAACACTGAAGACAGTCGTTGAAATGTCCACAGAGACACCGGTCTTTGGAGGAGACCCCGCTCCAAGTGACACATGTTAAAATTGCATCTGCTAAAGTCATTTGTCATAGTCACATCTTTCACACCACTACTTCTAGTATCTTCCATGTGGATTGTGGGCACCGACTTTAAATATTGTGCTCATTCTTTAACAAACAGCTAACAAATGTTCTGTGCACCCATTTGAGTTCTGGTAAATGTTCTCAATCCTCATTCTGGCCACTTCTGAACTGGGAACTTCAGTTCACAAGAAATGGATCTCAGAGTGGGAAGGAAGCATTAAATAATTTTCAAAACACCTTAGTGTGGGCGCTCGTAAGTGACTCACCACTAAAGCACAGAAGTTGCTTCGAGTGCCACAGTTGCGGGACCCAGGAAACTCAGAAAACTTTTTTGATTAACCAACACTTTTGCCAAGCACATGTTTTTGAAAAAGAAGCAAATATCTTACAACAAACAGATTTCCTCAGTTCCCTCTTAAGTGAACATTTAAAAAATTAAAATTTCTGCTTCCCCAGCTCTTGGGGGCCAGGAGCAGGTGAACCCCAAAGAGAGCTAACGTTAGAGAAAAGTGGGCTGAGGAGGTGAGGTACTGGGTGGAGGGGGCAGGCGTCTTAGACTGTGGATGGAAAAATAATTATAAGAACTACAGCAAAAGGAAGATTTCGTCTTTAATGTGTTGAGAAAAATTACCATTTGGCTGCAATTCCGCACTCGGCACTGCTTTGCAGTAGAATTGATTATAACCTTCTGAAACGGGCTTTGGTGGTAGAAAAATAATGTGATGCCCGTGAGCAGACCACAAGCAGGTATTCGGTTTCCATAGGGTTTTCTCACATTCCTATAGGGTGTTTTCTCACGTGGGCTGGGGGAGTGCAGCTGTTCCACGCCGGGGCGCTGGCCGGAACCGGGGCCTCAGCAGCTGTGGATTTTGGCTGCCCCGGAGGCCCAGGATCCCTGTGGCTGATGTCTGCCTGGCCCGCTACACACCACTGTGCTGGAATCTGCCCCGCCGCCCGTCTTCGCCTGGTCTGTGGCTGGTGCCTTCCCTGCTGAGTCACAGGGAGCAGGGGCGCCCTCTGAAATACTTCTTCCCAGCGTCTGTGCTAATCAGGAAAAAAAAACCATTAACCTCTACCTGGGTCTCTGGATGATTTTTTTTTTTTTTTTTAATGTGAGAATCACTTAGCAATTGGTAAATCCCTTCGCTCCATTCAGGGAAGCTGCTGCTTCCTGGGTACTCTAATGTCCTCAAGGCCCACATGCAGTGTTGGGACCGATGCCTTTGCTGTGACTGTTCATTACACGTTTCTTACACAAACAGCCGTCTGATGAGCTGCCAGACTCAAACCGTTTGGGTTTTCACTGATGATTTTGGACCTGGGGCAAGTTTCTGTCAAGGGGATTTGCTCCAAATGCTGTTCCCGCCTCCTCGCCTGCTGCGAAGGCAACCCTTCGCCCTGTGGGTGCCCCCAGCGCTGCTGGCCCTGGTGGTGTCTGCCGCCCCACCAGAGGGTGAGCAGCCCAGATGGGGGGGCCCACTTCACACAGTCTGGTTTCTGTCACACTGCTCTTGAACCCAGGGTGAGGAAACAGAGCAGGGGTGCCAAAAGCCTGGCTCCACACCAGCGTTCTCAGGGCAGGGCCTCTCCCGCTGTCATGGCAGGGCTCCTGGGGCTCCACACTGCACACCTGGCTGAAGCCTCTCTCCAGGCTCCTCTCAACGCGAACTAGGGGGGTGGTTCAAGTGGTCCTCCGCTGTCTCTTGCAACACTGACAACTTGGAGTGAGCGAGGCTGCCTGGTGTTTGGGGAGGAGAAAAACGAATGGGAAGAGACGGTAGAATTGGCTGGTTGCCCTGCAGGTTTCTCCACATGGGCATGGAGTTGTGCCTTCCCAGCACAGGCGAGGCTGAGCTTCGTGTTTGCATTTTGGGAAAGCGAGTGAGGTGTGTGGGCTTGGAAGGTGGTCGCCACCCTCAGCGAGGTCCCCGGGCCAAAGTTTTAGGGACAGATCAGCTTAGCTTCTGGCTGCTGTAACAGAGTGCCACATACTGGCAGCTTAAGCAACAGACGTTTATTTCTCACAGTTCTGGGGGCTGGTTTCTTCAGAGGCCTCTCTCCTTGGCTTGAGATGGCCACCTTCCTCATGTTCTTCACATGGCCTTTCCTCTGAAGAATGAGAGTTCTGGTGTTTCTTCCTCTCTTACAGGTACACTGGTCTTATTCAATCAGGGCTCCATCCTTGTGACTTCCTTTAACTTTAATCCCTTCCCCCCAAAGGCCCCATCTCCAAATGCAGCCATGTTGGCAGTTAGGGCTTCAGGAAACGAATTAGAGGGGACACAACTCAGTCCCTAACGTGTGTGTATTTGTATCTTCAGTCTGTTCGCACAGAGCTCTCTAAATATCTTTACAACATGCTACAATCTCACCACCAGGTCTCCAAGCCAGTGTGCTTGGACAAACTGAAATTGGGGAGTCTTTCCCATTGGTGTAAGGAGAAGCAGAGTTTGGGGAGAACTATGTTCTCTAATCCACTAGTCCAGCATCTTGAGGACCTCCAAACACCTTACTGACAGACACCAGGCTTGGGGAGCAAAGAGGGACACGTATTGAAAGGGTTGCTGGTTTCTCAGTTCTAATGTTAGAGTAAAATGCAATTGGCAATATTTATTGTTTTGAATAAGTCATCCATGTACCAAGAAGAGATTCAGGGAAAGGGAATCTCTTTCTTTAAAAAACCCCTCACTTCTCTCCGTTTCCTTCTTCCAGAGATCGTCTATACCTGTACAAACACATGGGCACATAGGTTTCCTTTCTTCTAGAAATGGGTTGGACTGCACACACTACTGCACACCTGCTGATTTAACTTAACTTATCTGGAGTCATTCCACTTTCATAGGCTCGGCCCCACTTCGTTCCTTTGAACAGCTGCATCGTATTCCACAGTGAAGATGAACCATGCTGACTTCACCAGCTCCTTGCTGCTAACAGTGGTACTTAACTGTGATTTCACTATTTTATATCACGCTGAGCCCATATCTTTGCACCACACAAGCCTAGGAATGCTATGGCTGTGTCCACGTGCCTTTTAAATGGTGCATCAGTTTAGATATCCAACTGCAAGGTTGTCTGCACTTTGGCTGACACTGTGTATTAAAGTTCCTTCTGAGGATTGCTAATCTGATGGGCACATGTGGCTCCTCCTGCTTTTCATTGGCCTAGTGGCAATGCTGATGCCGAGAGGACAAATGGACGGGAAGGCCCCGTGTGTTCCAGCTTAAGGTGTAGGCGTCCGTGCGCCTGTAGGCACAACTGACCCTCCTGGGCTGGTTTGCTCTCTGTCCCCTTGTGGGAGCAGTGGGCTGCCCCATTCGGGAAGAATTAGGGGATCTGCATGAAAGAGAGAGGGCCTCCAGGTGCCTCATCTGTGTCATTGTGTCTGGCCATCAGCAGCGCAGCAGGGGGCGCTGCATTGGTGTGTGTGCACGTGTGTGTGTTAGTGTAGGGGATACCATGGTGCCTGCTCCCAGGAAAGCAGGAGAACACATAAAACGTGTGTGCATTTGCAGTGAGGAGTTCTTCCCCAGACCTGTCGCAGAGTGAGAGAGGGACTGGAGAGAGTGCCACCGGCTGGGGCCCAGCAGGGTAACGGCTCATCCTTCAAAGTGAAAACAGCAGGGCGCCGGGGCAGCAGCCCCGGATTTATAGAGGCATGCTTACAGTGCTGTGGGCGGAGCGGAGTGCTGCTGCTAACTGTGGAAATGGGAGAGGCCACCGGGAGCCATAATTTCTGATGTTGATGTTCCCGAAGTAGAGTTCACACACAAAATACAGAGGGAAGAGCTACTTGTCCCCAGGCGCCTCTTCAGTCAGGAGCTGTTAACACGTGCACTTTGGACTTCCTTGATGGTGATTTTGTTCCTCCATTTTCCTTATTCATTCATATGAACTATTGCACACATGTTGACCAAGCCCTACTCTGTATTCGGAAAGGAGGAGAGAGTGATTTCTCTGCTAAAACATCCACTTATGTGATGCCCACTCCCCACTGCTGCTTACAGAAGAGAGTGGACTCTACTTGAAGAAATAGATTGCCTCATCCATTCTGTATTTTTTTTTCTTTTCCTTTTTTTGAAATTGTTCTTCTATTACAGTTGTCCCACTTTTTCCCCCATTGTGTATTTTTAATGATTGTTCAATGACTAAACATCATAGGACCCCAAAGCCATCTGCACTGGAGCCTCCATCAGGGACACATTGAGCTAACTGCCCTGGCTGAAAATTCACTCTGCATGGTGGACACTGCTCCACTTATTTTCATCCTCTTGATGAATTATACCAAACCTGTTTATGTGTTATAGGATGTAAACCTTGACAGGGACAGAATTGAGTGAGCCTTCCTGGTGAGCAGGACACTGGAATTCTCATCCCTGAATCTCCATTCCCCACTGCTCCTATTATTTCTTCTTGGGTCTGGCCAATCCCCTTTTAAAAAAAAAGAAAGAAAGAAAGAAAAGCTCAAAAATGCTCCTGCATCGGCATGTAGACTTTTCTCTCTTTGCCTGGCCTGTGGGTCTCCACCTTCAGTGTGCTAGACCGAGAGTCAGGCATGTGTACAACAGACCAGGTGGGCTCTGCAAGGACAGCAGAAAGAATTGTCAAGGGACATTTTGACTGCATAACTGTGACTTGACTTGCTGACTTTAGAGACTCACATGTAAAATGTGACTCCGTGTTATTGAATCAAAAGAGGAAGAAGTTATTTCTTTCCTACCCTCAATGGTCTTTTGTTTCCAATATTAGTAAATTAAATTTATATGAACATCTGGCAAGAGCACTGGCTGTGGAGGTTAGAGTTGTACATTTTTGTGTGTATGTGAGGCATGGTAACAAGGGTCAGAACAGGAGCCACAGAAGGGAGTAGCTTTTGAATTGAGTTTTGATGGGGATCAGGAAGAACTGACTAGAACAAAAAGGGGATGGGAGAGTAGTACTAATACAACGGTTCTAGTGTTTTTCTAAGTATATTTTATTGATTACACTATTACAGTTGTCCCAATTTTTTCCCCTTTGCCCCCTCTGCCTGGTACCTCCCTTCCCTCCAGCTATCCCCGCCCCCTCCCTTACTTCATGTCCATGGGTCATAATATAAGTTCTTTGGCTTCTCCATTTCCTATACTGTTCGTAACATCACTCTGTCTATGCTGTATCTATTAAGTTGTACTTCTTAATAGCTACATCTTTTCCCCCATTCTCTCCTTCCCCCTTTCCACTGACAACCCTTGATATGTGATCTCCATATCTACGTTTCTGTTCCTGTTCTAGTTGTTTTCTTAGTTCATTTGTTTTTAGGTTCATTTGTTGATAGTTTTGAGTTTGCTGTCATTTTAATGTTCATAGCTTTGATCTCCTTTTTCCTAAATATGTCCCTTTAACATTTCATATAATGAGGGCTTGGTGATGATGAACTGCTTTACCTTTCCTTTGTGTGGGAAGTACTTTGTCTGCCCTTCCATTCTAAATGATAGCTTTGCTGGACAGAGTAATCTTTGTTGTAGGTAAGCCCTTGTTTTTCATCACTTTGAATACTTCTTGCCAGTCCCTTCTTGCCTATAATTTCTTTTGAGAAATCAGCTGACAGTCTTATGGGAACTCCTTTGTAGGTAACTCTCTTCTCTTGCTGCTTTTAAGATTCTCTCTTTATCTTTAATTTTTGGCATTTTTAATTATGATGTGTCTTGGTGTGGTCCTCCGAGAGACTGGCAGTTTCATCCACTGCCCAAGCCCCCACTGGTTTTCACAGCCAGAAGCAATGAAGTTTTATTTTCTCGGTGCTAGAACTGTGAACTGCACAGTCTGGCCTGGGACTGAGCTCACTCTCCAGGTGTCTCTCCTGGATTTTATGTATGGCTGCTCTTTCTGCTCGCTAGCCACAGCCACTGCCTTGCTGCTACCACTGCACCACATACTCTCCACCCCACTCCCCTGGCTCTGCCCCTCCTACCTATCTGGGTGAGTATTGCTTCTTTATATCTTTGTTTGTTGGACTTCCATGCAGTTCAATTTTCTGGTAGTTCTGGTTATTTTTTGTTTTGAGGTAGATGCAATCCTTCTTATGGTTGTGGAAGGAGGCAAAACATGTCTACCTATGCCTTTATCTTGGCCAGAAGTGAACAATGGTTCTAATGTTATAGTAATAATAATAGCTATTATTTATTGTGACTCATTATGTACCAACTTATGTATTTACTTATTAATCCACAAACAACCTTATGAGGTAAAGACAATTACATCAATTTATAGATGAGAAAACTGAGGTCCAGGAGGTAAAATAAATATTCAAACACGACTAGTAAGTGTCAGAATTTGAACCTAGGCAGCTCCAGAATTTGTGACATTAACCAATATTCCAGAAGCAAGGACGGACTAAGTCATGAGAACTTAAAAGGAACTGGAATAATGGTAGATCTTGTTTTCAAAACACACACTTGACAAGTAGAACTGATAGCTGTTTTCTCAGAAAGGGAATTGGTCTAGCAGAATGAACTAGCTTTCAGTAGGAAACCAAAACAGTCTATCACCAATGATTAGCAGACATTTCCAGCTAACTGACAGCAGACATACAGATTGCTTCTCTCTGTGTAGTACCAATGGGGGATGGACAGAAACATGCTGCCAAAAAAGTAATTTATTTGAGTAAAAAGTCACATTTTCCTATTCCCTAAAAGATATCATCTTTGTCTTTTAATTCAAGCATTTAGTCTGTTTACGTTTAATGTGATGACTCATATATTTGTGATTTCATTTCTCTAACATTCCCATCTAAGTTACTATGTGCTTTCTATTTACCCTAACTATTTAATGTTGCTTTTCTTTTCTTTCTTGACTTTAAAAAATGTTTGTTTTTATTATTTCACACCCTCCTTTATTAGCTTGATGGTAATAAATACCTCTGTTATTATTTTAGGGTGCCATAGAAATTAAAACATGCAACTATGACTCGTTAAACTTTAATAAAAACTAGTATTTCTTAAAATGACAACAACCCAAATTTATTTAATGGGCAAAATGTTTGAATAGGCACTTCATAAAAAGTCTCCAGACTTCCAGCCCAATGGAGGCCTAGACCGGCACACTGTGTCACCCTCCACAACTAAGAAGGAATACAACTACCTCAAAACTAGAGACAACCAGAAGTTTCAGAAAATCAAGCTGCATGAAAGTTCTACAAAAAAAGAAATAAAAAAGAAATACTCATCCAGACAGGTAGGAGGCGTGAAGCCCTGCTGGAGAGGACGCGATGTGGTGGCAGCAGCAGTAGGCTGACAGACAGTGTGGTCTTACATTTTAAAAACTAGAGGAGGACACCTGGGAAGAGCTCCCAGCACCAGACTATACTGCACAGCTCATGGTCCCAGCGTTGGGGAAAATAAAGCCTCATTGCTCTGACTGTGCAAACCAGTGGGGGTTGGGGTGGAGGAAGAAACTGCCAGTCTCTCCATAGAATCTACATGTTTAAAGGGCCCCCATGGTCCTAGAACATCCACAGACCCACCCACTCTGGGAACAACAACCAGGGCAACAGCTAGAGGGGCGCCAGTCCCATACAGAAGTGGGAGAAGTACCTGGAAAAGGGGCAAGTGCTGAGCAAGCAGCACTGCTCCCTCTCATACCCCTCCCACATGTATAGCACCACAACATGGTGAAATGGGTCACCCTGTACTGATGAATACCTAAGGCTCCACCCCTTAAATGTAATAGGTGCAACAACTCTACCTAAACACAGAGGTAAACAAACATAGGAGCCTGTCAAGATGAGGAGACAAAGAAGTATGGGCCAAAAGAGGGAACGGATCAAGATTCCAGTGGGAGAACTAAGCAATGAGGAGATAACCAACCTAACGGATGAGGAGATAGACAACCTAACAGATGAAGAATTCAAAACACTGGTGATAAAGATGCTCACCGGCTTGACAGATATGCTTGAGTATGGCAAACACATAAGAGAAGAAGTGAAGGCTATGCTAAGTTCCTTTAACATTTCATGTAATAATGGCTTGGTGATGATGAATTTCTTTAGCTTCACCTTGTCTGGGAAGCACTTTATCTGCCCTTCCATTCTAAATGATAGCTTTGCTGGATAGAGTAATCTAGGTTGTAGGTCCTTGCTTTTCATCACTTTGAATGCTTCTTACCAGTTCCTTCTTACCTACAAAGTTTCTTTTGAGAAATCAGCTGATAGTCTTATGGGAATTCCTTTGCAGGTACTCTTCTCTTGCTACTTTTAAGATTCTCTCTTTATCTTTAACTTTTGGTATTTTATTCATAATGTATTTTGGTGTGGTCCTCTTTGGGTCTAATTGTTTGGGACTCTGTGCTTTCTGGGCTTGTATGTCTATTTTCTTCACCAAATTAGAGAAGTTTTCTTTCATTATTTTTTCAAATAAGTTTTCAATTTCTTGTACTTCCTCTTTTCCTTCTGGCACCCTTATGATTTGGATGTTGGTACATTTAAAGTTGTCTCAGAGGTTCCTAATCCTCTCCTTGTTTTTTTCCCAGACCAACTCAAGGGCCTGTAGGCACAAGGGCCTGTAGGCACAAGGGGAATGGGGAATGGGGAATGGGGACTCCCGGTCCTCCTCGTGGGCCTGTAGGAGTCCCACCTGCACTTCTGCAGGCACCTTTTTTATACTTGTCAACCACACATTTTGGTGAGGGTGAGTTTGCTTATCAACATATTCAGTAGATCATTTACATCTGATTGCTCCCCTCTTGCCCCCCCCCACCGGGTTAGTTAACATATCGAGCTAGGTTCATTACCATTTCCCCTGGGAATGGTTTCAGTCCATCAACATATCTTTTGGGAGTGCTTAAGTCCAGGGCCAGGTTGATTAGCATATACCAAAAGTCCAGTGTGCATTCTAGCTGCCTCCATGTTCCCACATTTCTAGTCCTTTGTTTGTAATAAAAAGAATGATGCTGAGATCCAGGGTCACAGATGGAGGGTTTAGGGGAAAAGGACGTCACAGTCATTCTGACTACTTACTGCTGACACAGGGGCGTAGTTAGAGTGTACATTACCCTCCGTATCTATATTTCCAATGTTTCTTGTGCTGGCAGTGGTTGGAACCGAGGAGTAGACAGGAGCGTGATGGTGTGAGCTGTCTGCACCGTAGCTGTAGCTGACAAGGAGTCACAGGAGGCAGAGTCCTAGAATGAGAGCTAAAAGTAGGGTCAGCAAAGGGGTAAGAAGGGGTTGTGCGGCTTTTACTCCTGTTCAACTGGTGTATGTCTCAGCCTGGTGGATGGGCTGGTAGTGGTAATCTCTCAACATTATGGTTAAGTGGGTTGCCTGTGTCGTAGCTGCATTGACAGTCCTGTGGATAAAATAGTATAATTAATAATGATGCTGTGTGGTGGATTCAGGATTTGATTCCCATCAGCTTTAGGAAGAATGCATTGTTCACAGGATGGGACAGTCTATTGTTCAGCCAGCTGGTGGTCAGGGCTTTGAGTCTTCCAGGACTTTAGTAAGACTCAGTCCCCTGGCTGGAATGGGTCAGGCAGACAGACAAACCTGCAATGAGCAAACTTGTGCAAAATTGTTAATTTATATCACAACTTACAAACCAGTCACTGAGTCTATAAGACTGTCTTGGGAAGACAATTGGTTCAGAGTCTTCTTTTTGGAATGATATTTAACAGCTGCAATTTGAAAGATTTTTTTTTTTTTTTTGCCTGTATATTGAGAACCTCTGATGTCACAAATCCAGTTTTAACTTCCTATAAAAATATACTTTGAAGACAATTAGCTGCACTAGTCTATAGTCCACCAGTGAGCATTGTGATTTTCCTTAAATAAAATTTTTTCTCCTTAAGATCAACTTCATTGTCATTAAAGGGACTGTATTAAGTTCAGTTTTAATTTAGCCTGTTTATTTGCATGAACATGTCAAGAGCAACCATTGATCACATATGATCTTTAAGTCTGTAACAGAACCCACGGGCTGTTCAGTTATTAGGGGCCCGATTGCCTGCTGCCAGAAGCAGAACTCTCAATACCAGAGTTTGGTGAAAAGAAAAAGAATAATTTATTTAATGGTTATATAGATTTAGATTATTTGCAGATTTTTGCCGTTAAGTCTTATTTTCTTTAAAACACCCACAAATACATAGTTTTGTCTCCCCCTACCAAACCAGGCTAGTTTTAGAAAAGTCAGAGATACAATCTTCCTACTTCCCAGACACAGTTTAGTTTTACCAGCAGCTCCCAATCATTTGATCCTGATTGGGGAGGTTTTGCCAGCTTTTAATGAAGAACCATGTGAAGTTTCCAGCCTCCTTGTAAACTGCATGGAGTTCTCCCTTCCCTTTCAAAGCAGCATGGTGTTCTCTTCCTTCCTTGCAAACTATGTGGATCTCCTCTCCTCTTCTCAAAACCACATGGAGAACTTCCGTTTTTTTCTTTCTTATATTCCAAATAATTGATTTGAACCCTGATTCCCTTCTCTTCACCATTGGTTTTGTGTGGATTTTCCTTTGTTTCATTTAGCATAGCCTTCACTTCTTCCCTTTTGCATTTGCCATACTTAAGTGTATATCTGTCAAGTCTGTGAGCATCTTTATCACCAGTTTTTTGAACTCTTCATGTGTTAGGTTGGCTGTCTCCTCATCGCTTAGTTCTCTCACTGGAAACTTGATCCATTCCATCTTTTGGGCCATACTTCTCTGTCTCCTCATCTTGACAGGCTCCTGTGTTTGTTTGCCTCTGTATCTTAGGTAGAGCTGTCACACCTGTTACATTGTAAGGGGTGGAGCCTTGAGGTATTAGTCAGTATAGGGCGACCTGTTGCGCCAAATTGTGGCACTGTGTGTGTGGGAGGCATCTGAGAGCGAACAATGCCACCCACTTAGCACTCGCCTCTCTTCCAGGCAACTCTCCAACCTCCGCATAGGCCCAGCACCTCTCTAGCTGTTGCCCCAGCCACTGTTCTCAGAGTGGGTGGGTCTGCGGACACTCTAGGACTGTGGGGGCCCTCCAAACAATGGGACTCTACTGAGAGACCAGCAGTTTCTGCTTCTGCCTCAACTCCCACTGGTTTGCACAGTCAGAAGCAATGGGGCTTTATTGTCCCTGATGCTGGGATTGTGAGCTGTGCGGTCTGGTCTGGTGCTGAGAGTGTTCCCTAGGTGTCCCTCTCGACATGTTCAAGTGTTTGACTGAGCTTCCTGCCAAACTGCTGCTGCCACCACTGCTGCTGGTAGCACACCGCATCCTCTCAGACCCGGCTCCGCCCCTCCTACCTGTCTGGATGAGTGTTTCTTCTGTATATCTTTGTTTGTTTAACTTCCATGCAGCTTGATTTTCTGGAACTTCTTGTTGTCTCTAGTTTTCAGGTAGTTACATTCCTTCTTAGTTGTGGAGGGGGACGCAGCATGTCTGTCTCAATTTTTTTTTCCTTTTGACCTTCCAATTGGGTGATTTCCCCTATCTTGTCTTCCTGATTGTTGATCCATTCTTTTGTGTCATCTTATTGATGTTGATTCCCTCTAGTGCATTTTTTTTCATTTCAGTTGTTATATTTTTCATTTCTAATAAGTTTTTATTTTTTAACAACTATATATTTTTGTTGAAGTTCTCATAGAATTTATCCACTTGTCTGCAGAGTTTGATGAGCATTTTTATGACTATTACTTTGAACTCTTTATCTAGTGGACAGGTTACTTCTATTTCATTTAGTTCTTTTTCTGGGGTTTGCCTTGTTTTTTTGCTTGCCCATATTCTTTTGTCTCCTCATTTTGCCTTTTTGTTTCTGTGTATTAGGTAGAGCAGCTATGTCTCCTGGTCTTTAAAAAGTAGACTTATTTAGAAGGTGTCCTGTGGGGCCCAATGTTGGAATTCCCCCTTGTCACCAAAGCCAGGTGCTCCAGAGGTCTTCCCTGTGTGTATTAGTGTGGCCTCCTGGTTGGGCCACAACTGCTGTGGACAGGTGAGGCTGGTCCCTGGCCCAACTTGCTGTGAGGCCTGGCCACAACTTTTGTATGCTCACTGGTGTGCAGGTATGGTTGGCTGAGAGGCCCAGTCACACTATTGCAGACACACTGCTGTGTGCTGGTACTGACTTAGGCCACCCACCAGGTGTGGGAGGGCAGGAGCCACTTTGGAGGGGTGCCAGCCTGGGAAGGTTCTCCAGGAAATGCCAGGGTGGGGTGAACAGTGTTAGTGAGGTTAATGGAGAGTGTCAGAAATGGTTCCTGCCAGCGTCAGACCAGCTAGGTGGAAGGAGAGTAAAGATGGGGAGCGGGGGGTGGGAGAATGGCACTTTCCAGCACCTCTGACTCAGAAGAAAGTTCCAATAGTCACCCTGTCACACATTAGTCAATGTATCACTTTCATATATAACCCAGGTGATTTTCAAACTGCTGTCTCTGAAGGGGGGCACAAAGAAAGAGCACAGCCTTGGTTTCCTACAGCCCTTTAGCTCTCCCAGACCTAAGCCCTGCTGGTTTTCAAAGCCAGATGTTATGGGGGCTCCTCTTCCTGGTGCAGGTCTCCAAGACTAGGTCTTGGACCCCTCGTTCTTCAGGGTGGATCTTCATGATTGTGATATTCCTCCCATTTATGAGTCACCACATGGGGAGTGGGGAGTAAGGTAGATCCTGACTAGACTGAGTTGTTTCCCCTCCTACCCATCTCAATGTGGCTTTTTCTTTGTATCCATGGTTGTAGAAAGTTTGTTCTGCCAATCTTCAGGTCATTCTCAGAGATAGCTGTTCTATACGTAGTTGTAGTTTTGGTGTCAGTGAGAGGAGGTGAGCTCAGGATCTCCCTACTCTGCTCTCTTGAACCCAAATCCAGGAGCCTTGCATTGAGTGCCAATTTAGCTTGTCCATGATATGTTGTTCCTTATGGTTGATGCACTGTCCCCACAATAAATGTGTCTCCAGATTGCTGAGATGCTGGCCTCTGTCTTTTTACTTTCTTGGTGGTGTCCTTTGCATCACAGAATTTTAAATGTTGATTAAGTACAGCACATCTATTTTATTTTTTTTTAATTTTCTCATGTGCTTTTGGTGTCTTATCTAAGAAACCATTGCCTGATCCAAGGTCATGAAGATTTGTGCTTTTCCTTTCTTCTTCTTTTATTTTTTATCTTTATTGTATTTTTTTCCCATTACCATTAGGTCCCCTTATACCCTCCTCCTCCCAGCAATCCCTTTCTTCTAAGAGTTACAGTTTTAGCTTTACATTTAGGCCTGGGAGCCTCTTTGAGTTAACTTTTGTATATGCTGTTTCACAGGGCTCGAACTTTATTCTTTTGCATGTGGGTGTCCAGCTGTCACCATCATTCGTTGAAAAGACTGTTCTTTCCCCACTGAACTGTCTTGGCACCCTTGTTAAAAATCAATTGACCATATATGTGAGGGTTTAGGGCATCAGATTTTTATCTTTGAACTCAGGATAAAAATGAGTGCTGGCATCCCATTGCTATTACAAGAGTTAAATAAAATAATTCAAGTGAGGAGTTTCCCATACATGGCCTGGCACCTAATGGGCACTCAGGCATTGGGCAAGAATATGGTGATGAGGAAGATTGTGTAGGTGCAGGGTGCGGGCTGTTCTCTCCTGAAAGAAGTGCACTGCTGTGGAGATGCAGGCTGGGAGGGAGGGGGCAGTGGGCCGGAGCTGGGACTGGGGTAGGGCTTCCCTCCTCCCGGCTGTGTCTCCTTGCCATGCCAACATGACCTGGCCCATGCACACCCAACCTGGCCAGCAGGCATGGAAAGAATTACTCTGTCTTTTCACGAAGATGGACGATGATCTCAGGTGAGGTGTAGGGGTTTGGAACAAAACATCCTTGGTAACAAAGGCTTAGAGAAAACCTGGCCTCAAACAGTGGTTTCCAGGGAGGCCTCTTTGCCCAGATTTTTTCACTGCCTGTGGAGCAGCTGCAGGAGGTGTTTCTTCCCTCCAGAGCCTGGCTCATCCTTAGGCTTCTTGAAGGAAAAGTGTCTGAGGGCACCCAGGCAGCCAGCACCTAGGGCTGTCATCCACCTGCCAGCACCAGCTTGGGGCCACACTTGCATTGCTCCGCTGTGGGCTGGGTGCTGTGGCAAAGACCACCCCTGCATGGGCTTTCTCAGCAATTTCCAGGAGGGTTGGTGTTTCAACATTCTTCCTACCAGAATGTTCTATGCAGCTGGATTCAATGGAGTGCCTCTAAATTTATGTGGGGGACCCATGTTGTCCATGTTCCACCTCCTGGGGCACGAGTGGGTGTCACTTCATTTCACATAAAACCATGTCTCTGGCCTCAGGGAAGACCTGGATTCCAAGCTATTCCTCATACCCTTGGAATCCTGCTTGCACCAACTTCTACTTCCTTTGCAAAATCACATGCAGAATGAATTAGATCGTGTCCTGAGGAGAGTGATTCTTCCATCTCAGCTGCGGTTCACAGGGCAGCCCAGCCTTGTCCCCTACAAGAGCAGTTCTCATCCCTCAAGGGCGGGCAGTGTCTATCTCTCAGGGGCTCCCCGGCCTGCTATCTCCCTCCTGAGGCCACCAAACCTGCTCTCCAAGTGACCACACCATGCAGACCCTCTCAGGGACAAGATGCCACTGTGGGAGGCACTGAGAGGAAGTCTGATTTAGTCCAATGTGGGGCTAATGAAGAAGAGCCCAAATCCTCCCTCTGGGAAGCCCTCCTTGACCAGAGCCCCCACAGTGCCAGGACAGTGTATTGGTCTGGCTTGCTCACGCCTTCCAAGCTGCAGTCCCCTAAAGCCCCTGCCACTCCCAGGTATGTAGCCTCAGCCCTTCCGCAGCCCCCCACATCAATGCCTCTTGACCCTCTGTTGTCATTATGTGACTTACTTGCCCATGAGGGCAGGGACTGGCCTTCCTGGTCATTGCTAAGTGCTGGAAGCTGGTGGGGACCCTTGGGGTCTTGCTGAATGACCACTGGTCAGTGTGAGGTGGGGCTTTTCCTGTGCACTCTGATCCTGTGCTCTCTCTCCACCAGTGAGGGACTTTTCTATCACCTCCCCTACCTGTTCAGAGAGGCGTTTGGCTCCTTCCTCCGGGACAATAATACACAAGACCTCTGCCATCTCTCCAGTGGCCTAACTCTATCCCAGGGAGCTGGTCCTGCCCACCTGTCCACTGGGCCTGTCCTCTGCTCCTCTGAAGGGGCTGCACCTGCCCCCTTCCCTACTCTGCCCTTTCAGGAGGAGGCTCTGGAGCAAACAGCCTGGTCCTCGGTCCTCAGACTGCCCTGGACGACTTGGGCTGCAGCTGAGGGGAAGGAGGCTGCACAGAGGCAGCAAGGGCGGCCCACGTTTTAGTGTGACGCGGGACTGGGCACTCACCCTCACTGGCCTCAGTTTCCCCAAGGACGCGGGTACGGTCGCCGTACACAGTGGAGACTTGTGGACTGCATGTGCCCAGCAGTACCTGGCTTTTCGGGAGAGCCCATAGCGGCCTGTCATCATCATCACCCTGGCCCCTGTGAGGGGCGTGGCCACCTGCCCACTGTTCCTGGAGCTCCTGGGGACACGTGTGTTCATGGTGAGAGCTACTGTGAAGGAAAGGACTGAATTGATGAATATGGAATCGCAGTTTGAGGGCATAGCAGGGGAGGAAGAAAAGTTTCTTCCCACATGTTCTTGTATCCAACTCAGCTTCTTAAAGCAAAAACAGCATCTCAGCCTATTTTGTGGCTTCTCATTTTCCTTCAAAACAGAGCTGCATCTCATCATAACCTCTAAATATTTATTTTAACATTACTTCTTTGATTTAAAATTATTTGCTGTAGTCTAAGAGGTGTTTCCTGTTTCCTGTTGTGCAATAGCTTTCTGTCTTCCCTGTGCAGCCAGGGGTCTCCATAGCTTGTCTTGAGGGGGGAGGGCAGACCGTCTTTTCCCAAAGCGTGGACATCCCCTTCGCACCAGGAGCCCCGAGGGCTACGACTGGGCCTCCCCTGGTCTCCACAGGCAGTCTGGGGAGGGAGGGTGCCGAGCGCTCGGGTTCCGCCACGGCTGGGCGGCCTAGGGTAACCTGGTTCTCCACATCCCATCCCGCGTGGGTGACTCCGTGTGCAGCATCCAGATGCCTTGAAAACCATAGAAAGGGACTGGGGTTCCTACTCTTTTTAGTGCTGTGGTTGTGACTGGGGGACGGCCAGGCATTAGCTAGTCATCTCTAACACTCATTAACCTAATCTCCCTTTTAAACCAAGAAGCAGCAAATATCAGGCCCAAAGACTTTGGTGAGCAAAAGAATCTAGCTAGAATTTGAGGATTTAAAAAATGAATTTTTTAAGGGTGTGGAGCTGCTGCCTTGCCAGCCTCTGGTTCCTGGACACCGTGCCATCCCCAGCAGTGGCCTGCGGGACACAGGGAACCCCCAGCTGGCAGGGGCAGTAGGGAACCTAGGAACTGTAAAGGCTTCTGGTTGATTCAGTTAGAAGTTCAACATGGAAGGTACAATGGTTTATTTTTGCAGTGTTAACACAAAATGAGATTTTGGTGGCTCCCACATCAATAGTAAAAACAACATTCTTGCTGAACTGGGACGTCTATGGGGCAGAAATACGCTTGGAATCTGTGCTGCCCCATGAGCAAAAACTGCATCACAACAGTCTCCCAATCGCAATAGCTACTGAGCCCGTCAAAACGTGTGACTATTAAGTAGAGGAAGGAGACGACAACATGTGTGTGAGGAAGCCAACACTGAGTTAAAAAGCAACGGAAGCTTCCCTGGGCAGCCCACGCTTTCGCTGTGTGCTCGCACCATCCGTGGCATTCGGGGGTTAGAACCTTTGTAAGGGACAGGTGTGGCCCACTCAGGCACTGAATTACTCTGTAAACAAGTCCTTACGTTCTGGTTGCATTTGAAGTTTCCACTGAATGTTGCACCAGAAAACTTCAGTTCCTGAAGCTTTTAATGAAGCACAATTATCACCAGGAAAGCTTGCCCATGGAAAGATGCCAAAACGCTTCCCTACAAAAGCCAGGGAGGAGCAGAAGCATCAAATCCTGTGAACTTGGGGCTGAGGCTTCATGTGCAGTGCTACAGTTGTACTCTGGAATGTTCTGGACTTGAATCTTCTGATGAAGTTCATATTTTTTAATTGGCTAAATTTTATTCTCTACTCAAATGGAATGTAGTTGAGACAGCCTACGATTTTGAAACATTTCAAAAGAATCCCAAGTAGAGACAATTTGTTTGATGCATTTTGGCTTGCAAACTATTTGTTGATAAGAAAGTCTCTGAATGGAGACAGAAAGACAGCACCTGCTCAGATATCCAGGCTGAAACAGTCACTCCAGTCCACACTGAAAAATTAGAATTGAGAAAAACCCCCACTTAGCCCAGTGTCCTCGGAGCTTACCAGGACTGCCAGTACCTATAAGAAGAGTATTTCTCAATAAAATAGTACATTTTACAGAGTCAGTCAAAGGTGTCAATGTTTTTGAATTTATCAGTCACAAAGTACAACACTAAAGATTGAGAATAATTTATGAAAAAGTAAAACCAATAAATAATGAAAAAAAATTTTCAAAAAATACCGGTGACATAGTGTTAGAGCCAGATATGCTGGAAAAATGAATGAAATTTTGTGAATATGTAGCAAGAATAATTATTCTGCTTGTTTCTGAAATTTTCAGATAGTAAATACAAAGAAAAATTTTAAGGTTTGCTTTAATATATACAAATACAGACTTGGAATAATTCATTTTTGATAATAACTAATAGAACTATTTTATAGGCCCACCAATAAAGAGAATAAAAATGTCAGACAATAAATAGGTATTTCAAAAATGTATATAATTAAAAAATTATTTCAGTGCCCCCTTTTACTTTCACCTGTATCTTGTTTTCCTTGATTAGTTATATTGTTGCCCTGATTATATTTCATAAGGTCCCCTCTGTGGCATTATTTTGTTCCCTTTTGTTTCCCTTACTCCTTAAAGATACAAATATCTTACTCATTTGTGTATTCATTATTTACTTAATCCAAATATCCAACAAATATTTAGTGCCTACTCTATGCCAGATATTGAACTTTGTAAACCCAGCATGTAGCAAGGTTATAGCGATGTAAGGCTCTTTGAAGTTGTTTGGATGGATGGATGGATGGATGGATGGACAAATAGATGGATGGGTTGATCAATGGAATGGATGCATTGATAGGTAAGTGGGTGGTGGATGGATGGGGGAGTGGATTAAATTAGTCATTAATAAGGGCGTCACTGCTACTTTAAAGGTGAGTTTCCTTCTTTTCTGAGTCGGAAACCTATTCTCCTGATTCATTACAATAGAACGCCTGTATTGGCTAGCTCACAGTGTTTCTTGGCTCTGTGAGCCCCTTGTCCTAAGGGAAAGGGAGTGAGAAAACAAGACTCAGTTAATATAAACCTCCCAAACCCTTGCTAGGAAACAGCTGGACTTTGGGTTTCTGAATGGTGGTCTGTTGACTCCTTCGTGATTGGACAGTGCGTTTGCCCGCTGGGAGCCAGGACTAGCCAGGGAGGGACCCTTTCAGTGAGGCAGGATCACACTGTACACCAAGTGCTGTTTCTAGATTGACTGAGCAGGTAGCCAGCAGATGAGACTCACCATACCTGTGGATGAGCACCTTGCATCACAGAGTGTCTTTTCTCTGATCTGGGACCCATGTCCATCTACTCAATCCTGCCCACCTTGAATACCTCCTCCAAGAGCTTTCCATATAGAACACACCTCTGCCTGCTCTGGGCTCCCCTGGCCCTTGGCTCACGCTGCGCCGTGTGACCGTGGCTCGTCTTATTTGTCCAAGTCCCCTTGAGCCTCCAACTTGGTGTCCCCTGGTGCTTACTGAAGGGGATTGAATGAGGATGTTGCTGCCAGGTTCCACTTCCTCCTCTACTCACCGTTTCAGTGAGGGGCTCCCTCAGGAGCTCCACATTCAGAAGCTTCAGAAACCCAGGGCTTTGGGCAGTCTCACCAAGCCAAATCTCAATGTCTCAGCCCTTAGAGTTTTGGGGGGAAATGACTGGTAAGACCTGCTAACAATTCTGCACCAGCCCTGGCCCCAGGGTTCTGTGCACGTTAACTTTTTAGCCCACACACAGCCCTACAAGTGGTACTATCATCACTCACCATTCTTAGTTGGGGGAACTGGGGTGCAGAGCTGTCAGGAAGCTGACCAAGGTCACAGAGCTGCTGCAAAGACACAGTCAGGCCCACAGCAAGTGGGCTGGCCCCACAGCCTACATTTTTCTCTGTTCTTACATTTTATTATGAAAAACTTCAAACACAAAGGAGAGTTAAAATGATTTTTCAGCAAACGGTCACCTACCTACCCACCACTCGATTGCTATTCATCCACAAATCCATCCTAGTTTTGCATGCATTTCAAAAAACAATTATCTTCACCCCTGAACACCTGACCTCACTTTTCATCAACTACAATTTATAATTTGTTTATGTTTTTAAGTAAAATTTCCATGCAGTGAAATGTACAAGCCTTGTGTGTAATATTCTCCAAGTCTCACAAAAGCAAACACCCGTAAAATGCCTCCCTGGTGAGACCTGGAACTTTCCCCCTTCCCAACATTAGGAATCTGGCAAAACCAGATTAGGGATCTGACGTTTGGTTCCAAAGATCCCTCTCCCTGGGCCCCACCTCTCCCAACTACCCTTTATGTGTTTCCTCAGTTCCCAGTCAACCCTTGCTCCCCATGCACTCGGCTTGAGACAGCCACTGTCCTGGCTGTTTTCATCACAGGTTAGTTTTGTCTGTTCCAGAACTTCATGTCAATCAGTCGGCACTGTTAATCACCAGTCTATACTGCCACGTGGGTGACGGGCTTTTCAGGGGCTAGGGACTGACAGATCTTTGCTTTCTCTGTGTATCAGCCAAGGTTCTCCAGAGAAACAGAACCAATAGGATATCTATCTACCTATCTACCTATCCATCTATCTACACGGACAGTGAGAGAGAGATTTTTATTTTAAGGATTGTGGGGCTAGCACATCCCAAATCTGTAGGGCAGGTCAAGAGGCTGGGCACTCTGGCAGGAACGGCTTTCACTGTCCTGAGGCAGAACTTTTTCTTCTTTGGAAAACCTCAGTTTCTGCTCCTAAGAACTTCAACTGGTTGAATGAGGCCCACACCCACCTTATGAAGAATAATCTCCCTTCCTGAAAGCCAGCTGACGGTAGAGGCTAACCACGTCTAGCAAACACCTTCACAGCAACATCAAGACTGGTGTTTGACCAAACAACTGGGCACCATAGCCTCTCCAGGGTGACACATAAAATTAACACTCACGCTGTGTAATGCCTCTGAGGTGAGACATCCTGCCCTGGTCCTGGCTGAGAATGTGGGAAGGTGGTTTCCAGCAGGAGGGAGGTGCACCCAGAGACTTAACTGGGAGGGAACGGCCGTGCCCCCCAGTGGAGGGTCTCACTGGTCACTGGGGGAAGCCTGCACTTGGCAAGAACCACCACGGCGGTGGTGTGTCCGCGCCTCCCTCCTGCTGCCCCGTGGAGAGAGCAGCTGTTGTGCAACAAAAGGGATTCTTTGTGCCACTCTCCGCGATGACTCGCTCCTCCCAATAGCTGATCTGATTATGTTTTAATGAGAATAATATTTGCTTCGAGGAAGGATGAACCCAGCCATGTTTTTATGTTAGCCAGATGTCTTCAACTATTTACCCCTTCCCAACATTAGGAATCTGGCAAAACCAGATTAGGGATCTGACGTTTGGTTCCAAAGATCCCTCTCCCTGGGCCCCACCTCTCCCAACTACCCTTTATGTGTTTCCAGGGAATGTAAGCCATGTGTAGTTAATTGATTTACACGTTGCTCATCAAAATACAGAATTTTGTTAAGCGCGAATTGGCGCCTGGGTGGTGTTTCAAATCTTTTTTACAAGCCTCTTACCGACCCTGTTGGTTTGAGCCAGGTGTTAACAGAACCTAAACTTCAAAAGAGTGACGTTTGGTCTGAAACCCAGAAGCTCTGGTGTTTGAGTGGGCACTGAACTTAGCCGAACATTTTCTACTGATTTTAGATTGAGCAATGCCAAGCAGTTGAGAAGAACTAGACTGTAGGCAAAGTTGTTAACTGCTTTTTCCCTTTATATTTTTTTCAGGCTGACAAAAGGCTTTGAGCAGGGAATCCAGGGCCCACCACTGTGACAGGTAGGACTCAATGTCACTTGCTCCTCTGTTGGGTGGAATGGCCCAGGGTGTGGCTATGTTGCCTTGCACAGGATCTTGAGGAGTCTAGGTAGCTGCTTCTCCTTCTCCTTCTCCTTCTCCTTCTCCTCCTTCTCCTTTTCCTTCTCCTTCCTCTCTTTCTCCTTCTCCCTCTCCTCCTCCTCCTCCTCCTCCTCCTCCTTTTTCTAGCCTTTCTTTCTTTGGCCAAAGAATGGGATGTGGAGAAGTAATTTTGTCTATTTTATTTCTCTAGAACTTCATTCATGCACAGAAACTTGGTCCAATTTTTGTTGTTGTTGAAGTCCAGTTTATTGGAATATAATCTACATCAGTAAAATTCACCCTTTTTTGTCATGCTGTTCTGAGTTTTGACAAATACATAAGTTGTGTATGCAACATCTAAGTCAAATACAGAAGGGCTCTGACTGGTATGGCTCAGTGGGTTGGGCATTGCTCCATGGACTGAAAGGTCACCAACTCAATTCCTGATAGGGCACATGCCTGGGGTGCGGGCCAGGTCCCCAGTTGGGGGCGTGTAAGAGGTGACTGATGGATGTTTGTCTTGTACATTAGTATTTCTCTCCCTCTCTTTCTCCCTCCCCGCCCCCTCTCTAAAAATAAATAAATAAAGTATTTAAAGATACAGAAGGGTTACATCACCCCCATCCCAAACTCCCTCTTGGCCTTTGTAGTCAACCCTTTTCCATCCGCCAATCTCTGGTAGCCGCTATCTGATTTCTGTCACAGAGATTAGTTTTGCCTTTCCAGATGTCATCAAAATGGAATGATCCAGACCCTTTGAGTTTGTCTTCTTTCACCTGTCGTAATGTATCTGATGGCTGGGTTGTTGCGAGCAGTGGCAGTTTGCATCCTTGGTTGCTGAGTGGTTGTCCGTGATTCAGACGCGTTGCCATTGGTTTATCCAGACACCTGCTGAAGGACGTCTGGGCAGATGCCAGTTCTTGGCAACTGTGCATAGAGCTGCTATGACCTTTGTGCTCAGACTGGTATTTCTGCCCTTCTCTCCCCACTCCCGGCCAATGCTCCATGCACACGTGTAGGGGTTTCTGGTTGTACAGTAAGAGTACATTTAACATTGTAAGAAACTGCTGAACCCTTTTCAAAATGGTTGCACCATGAGACATCTCTACTGGTGAAGCCCCCAGCCCCAGGCTTGGCCTCTTCAGTGTCTCTCTTCTCGGCCATCCGGGTGGGTGTGCGGTGGCTGCTCCCTAGGACTTTGATTTGTATTTCCTCATGACTGATATGTGGAGGATTTCCATGGGCTTCCATTGCTTTTAAAAGGGATTTGTTTTGGATGTGGTAGAAGGAGCCCCAGGCTGGGGGCCTGGGCCTGAACCCTGGTTTTAGCTTAGCCGCTAACTTGCTGTGTGATGTTGGGCAAAATCCTTTCCCCTACTACTGTTATTGGGGATGATAATATGTTGCAGGGCTGCTGTGAGGATGGAGGCCAAGGTAATGGTGGAAAGCACTTTACAGTTGCGTGTTCATTACGTGGTCATTGTTATAATTCCCTGTCAAGCTGGCACCCTTCTGCTTCATTTCTGCCAGTGGACTTCACAGATTTCCTCCTTCCTTCCTCACCTCTGCACAGTTATCATGATGAAATCAATAGCCAAGATGGCTGTGGTTAACCTACACGCAGAGCTTTACAGCTAGCAGGTTGCTTTCACATATTCGTCATTTTATTTTCTGAGGTAAGGGAGGAAACGCTGATGATACACAGCGACACATTCTTTCTGGAAACTTGTTACCATCGCCATCCCCCAACTCCACACCTCCAGCCATTGCCCCCACCCCACTCTTTCTACAAGCTCCCCTTTGGAGCAATCCCATGTTCCCATTTTCTCAAGCCAGGCGCCTGGGAATCATTCTGGATTCCACCCCACCCCCCACACCCATATCCAGTCCTTCAGCAGGTCCTCTGGTGCCATTTTAAAGATAGAGCCAAAACCTTGTCATCAGCTCCATCACCCTGGTAAAAGCCCCTCCTCTCACCTGGACTGTTGCCATGGCTTGCTGACAGGTCTCCCAGTCCCCCCTGGCCTGGAAGATGGTTCTTCCAAATTGTGGCCAGAGAGGTCCCCATGCCTCCTGCGTGCCTGCCCTTCTGCTCAGGGTGGGCATCCTAGCCCTCTGCATGGGGGCCTCCTGCCCAGACTCATCACCGCCCACTCGCTCCTGCACTCCATTTGGGATCTACTTGAAAGCCACCTCCCCAGACACCTTCCGTCCCCCGCTACTCCTTACCTGCTTCTGTTTTCTTCATGGCACACAGCCCTTGATATATATATTTAGTATTTGCGATCTGTCCTGCCTCGAGGAGATCAGCCCTGGGCTGCGGGGATTTTCTGGTTTGTTCACTGCTCAACTTGGGACCCAACTGCTGGCACACATGGGGCCCATGAATACTTGCCAAACAGACAGACACATGAATGACTTGATGAATCAACCGGGGAATGGTAACAGCCAAGAGCTGTGGTAGTGCTAGTGCGAAATCCGTGTCAGGAGGGCAATTGTTTTTCTGAAGCCACCATGGAGTCAGAAAGTGGCCCACATGGCTGGTTATCGAGTGGAGGTGTTCAAATGGGGTGAGTGTGATGACCCCGTAGGCTGTGAGAAGAAAGGATGAAAATTTCTATAAACTTTTGAATATAATTCTTTTAACATTTTAATATGTGTATGTTTAACAGTATCTGCAATGTAGTAATGGAATAGTATATGTGTGTAATTTATAAAGAAGGAGACACAATTATTTACAGATGGAGATATGCAATTAGAAATTTGAGAGACTTGTTTGGATAAACTAAAAGGTTTAAAAAGAGGCATAAGTATATCCCAAATACTGCTTGGGACATATACTAAAAATTATTTATTGTTTATTTGAAATTCAAATTTAACTAGGTGTCCTATATTTTTGTCTGCTAAATCCGGCAGCCCTACCCCCCAGGACATGTCTGACAATGTCTGGATATGATTTTGGTGCTGCGACTGGGAGGTGCTATCGGTGTCCAGTGGGCAGAGTCAACAACCGACATACGGGTCAGCTCCTCAGAACACAGAATGACCTGGCTCCAAATGTCATTTGTGTCCACATTGAGAACACTTCTCTAGAGGCAGGACTGCTTGATGGCAGGAGTGGCCCTTTCGTCCTTGGAGCCCTTGGGATAAGGGACTTCCTGCTTGGGGCCTCAAGGCCTGCTCCAGAGAGCTGGGTGGTCTAATGATGACCGCCAGTGCCCGCTCATGTTTGCTGTTTCACAGTCAAGTTTTATCCAAGGAAAGGAAAGTCAAGAACCACTAGACAGGCCATGCAGACAAATCATGGCCCACATGATTTGGGAAGGCAATGGCTAGCTATTACAAAAAACTCATCCCCTCTTTTCAATTATTTTCCTGGTTTTTTTTTTTGTTGTTGTTCTTCAGTGTAACCCATACACATAGTGTTGAAAGTCCAGTAGGACATATTTTCTACCGAACAACAACCCTTCCCTGCCTATCTTCCCCCCTCAAATCCTACTTCCCACACATGATGTCTCTTATCTCTCTTAGTTGTTCTGATTATTTTTCACTAAATATAGATATTTTGCTTTTATTACTACTTCTTAATATTTAACATTTTTTGCACATTTTTGTCTTACACAGCTCGCCACCCAGAATAATCACATTCCTCCCACTTCTTCCCAATCCCCCTAATACAGCTTGATGGTGACCCTTGGCTGAATCAAATATTTAGTATGCGAATTATTATGGGCTATGTAAATAATGTTCACATCAGGCTGCATGATGTGTTATGATCACATTCCTTGTACAACTTTTTGTTTTCTCTGGGACTAGTAAATGCTTCTTTCCTACTTGCTTAGTTTTCTATGCACTGGTTCCCTGAGTTTTTCTCCATCCCCTTGAACTGAGCTCTCAGACTTCTCAAAATGAAAGCCCATCAGACAGTCTATCAGTTCCGTTGTCTTGTGGGTGGTTCTCTTCATTCTCACTGAGCGCTCTGGCTGCGTACCCCAGTGCTCTTGCCACCCTTCCTTCTCTGCTGCCCATCCCTGCCGTTCCTGCCTCTTGTCTGCTGGCTGAAATCACAATTTCCTGGACCTCATGTCTTGCCTTCTTGTGGTGTTCTTCCTTCCATGGCTTCTTGTGAAACAGTGAAGTAGGTAAGTTTTTAAGGACTTACGTGCCTAAAAATGTCCTTATTCTGCCCTCATACCAGACAACTTGTCTGACTACAGGATTCGGGGTTAAAAATAATTTCCACCTGAATTCTCAAGGTAGTTCTTCAACATATTCTAGCATCTGGGGTTGCTTTTGAGAAATTACTACCACCTGATTCCTGATCCTTGGTGATATGTATTCTCTCTGGAAACTTCTAGGACCCCTCTTGACCCTGGGTTTTCTGGAATCTCACAGTGATGGGCTCTGGCATGTGACTCTTCTGATGACTCATCTGGGGACTCAGTAGTGTTGTTCTCTCTCAAGTGTTATGCCTCTCAGTTCTGGGAAGTTTTCTTTTATTATTTCTTTAATTATTTTGTGTTCTATAACTTCTGTTGCTCATGTCTTGGGCCTTTGGGGTTGATGCTTTCATTTTCATATCTTTCCCCCCCAGTTTTTAACCTCTCAATCTGTCTTTTTTCTCTCTAGTTGTTCAACATTCTGGGAAATTTTTTCCGTTTCCATTGATTTTGTTTTTTTTCTTTTACTAATATGATTGAAATTTTTAATTATTTGAGTATTTTTTTCTTTTTATAGTATTCTGTTCTTATTTAATCAATATATTATCCTTTTTCTTCTGGAGGTTATTAAATATGCTCCTTCTGAAGGTCTCTCCTTCTGTATTTTCTGTTTCCTGTGAATTCCTTTTCCCCTCCATTCTTGGTTTGATCTCTCTCTATTTTTGTGGTGACCTTACTCAGGATGCAATGGTCCCTGGCTGACCACCATTCTCAGTGTGAACATGAGAAGACCTGTAACTTTGATGCTGTGACCACAGCAGGGCTTGTCAATGGACTCTCAGGGAGGCAGACAAGGAAACCAGGTGTTTTCACTGGAGGATTCCCAAATCTGTGATCATTGCTCTTGGGGTGGCAGGTTTCCTAGAGTGGGGCCCACCAACTTCAATCTGAGGGTAAAGAAGGATATACATCTGGCTCCAGACCTCAAGGCCCCAGCAGTGTGTGGAGAAAGGGGCCCAGATGTGGGGGCATGACTGGTAGCCTTCAACCGATGGCTGGCTGAGGCAGCTATCACTTACCTTGCATTACGCTTTGGATCTCCCAGTTCAGAACAAACCCAGAGCAGGGGGAGGGATGGTCTAGGCTGATTGTGGGTGGGGAGGAAAGGAGCCCAACCAATGCTCTGTTTTCCATCCTTGCGCACACTACCATCTTCAGGGATTCCTGGGGCCTTCTCTTCCTAATGTGCTGGCAGGTTTTCTACTCGAGTCGACTTGGATGTCCCTCTCTGTAGGCACCAAAGTTCCAGGGTCTTCAACTCCACTCTCGGTTACTCAGACCCCGCAGTTTTCTCTCTCCTTGCATTTCATCTTTCCTGTGATGATGCCCACCTTTTAGCTTTTTTACTTCTGATGGGTTTGTGCCTTCATTTTGGTTTCATTAAGGGGCAGGGAAAAATGGCAGGTCATTCAATCAGGCAAACTTGACTGGAGGCTATGGCATCTTTTTCAAATTTTCTGATTTTATCTAAAAGAAAGTCTGAAATAGATATTATTATGACTTCCATACCTCTCATAAAGTTGCCGGTCTCTCTTTGTTAATGAAGAAAGAGAAAGCCACAGAAGACCAGAAACATCTAGCTAGAATTTAATAATAGTGTATTGTTTTCATTGTATTTTATTTCCATGGGTTCCCTCAATTCTTAAAGCAAATGATACTGATATCCCATTATTGGTAGATATCCCATTTTCTTTTCCTTTTTTAAAAAGTATATTTTATTGATTATGTTGTTACAGTAGTCCCATTTTTTTTCCCTTTGCTCCCCTCTGCCCAGTACCCCCTTTCCCTCCAGCAATCCCACCTCCCTTAGTTCATGTCCATGGGTTGTGCATATAACTTCTTTGGCTTCACTCTTTCCTATATTATTCTTTTTTAAATTAATTAATTAATTAATTAACTTGGTGGAGGGGGGACACCTGGTCTGTAACAATTCCCTCCTCTCAGACTTAAGACCCTTTATAATCTTATAAAGGACAATAGACGAAGGTCTTGTGCTCCTCTAGCTGCTTCAAGCTGGACATACATGGTCATTGTCCTACATACCCTTGGGTCCAGAAATCCCTAATAAGTGTGGGGGTGTGGAGAGGAGGGTGGCCTTCCCACATGGAGAAGGATCTTGCAGATGCCAGGTCAGTTCGCTGTTCCCAGGCAATGGCGTGCTTCGTTTAACAAGCTGGCATCCTTGTTGTATTAGACAATCACTCAGGTAATGAGATCATAGGCTTATGCCTCCTCTGCCATCTTGGATCTCCCATTTTCTTTTAAAAATAAATTTATAGATTTAAGATATTAGTTGATTTTTTAAAAAAGCATGTTAAGTGAACAACAAGAGAGGCATTGTGGAGATATGGCAAACACATGAGGGTTCTTCATGAATGACTGGTGATTGGAAAACCCTGAAATAGTGAAAAGTCCCTTATACTGTTGCTGAGCAGACCTGAGTTTCAACCCCAGCTCCACCTCTCAGGGTGGTGGGCCCTTCTGCTGTCTTTTACAGTATCCTTTTAAGAATTCAATGTGATAATGATGTAAAGTGCTTACCTAGGGACATCTAGAGGTGTGTGGACATCACTAACCTAGAAGCTTAGTGACAAGCACCTGTCTCTGACTGTGCCACCCCAGCCCCAGCCCGCCCGGCACATCCAACATCTACCAAAGCTTGAGACCTGCCTTTAATTCTGCCACACATGGGAAGATCAGGCTCATAATATCTGCTTCAAATACACACATCTAATAATAATAACAATATTTAAAACTCCTATTGCCATATATTGTATCTCCATCATTTCTAATCAATACTGTCCTCAAATATCAGCCTATGAAAAATGTTTGTAGTCTGTAGTTAAATAAGGAAATTTCAGAGAGTTTATAAGTTGGTGTAAGATCCAGAGCTGTCCTACCTTAGGAAAAATACCCTTAATCCTAAAGTTATGTACTTTTTATTATTTGATAAAATGGTAAAAGAAGGCGATGATTTTTAGGGATTTTATTTAAAATGCAGAAATAAAAAATTATCATCCTCACATTAGACCAAAAAACTCTTCTGATAATTTTACTGATTTTTGGACATCCGATTCTGGTCAATATGGAATAACAGGAATGAAATCTACTGTCCATTGTAAACAAGCATAGAACTGGATGAAGTGTTCAAAGCAGTTTTCACACATTGGACAACAGACAGTATAATGGGGAAAATGAACAAGGCCCCATGATGGCTCACTGTAGGGAGGGGAAGAAACAGAGGTGAGGGTCTCACTGAGTGGAAAAGATAGCAATTGGAGTTTGGGGAGGCCTAATTAGCAAGAATTGGAAGACAGAGTGCTGGAGATAAAATTTCTCTCAGGCGAGAGCTTTAGAGGTCTGTAGAGAGACCCGCTAGGTTTTGGCTGAGTGCTGATGTGCACGTGTGTGTTAAGAAACTACAGACGACTAGGGAGGGAACTGCCTAAAGGAGCAGGGAGAACAGCCCTTGGAGCTCACATTAAGCTGGGAATGGTTTGTATTTATGCCAATCAGGGTGGAAAAACCTTATCATACATTGGGAATTGATGAAATTCTCAGAAGAGTATTTTTCTGAATAATGATGGTAAATAAGCTCTAGCCTAAGTCTATACTGGATCTACCCTAAAGCCATTTAAAGCAAGCCTCGAAAGGATCAGTCTGATCCCAAATAACTACACACCAGAATAAAATCCAATACATTTAAAGGAGTACAACAAAAGCCAGAAAGTAACAATGAACATTCACAATGTCAGACATTCTATCAAAAAAATAATCATGCACAAAATAAAGCAGAGAATTAAGAGCCATAATAAGGAGAAAAACAGATCAATAGAAAGATAACCAAAAGTGGCAGAAATGATGGAATTCACAGATAAGGATGTTAAAATAGCTATTTAAATATGCTCCATATATTCAAGAAGAGGAATACATAATCATGATAAGAGAGAGATAAGAGATATAAAAAGTCACAAACAGAAACTTCAAGAGATGAACATTTAATAATATCTGAAATGAAAAACATGCTGCATGGGATTCCCAGCAGACTAAACACTGTAGGAAAAAAAGATCAGTGAGTTTGAAGGTATAGATATTCAAATCAGAACAGATAGAAAGAAAGGCTAAAAAATAAAATAACCAAGACCCTGGTGAGCTGAGGGATAATATCCAGTCGTTTAACCTATGTATTCAATATAGTTGGAGTTATAGAAAGAGGAGAGAGAGGGAGCCAGGAACAAAAATATATATATTGAAGAAATATTGGCCATACGTTTTTTGAATTCAATGGAACCTATAAATCCACAGATCCAAGAAGCTAATAAACCCATGTAAAATAAACTTAAAAAAAGAAGCCATATTGAAGTACATTATAAACTAATTGCTGAAAACCATTGATAAAGAGAAATCTGGGAAGCAGCCAGATGAAAAACGACACACCATGGACAGAACAGAGCTTATGAGGGACAGCAGATCTCTTACCAGAAACCATGGAAGCCAGAAAACAATGGGTAAGCATGTTTAAAGTGCTAAAGTGTGGGGGTGGGGAGGAAACCTGTAAAAAATGATTTTATTAACCAGTAAAAATATGGTTCAAAATTGGAGATAAAATGAAGACTACTTCAGACAAACAGAAACTGATAAAATTTATTGCCATTTGCTTCATTTCATTGTCAGTAAATCTGCTCTACGAGAAATGTTAAAGGGACTTCTAGGAGAAGAGAAATAATTCCAGATGGAAATTGAGATAAACACAAAGCAGTGAGGAGTGCCAGAAATAGTTATTATATAGGTTAATATAAAATATATTTTTTTCATTTCTAGATCTCTTGAAATTCTCTGTTTAAAGTGAAAATAATTAACAATATATTTTGAGATTTTTAGTATATGTGACAGTAAAATATATTACAATAATTGCACAAAGGATGGAAAGGGGACATAAGAGTAGATTTTTGAATGACTCATATCATATGTGACATGGAATAATATTATTTGATGGTAGACTGTGATAAGTTATAGATGATTATAACCTCTGGAACATTCAGTAAAGATTAAAAAATTAAGGTATAGCCAATAAGCTCATAGTGGGGATAAAAGAGTATCACTAAAATAAAATCCTCAGTTAATCTGAAAGAAGGCATGGCAATACCATGGAAATGGATTTAAATCCAACCTTACTTAATATAATTATAAATAATTACATTAATTATAAATTCTCTAACATTCAAAATTAAGGCAGAAATTGCAAGATAGGATAAAGAAACAAGACCAAGGAAATTCTGCCTAACTAGGTGCAATTTAAATAGAAAAGCACAGATAGGTTCAAAGTAAGAGGATGAGAAAAGATATATCATGCTAACATGAATCAATAGAAAGCTGTAGTGACTGTATTAATACCAGGCAAAGTAGATTTTATACCAAGGAAGATTTATGGGGATAAGAAAGTCAATTAATCAAAAAGATACAAAGGTTAAATGGATATATATCTAATAAAAGCTTTAAAATATATGAAGCAAAAACTGAGAGAACTGAAAGGAGAAATAAATAAATTAAAATCATAGCTGGAGGTTTCAATATACTTGTATCAGTCAGGGCTCAAACAGAGGAGCAGAATGAGTGGGAGGTTTTGTGTATCTAGAAATAAAAAAGATCTTGATCCTGGGCTTCCAGCCAAGATGGAGACATAGGTAGACATGTTTTACCTCCTCACACAACCATAAGGATTACAACTACATCAAAACAAAAACAACAAAAAAGAGAACTGCAAGAAAATCAAACTGTATGGAAGTCTGACAACCAAAGATTTAAAGAAGAAATATTCATCCAGATGGGTAGGAGAGGTAAGGCTGGGGAGCCGAAGCATAGAGGGTGTGGTGTGGTGGAGGGGAGGTGGTGAAGGCAAGGCAGTGGCAGTGGCCAGCAGAATGAGCAGTCCCACATTATTAAAACTGGGAGGGACACCTGTGGAGTGATCCCAGCTCCAGGCTAGACTGCACAGTGCAGTACTGGTAAAATAAAGCCTCATAATTCCTAGCTGTAAAAGCCAGTTGGGGGTTGAGGTGGCAAAAGAAACTGCCCTCTCTCAGGAGAGTCTGTTTAGAGGGCACCCATGGTCCTAGAACATCTTCAAACCCACGCACTCTGGGAACCATCACCAGGGCAACAGCTAGTGGGGTGCCAATCACATGCTGGAAGAGGGTGAAGTGAATGGAAAAGGGCTGAGTGCTGAACAAGTGGTATTGTTCCCTCGTTGACCCCTCCCTCACATAGAGCACCACAAAGCATGGAAACGGGTTGCCCCGCACTCACAAATACCTAAGACTTTGCCCCTTACAATATAACAGGTGTGACAGCTCTACCTAAGACACAGAGGCAAACATAGGAGGCTGTCAAGTTAAGGAGACAGAGAGTATGGGCTAAAAGAGGGAGCATATCAAGGCTCCAGGGGGAGAACAAAGCAAGGATGAGAGCCAACCTATCAGATGAAGAGTTCAAAACACTGGTAATAATGATGCTCAGAGAAATGATTGAGTATGGCAAATGCATTAGGGAAGAAATAAAGGCTACACTAAGTGAAATAAATAAAAATCCTCATGGAACCAATAGTGAAGGGAAGGAAGCCAGGATTAAAATCAATGAATTGGAACATAAGGAAGAAATAAACAGTCAACCAGTATAGAATGAAGAAACAAGAATTCAAAAAACTGAGGAGAGAATAAGAAAAAGTGTCAACATCTGTTTCATAGGGATGCCAGAAGGAAAAGAGAAAGAGCAAGGGATTGAAAACTTGTTTGAAAAAATAATGTAAGAAAACTTCCCTAACTTGGCAAAGGAAATAGACAAACAAGTCCCAAAGAAGTTTGACCAAAGGGAACCACACCAAGAAACAATATAACTAAAATGACAAAGGTTAAAGATACAGAGAGAATCTTAAAAGCTGCAAAAGAGTTACCTACAAAAGGGTTCCCATAAAACTATCAGCTGATTTCTCAAGAGGAATTTTGTAGGCAAGAAGGGGCTGGCAAGAAGTATTCAAAGTGATGAAAAGCAAGGACCTACAACCAAGATTAGTCTATCCAGCAAAGCTATCACTTAGAATGGAAGGGCAGACAAAGTGCTTCCCAGACAAGGTGAAGCTAAAGAAGTTCATCATCACCAAGCCCTTATTATATGAAATGTTAAAGGGACTTACCTAACCTAAGAAAAAGAAGAAGATTAAAACTATGAACAGTAAAATGACAACAAACTCACAACTATCAACAATTGAATCTAAAAAAACAAAAACAAACTAAAAAATGACAACAGGAATAGAATCATAGATATGGGGATTATTTGGAGGGTTATCAGCTGGGAGGGGGAAGGAGGAGAATGGAGGAAAAGGTGCAGGGATTAAGAAGCACAATTGGTAGGTACAAAATAAACAGGGAAAAGTTAAGAATAATAAAGGAAATCCAGAAGCCAAAGAATTTATATGCATGACCCATGGACGTGAACTAAGTGGGGGGATTGCTGGAGGGAGGAAGGGTACTGGGCAGAGGGGAGCAAAGGGGAAAAATTGGTACAACTGTAATAGCATAATCAATTTAATATTCTGAAGGAAAAAAAAAAGAAATACAAGAAATTGTGGGCTCGCCACATAAGGTGACCACAGTCCAGCATGGGTGTAGGCACTGCCAATGCTGTTGTTCATTGGAGCAATTTCTTCTTTCCCTGGGGAAGTCGCAGCCTAGCTTTTAAGGTCTAATGACTGATTAAGTCAGGCCCACCCTGTATCATCTCCCTCACTTAAAGTCAACTGATAGATACTTTAATCAAATCTGCAAAATCCCTTCACAGCAGCACCTAGGTTAGTGTTTGACTGGATAATGGACACTATAGCCTGAGAAGCAGACACAGCATAATCGATCATGACCATCTCCCAACAACTGATAAAACAAGTAGACTGAAAATCAGTGACCATATGGAAGACTTGAAAATGTTATCAATTAACTTGATGTTATTGGCATTTACAGAACATTCTACCCAACAGCAATAGAGAGCACATGGAGCATTCATCCAGATGGACTATATACATATATATATTTTAAATATGTTTTATTGATTATGCTGTTACAGTTGTCCCAATTTCTTTTCCCTCTGCTCCCCTCCACCCAGTAACCCCCCTCCCTCCAGTTGTCCCCCGCCTTAGTCCATGCCCATTGATTGTGCATATAGTTCTTCTCAACATCTTCTTGTCTACTCCACTCCCACCTCTATGCTTCTTTTCTTAATTATTATTTTATTTTTATTTATCTGTTTTTAGAGAGAGGGGAAAGGAGAAAGAGTGAGAGAAACATCAATGTGCGGTTGCCTCTCACGCGCCCCCAACTGGGGACCTGGCATGCAACCTAGTCATGTGCCCTGATTGGGAATCAAACCAGCGACACTTGGTTTGCAGGCCAACGCTCAATCCACTGAGGCACAGCAGCCTGGGCCTACTATGCTGCTTAATTCCTGCATCATCTCCTTCCCTTTCCCCCCTTCCCCCTCCCCGCTGACCTCTCCCGTATGTGTTCCCGATACCTATAATTCTTTTTCCATTCTCATTGCCTACTTAGTTTGCCTTTGTTTCGATTCCCTAGCTTCTGTTGTTGGTTGTTGTGATACAGTTTTCATTTTAATGTTCATAGTTTTGATACTCCTTCTTCTAAACAAGTCCCTTTAATACTTCATATAACAGTGGTTTGGATCTAATGAACTCCTTCAGTTTCACTTTGTCCTGGAAATACTTTCTCTGCCCTTCTATTCTGAATGACAGCTTCACTGGATAGTGTAATCGTGGTTGTAGGTTTTTGCTTTTCATTACTTTGAATATTTCTTCCCAGTCTCTTCTTGCTTACAGAGTCCTTTGAGAAATCAGCTGATAGTCTAATTGGGACCCCTTTGTACGTAATTCTCTTCTCTCTTGCTGCTTTTAAGATTCTCTCTTTATCTTTAATTTTTGACATTTTGATTATCATGTGTCTTGGTGTGGTTCTCCCTGGGTCCAGTTTTTTTGGAACTCTCTGTGCTTCCTGGACCTGTAAGTCTATTTCCTTCCCCAAGTTCAGGAAGTTCTGCTTCATTCTTTTTTCACATAATTTTTCAATTTCTAGTTCTTCTTCTTCACCTTCTGGCAACCCTATAATTCAGATGTTCGCTCTCTTATAGCTGTCCCAGAGGTTTCTGAGCTTCTCATTTTTCTCACTTTTTGTTTCCTCTTTCTGCACTGGCTGACTGTTCCTTCCCTATGTTCTGATTTGTTGATTTGATCCCTGGTTTTCTTTCCCTCACCACTTGCTTCATATGTGTTTTCATTCATTTCAGCAGGACTAGCCTTCATTCCTTCCCCATCTTGATTAAGTCCCGCTGTTAGTTCTGTAAGCTGTCTTATAACAATAGCTCTGAACTGAGCCTCAGAAAGATTATCTATCTGTTCGTCTGTTAATTCATGTGTTTGCTTTCTGGCCAGCTGTGTGATTGGGATCTCTATCATTATCAATGCCATCCTGACAGTTTTCGTTTTACCTTTCCTTCTTGGGCATGGCTGTCATACCTCCTATGCTATATTGGGTGGAGCCCCATGCACTCATCACAGTGTGGTGACCCTTCTCACTCCACTGTGGTGCTTTGTGTGGGGGTGGGGGGTCCAAGATGGATTCCTGCCATTCACTCTCTGCTGAGAGACCGGGAGCCTCCTCCTCTGTCCCCACGCCCTCTGGGCCTCACAGTCCAAGGCAATGGGGGCCTGCCTTCCCCGGCGTTGGAATTGTGAACTGATGGGTTCAGTCTGCAGCCAGAGGTGCTCCCCAGGTGCTTTTTGCCTCCCTTTAAATATGGGTGTCTGTGCTTACTGCTGTCCCACCACCATTGCCACTGCTGCTGCCACCAGCACAGCTTGACCTCTCCAACCCCAGCTTTGCCCCTCCTACCTGTCTGGACGAGCACCACTTCTTTATAACTTCATACATTGGACTTCCATGTAACTTTATTTTCTGGAACTTCTGGTTATTTCTGGTTTTGCGGTAGTTGTAGTCCTTCTTAGTTGTGGAGGGAGACAGAGCATGTCGGTCTAGGCCTCCCTCTTGGCCGGAAGTCCCAGATGAAATATATTCTTGACCATAAAATGGGTCCCCCAAATTAAGAAGATTAAAGCCCTACAAAGTATATTTTCTGACAACAAGGGAATTAATTTCAAAGAGGTCAGGGGACTTTTCCAAGACCAGGCAGCTAGAAAGAGCTAGGATTTGAACACAAACCTTTCTTGCTTTTTAAAGCTGTATCCGCTTCCTGCTGCCCAGGGCTGGTGACCAAACTGCTGGAGAGTCAGTGGGTCTGTGTCTGGTGGACTGGAGTTGTCTGGCAACCTGCACCAATTGCACTTTGTAGAATACTTAAAAGTTGCCAGTGATGCTGTGTTATTAGTACCAGACTGCAAAAACACTTATGAATTTCAGCCTCATGTCCATCATCATGAAAGGCCTCACACACTCCACCCCTGGGGTGCTTTTGTCTTCAGAAATGCCAGTGTGAACTGACACGACTGGCCTTTCTCTCCGGAGGGCCCAGCGATGCAGCAGAGCGAACATGAGGAATTGGCCCGCGGGAAGCTGGCTGGGGAGCCGGTGTCCTTTCAATCAAAGTTCAGAGGCCTGGGAGAAGGAGGTTTGTTCTGCAACGCCAAGGAGCATGGCCAGGACCATCCAGTATCCTCGAGACACTGCCAGCATCCTCTCCAACAGAACACGGGATGGTGGGGGCGGTGGTGCCCTGAGCCAGCCCAGACAGCTTCACACACCACCCTCTCTCCTATGAGATAATACAGCGGGTCCTGCTCCAGCTGTCTTGAACTTGGAATGTGAAACACTAGCTGAGGGAAATATTAAGGTGGGAAAATTTTTGTTGTTATCACTGTGTCTCTGTCCCTTGGCAAGTTTCTGAGCTGCCTGTGGTGGGTAGTTCTGTGACCAGACAGTCTAATCGTGATCCAGTCGTCCATCAAAACTCACCAATGACTGGTCCGTGATCTTGCTTACTCTGCTTTTGTAGTAAGTTTGGGTAACAAGCAGCTTTGGAAAAAAGAGAGAATTAAATCCAAACAGATGTTACATGAAACACGTATGTAAACTTGCAGATGGTGAAATGATGATTCTCATGCCGTGCCCTGAAAACTTTGGCAGGACATGGGCATGGCTTGTTCACATGTGGCACATGGCAAAAAAGCTCCAGTTTCAGAACCATGCAAGCTTTTCCGAGGTCACACAAATCACAAAGCAAAGGAGAGGGCTTCCATGTACTTATCCGGTGATTGACAGGTGATAATGTTTTATTGGAGCAGAAACATTTCCCAACTAATTTATTCCTTCACTCATCTGGATAAAAAGGGGGGTTGGTGCAGAGGAGAGAATGAGAAAATAGAAGCAGATTAGAGGGTTAAGTTGAACTTGTTTTGCCAAACTACACATACCATGTGCCCAACTTCCATAACTAAAATGAAATGTTGAATTAATCACAACAAATTAAAACACTATTTATCGAGGGATGGAAGGGTCCAACTTTTTGCAACTTGTGGAATTTCCTCTGTCCCTCCTATTTTCCTCTCCCCAGTCCTCACTCCCCACTGGCAAATGAACTTGTTTTTCTTGCCATGTGAGTCAATCGAAATCAGAATGCTAGTTCTATTGGAAGCAACATTTCTGCAGTTCCTCTGAAAGAGAAAAGGTGTCAGGTCTCCATACTGGCCTCTGGCATCCCAAATATAGTCCCAGGGATGTGCCATGGCACCCTGCTCAGCTCCTCCTGCCATGGTCAGTCAGTCACAACTTAGTCCATCTTTTCTACCGGAGCAAAGTGAAACTCACTCATCAAATTCTTTCTGCATTTAAACTGCCACCTGGCACAGTTCTCACAGAGGTGGTGTTGACTCTTGCAATCCAGAGCTTCTGAAATTGCCTCAGGCTATAATTTTAGGGCAACAGGCCAATTTGACAGTGTGTTTGCTCTTGTAGGAGTTTTGTGATTTTTTGATCCTATTTCATTGGCCAAACAACAGAGACCACCCCACTGTTCACTCTCTCTGACATGTGATGCAGAACTGGAGACAGGAGGAGAGAACTGCCCCCTAGAGGTGGGGCAGGAGGAACGGTGGAACTGAGGAGAGAGGAGAGATGGGGAGGTGACACCCAGGAGATGCACAGGGAAGGTTTGGGGGAGCTGGTAAAAGGAGCTCTGGGTGTTGGGCTGTGAGAATGGAGGGGAGGGAAAGGAAGAGCCGCCACAGGTTATGAACTGGGTGCGTTTAAAGCACTCTGAAGTACTAGGCTATAAGGGACAATGCCCAGAAGGGACCTGCTCATATGATGGGCCAGGCCCTTCCCGAAGGCACTGATGTGGAGAAGGGTCATCATTGCCTGCTTCTTACCCTCAGGAGGACATTGTCATTTGCCAGCCCAGGGGAGAACATGAAAAGAATGTTTGTCAGCATTCTGCCTGTTTTCAGTATACCCAGGAGTCTGTTATAAAACTTGCTACATCAGAAGAGCAAAAAAACTCATATTTTATAAAACAAATATTCATTGTCTAACATATTTGGTGTAGGCTTATGTTTCCCTGAATGCTGGGTTTGCTTGAAAAGACATACTCAGCAGAGAAAGAGGACAACAAGAATCATTCATTCACTAAAAGTAATTACGGGGTTACAATTGCAGCCTTGCCTTGGCCACGGGGTACTGACCACTGTCCACTGGAAGATGCCCCCTCTCTTTCAGAGTCAGGCTTCCTGTATTTGCACAGACCTATTGGGTCAGATCACTGCATTGGCTATCAGGATTTTTCCTTCAGATCCCAACCCACTTCTACTAATGTGGATATATCACCATTTCATCTAGGTTGATAATCTGTGTTTGTAATTCTGTTTATAGCAGTGATTCTTAAAGGGGGGGGGTCTCTGGATCTCAGCACCAACCGAGAACTTAATAGGATGCAGATTCTCAGTCCCCCCATCTATTGAATCTGAAGTGCCAGGGGTGGGCCCAGCCACATGCTTTTTAACAAGCCCTCCAGGTAATTCTGACAGTTTGAGAACCTCTCCTTCATGGAACCGTACACTTTAAATGGGTAAATTTTAAGCAAGTGAATTACATCTCAATAAAGATCTCAAAAACATAAACATAAACAAGAAGATGGACTATCAGAAACAAAAATGATAACAATGTATTCTGGGGTTTATAATACGTAGAAGTAAGTATATCACAACAATAGTACAAAGGATGAAAAGGAGAGAATCAACAGATACTGCTGTATATTTATTATACTCTATGTGAGGCAGTATTACTTAAAGATAAATTTTAAGAAGTTAAAGTTATATTTTTAAGCCTTATTTAAATGATTAAAAATTTTAAAAGGTATAACACTTAAGGCAATAGTAGAGATAAAATGAAATCATAAAATACTCAGTCCAATGAAGAAAGGGAAAAAGTAAAAAGTTTAAAAGGAACATATAAGGCAAATGGAAAATAAGTAGCAAGATGATTATTTAAATTCAACTCCTCAATAAAAAAATAGGATGATAAGATTGGGTAAAAGAAATAAGACCTAACTATACACTGTCTCCAAATAAAACAAAACCCACAATATTAAACATAAAATCATAGGTAAATTGAAAGTAAAAGGACAGAAAAAGTTAGACCATGAAAATACTAATAAAAAAGAAATAAAGCTGGAGTAGAAATATTAGCATCATATAAAGTAGACATCAAAACGGAATATTACTAGAGAGAAAGAGCAATATTTTATAATAATTAAAGTGCCATTTTGTAGGAAGACACACAATTGTAAATGTGCTTGTATTCACATCTGAAACAAAAAGTAGAGCAGAAACAGAAAAATTCACAAATATAGTTGAAACATCAATGCTCCTCTCTGTAAGTTATAGAAAAATTGGACAGAAAGTCTAAGAATGTAGAAATCCTAATCACAATATCATCCAAGTTGATCTAATTGTCATTAATTGGACAATCCCCCCAATATCGGCAGAATACACATTTTTTAAAGTGCACATGGAACATTCACCAAGATAGACCGTATTCTGGACCATAAAACAAATCTCAACAAATTTAAAAGAAGTGAAATATGTTATTTGTCCACAAAAGAATTAAAGTATTTATATCTAAAAATGCAAATATTTGAAGTTAAACAATATACTTTTAAATAAACCATGGATCAAAAATATTAAGAGAAAAATTAGAAAAAAATTTTAATTGAAAAAGAAAGCACAACATACGACCATTTGTGAGATGCTAGTAAGGCCATACTTAGAAGGAAATTTATACCATTAAATGTATATAGTGAAAAAGAAGAAAGTTCTCAAATCAATAATCTAAGCTTCCACCATTAGGAGTTTGAGAAAGAAGAGCATAGTAACTTCAAAGTAAGCAGAAGAAAGGAACCTATAAAGATAAGAATAGAAATCAACAAACTTGAAAATGGAAAAACAGTAGAGAAAATCAACAAAACCAAAAGCTGGTTCTTTAAATGGAACAACAAGTTGATAAACCTGTAGCCAGGCTGATTAAGGAAAAATAAGAGAAGTCACAAATTACCAATATCCAAAGTGAAATAGGGACATCACTGTAGATCCTACGGACAGAAAATGGAACAGTAAGGAACATAATAAGGGAATATTAACTTTATGACAATAAATTTAATAATATTGATGTAACGAGTAAATTTCTTGAATGGCACACACTACCAAGCTCAACAAACAAGAATTAATTGTTCAGTAAAGAAGAGATCCCATTATTGCTGCCCACCTGTTTGGTGGGAAAGGTGCCCCACAGGAGGTGACCCTATGGGCATGGATAAGAGGAGGTGCTGTAGGCAGAGGGGAAAGCCTGCCACAGGCAAGGTGGTGGGAGTACGCGGAATGTCTGGTGGGGAGTGTGCCGGAATGCATCTGGGGCTCAGGGAGAGAAGCGGGACTCATATTCTTGTAACAGAACCCTTGGGTTGCTTCGATTGAAACAGAACCCACGGGCTGTTTAGTTAGGGGCCCGACTGCCCGCTGCCAGAATTATAACTCTCAATACCAGAGTTTGGAGAAAAGAAAAAGAATTATTTACACATAGTCCTGCCTCCCCCTCCCAGACCTGGCCAGTCTTAGGAAAGTCAGAAACACCGTTTCCCTACTTCCTAGGCACAGTTCAGCTTTACCAGTAGCTGCCAATTACTCAGTGCTGATTGGGGAGGTCCTTTCTGTGCTGTGGTGCCCTCCAGCTCTCAATGCAGGACCGCCTGGATTCTCAGCCTCCTTGTAAACTGCCTTCTTCCTGCAAACCGCATGGATCTCCTCTCCTTCTCAAAGCAGTCTGGCAAGAGCCTCTTCTTAAAGCTGCCTGGAGATCCCTTCTCCAAGCCAGATGGAGGGAGCCCACAAGAGCCAGAGAGTGAGGGCGTGAGGGCCAGAGAGAGCCTGAGAGAGAGAGCCTCCTAGAGCCAGAGTCAGCCCAAAATATGTCCGCAGCTCCTTCCCTTCCTCCCTGCCTCCTCTCTCCCCCTGCGTCCTCTCACGCAGTGGGTGTTGCAAACAGTTCTGACCATTCACAGAACCCTACCTAGGCTCTGTCTGTTTCTTCCGTACCAGCCCACAGTCCAAGATCCCTCCCATCTTCCTGAGTCTTAGAAGTAGAGCGGATCTTTGTAACAATGTTTCCAGCCACTAGCTCCAGGCATGCAAGGGCATCCTGAAAGCTGCTTCCTGCTCCCTATCTCCCAGCCGCAAACTCTGGGGTTTGTTTTTGGACTCCCCTGTTTCCGTAACATTCTGAATTTCCGAGCTCTGATTACTATGGTAGACAGCGGGGACTATTGGAAGCTCTCAAACTCAGGGCAGAGCTAAATTTCATGCCTCTTGGGCTCCAGCCAAGGTTTCAGCTGTGTCCTAGTTCCCTTGGAGACACGATGCACAAAATCTCAACAGCCCTAACAGCAGGCCAGATCTCTGTGAGCCAGACTCTCCTCTACCCCAGTTCTGTACCGTCATAGACCCCAGAGGGGAACAGCAAGCAGGCTGGCACACTTGCTGGAACTGCTCGTGAAGTGAGAGTAAGAACACTGTCTCCGAGCTGCTGCTGGGAGGGCTGGAGGAGCAGGGAGTGGGAGGGGAGGAGTGGCTCTGGCAGGCGCAGCCTAGGAGTAGAGGCACACACAGTTGACTCTTGAACACCACAGGTTTGAAATGTGCAGGTCCACCTATATGCAGATTTTTAAAAATACTGTACTGTAGATGTATTTTCTCTTCCTTATGATTTTAATGACATTTTTGTCTAGCTTACTTTATTGTAAGAATGTCGTCGTCGGCAGCCGTCCGTCTCGAGAGACGATGGTGTAGCTTCTTAAGAGTCTATCTGCACCGCCGAGAATGGCTGTGCAGTCCGACTCGGGAGTGACATGGTATCTGTCTCCTCCCGTGTTGAATCAACATCTTGCGATGACGTTGAAGCTACAGAGCCTGGGCAGAGTAATATGGAGGGTCTGCCGTTGCCCATGCAGCAGACCCACCCCCCTCTTCGCAGCTGAAGGGTCCAAGGGAAAGACGGAGTCGATACAGCTTGGGTTCAGGTGCGCCGCAGGAGTTGCCGGTGTTGACTACAACATCAAACCGTCTTAGGGACTCCGGCTCCGGATTTTCTGTCGGGGTTTACTCCCTTAGCCTTTCCCCTGAAGAGGTATGCCGCAAGGCAGCGGAGGTTTTTTGGAGTCAGAGTTTTCCTTCTCTGATGTGCCCTGACTGGAAGATCGAACCAGCGACACTTAGCTCGCAGGCCGACGCTCAATCCACTGAGCTAAACCAGCCAGGGCATATTGTAAGAATACAGCACATGATACATATAACATATAAAATGCGTGCTAATTGACTGTTTATGTTATCAGTAAGGTTTTTGGCCAACAGCTAAGTTTTGGGCGAGTCAAAAGTTATATGTAAATTTTTGCTTTTCGGGGCGGGGGTTGGTGCCCCTAACCCTCACATTATTCAAGAGTCAACTGTATTTCAGAGCTATGTTCGGTATTTATTTAACCAGGCACCATTAGAATACAGAAGCCAACCCCAGCTTCTCATACCTGCTCAAACTTCTGCCAGGAACACCTCGTTCTGTTCCATCCTGCCTGCCTAAGTGTACGCTTCCTTCTTACCCCTGCCCTTGCCCAACTTTCTGCTCCTACCTGGGAGGTTAAAACTTTCATTCCAGGCTGTCCAGTATGGACATTTCAGCTGCATCTGGGAAGGGAGCAAGACATGCAAGGGTTTATCCAACTGGTTTTGTCCCTGAAGCCCTCTCACCCATTATTAAGCAACCTTGTTTTCCCAAAGATGCCAACCCTCCTCCTCCCTTCCTCTGGCTGAGCTCTTTGGCAAACCAGGGTGCTGTCACAGGAAACAGAGTTCCACTGCACTATACCACTGTGTCAGGTGCAGCAGGAAATGAGAGGCTTAGTGAAAACTGGGGCCAGGGGGAAGAAATTGTTGCAGGAACCCAGGCAGGTGCGATGCACAGTTAATCAGCCGACAAAATGATGGCTATATCGGGACAGTCGACTCCAGCAAACCAGTGTGTGAATAGAGCTCTAACTATTTTGAGGCAGACAAAGTGAAGCTCCAAGTCAGCAATGTCAGCCCTGTCCTCCTGGAGACTGCCAGGTGGTGGCGTGCCAGGTGGCAGCCCTTCCTTCCCCACGAGAGGGGGAGCCGCACATCACTTTGACTGATTAACAAGGCTCCATTTTAAGAAAGATGGCTCTCCGTCCTGGGAACTCCAGACCATCGTGGGGCATCTCTGCAGCCTGGCATATCCCCAGCCTGGCAGTGTGGGGCAAAGGGCACCAGATCTCCCAGCCACAGAGGAAGGAGCTGTTGACTGAGAAGCGACAGTGCTGCCGTCTGGCTGCAGCTGGAAAACACTTCAGAAAGGAGGGGGGCTCAGCTATTTCACGTGTTCTGTCTGCCGTTCCCCCAGTGGTGCAGCCAACGACAAGGCTATTTTAGCAAGAGACTGGAAAGAAAAAGGCGATTTTTCTTGGCTGTGTGGTCTCCGTTTCCTCTGCTTTGGCGCTGGGTCTGTTTTCTCTCCTCACTGCCCAGCAGCAGCGGAGGCCATGGGCCTGCAGCAGCGGGCGGGGCTCCGTCCACCCATGCCCTCGTCATCTGCCTGTCAGCTTGGTCACCTCTGAAGCTTGCAAGACAGCACCACTGGCCACACAAGCAAAACAAACAGTGATGACAGAGAAAACCCCGTTACCACATGGACCGCACTCATGGGCTGTTACTTCAGAGTGTGCTGGAAAGTGCTGGAGACACTTGAGAACTCACTGATGTTGTTTCCATAATCTTGTCATTAAGCAAGTGCTGCTGATGGATTTACTCAGGGGACACTCCCTCTCACTGGCCCTGTCGTGCACAAGCACACGCACATGCACACAAGCTCACACACAGACTCACACACAAAACACACATGCACACTTAAGCCTACACACATGTACATGCCCACAAACACATGTACACACACATACAGACACACGTGCACACACTCACACATGAGACACTCATACAAAGTTGCACACACATATAAACACACATATACAACACTCACAGTCACACACTCACACATTTCTGAAGACAGGATCACTCACACATTCATGCACACTCATGCTCACAGGTATTGTCCTGGGGAAAAGTGAAACAATATAAGTGCCCTAAACTCTTAAATCATGAAATCACTTCACCAGCAGATGTTGTTCATTATTGTTGTTGTTGTTAATGAAAGCATATTAAATTCCAGGGGCACCAGAATTTACTGCCACCAGGGCATGGGGGTGTTTTGGAGGTGTGCAGGCCAGCTCTGTGACCTTCCTTCTGGGAAGATGAGCTCCCAGCCCCAGGTCTCAATATTCCAGGGTGTGTTTTTCCTGGTGGGATACTGGCTTTGTCAGAGCGTGTAGATCAGGTCATGAGGATAGATATCTAAACTGGGCTCTTTCCCCCCTTTCCTTATAAATCAGCCAGTAATAGGAGCTCATGTACTCCCCTAGAAGCCTCAGCGCGGGCTCCCCCTCAGTGATGCGTTTGGGGAAAGGTGAGCCAGGCTTGTATGATGTGCTGGAGAGTTGATTTTGGCTCCAGTTCCTCAGAAGCATTTAGCTGCACGGTTGCTGGCCATCTTTTCTCCCAGACAGAACTGGCCAGCTAGGGGTGAAGAGATAGCTCTAAAAAATAAATGCCAGCCAGGGTCCCCCCAGCACAGCAGGGCCCTACTCCTCCCAACAGAAGGCAGCTCAGTCCAAGTGGCACAGGCTGCTGCTAGACTATGTCAACCAGGGCTTTAGAGTGGCATAGGCTTGAGCTCCTTTGTGTTGGAACAAATGTGTGCAAACTAAAACACTGCCTCGTTGGGAGGGCACCTTGTCAGGTTCTGGTCTGGCTGGGGGATGGGGCTGGCGGAAGGACTGGAGGAAGCAGCCATGACTGAGTGGGGGTGAGACCCAGAGGTGCTGGACATTCACAGGACTCTGCAGCGTGGGAGGAGTGGGGGGTGATAGTGGGATTTGTCCTGGAAGATGTTTCCAGTGTCTCCACAGATGGTCAGGGTGGGAGGTGCTGGGGTGTGGGAGGTGCCTTCTGTTGTAAGGAGGAGCCAATGGGAGTCTGGCCTACAGGTCAGGTCCAGCTGAGGTCCCCGCCCTAGGTTGCTGGCAGTCCAGCTCTGCAGGCTAGTGAGCCCTGAGCAAATGGAGTGCGGTGTGGGTGCCCAGGAGGGTTCCTGCTTGGCAGTATTGTCCAGGGAAACCCTTCTAAGTTGAGAGCCTCCTGGGTCTTGCCAAGATCCCCAGAAGCTCAGCGTCCTTGGCGCCCACGTCCCAGGGGACACTGGACCTGCCCTGATGCAACACCGCAGTCTCGGGGTCAACCTGAGAACGTATGCTTTCTGTTAATAACCAGATTCTATACAGATTGTATTGAACACAGGAAGGAAAATCTCCATGTCTCCCAAATGCAGCATTTCACAGCATCTCCATAATTAGAGCAACACTAGAGGGTGCCAATTAAAATAATCCAGGAAAGTCTGCCTCACTCTGTTGGATGATGCTTTTTGTGGTAATAGATTACACAACACGGACCCGACAATGTCCCTGCCACCCTGCCCCCCGAGTTCATTTAGGTTTTTTTTAAACTTGAAGAAGTGTCTGTAAATTGAATCTCAGCAATGCTGAGAGAATCCCAAATGTGGTTTATAGAAACAGTTTAAAGTAGTCCAACTTATTTCCAGATTGCCTGCATTTTTTTTTTTACATCTGTGAAATCAAATCCAGACAGAATGCTTTATTAAAATGCAGTGCCTAAAGCTAATTTTGTTTCCCATGTCTAATGTAATAGGCCCCAACTTTTCAGTTTCTTTGTATGTTTATCTTGGAGCATCTAGAATCTCATCAATCAATCCTCTTTCTCCTCCTCCCGTGTGGCTGCCTGTCCCTTTCCCCCACAGTGGGGTCTCAGGGAAGGGGCCTGGGACGACAGGCAGGGTGGGCAGGGGCAGCCTGGATGACGCAGACCCTCCTGCGGGGACTGTGGCGTCCACCCCGCTGGGCTCTGCCTCTCTCACACAAGCCTTCTGGATCCTGTTTCACCATTTCTCATTCCGTGACCCCATTTCTACTGCAGAGCTCTGGTCTGGCCCTAAACTGATTCACGCTCACTGTTTCCAAGCAAAGCATGAGTGTTTGTACCCCCACTTTGCCCATACTGTTACCCCGCCCGAGTGCCTTCCTTTACTAGCCTGGAGAACTCCTGCTCGTTCTCCTATGGTCCCATTCCTATATCTCCTCTCCCGTGATGCCTTGCTCACCTCAGACACCATGAGCTGCTCCCTTCCAAGCTCCTGTGTCACTGTGCGTCCTGTTATTACAGCATCTGTCACTCTGGGGGCCCATCTGTCATCTGTCTGGTGCAGACCTGGGATGGCATAGCTGTCATTCTGAGGGCCATGGGTTGCCTGGACTGCTGTGTTGAGGATGCTGAGGTTGAGTGTGACATCTTGTTTAGTGATGTCATCGTGTGCAAGAAAGGATGAAGTGGCAGCTTCTGGGCAGACATCTGCCAGCCGTGGCCTGGACCCGGCAGTACTCACACCTGCTGGAGTGTCAGACTGACCCGGAGGGCTTGTTAAGCACGGCTTCCTGGGCCCTGCCCAGAGCTTCTGATACAGGAGGTCTGTGGTGGCCCCCCACGATTTTCACTTCTAACAAGCTCTCAAGGGCCGTCAACATCACTCGTTCTCAGGCTGAGGGACAGTGACATTTGTTCCAGGCTGGCAGCCTCAGCATTCCCTGGGACCCTGTAAGAAATGCAGACCCTTGCCTTGCCCAGACCTACTGAAAGAGAATCTACATTTTAAAAAGACCCCCAGATGGCTCCTCTCAGGATTGAAGTCTGAGAGGCATGGGGCCCCTAAGCTGCCTGCTGCAGGGACCAGCTATTGTGCAGCCTGTGTCCTTGTGTCACTAGCAGTCTCTGCACATGGGAGGCACCTCACACATGCTTGGAGAATGAGTGCTTGGTAAGACGTGTTGCCTCATTTTCCCTTTTTTAAAAGGAAAACACTTCTTTCCCAAATCTTGTGTGTAAAGTGCCCTTTGATGAGTCAGGGAAAGATGCTCTATTCAAAATACTGGGCCCTGGCTTGTGTGGCTCAGTGGATTGGGCACCAGCCTGTGAACCAAAGGGCCGCTGGTTCAATTCCCAGTCAGGGCACATGCCTGGGTTGCGGGCCAGGCCCCCAGTTGGCATGTGTGTGAGAGGTGACCACACATTGATGTTTCTCTCCCTCCCTTTCTCCCTCCCTTTACCTCTCTCTGAAAATAAATTAATTAATTTTAAAAAACACACTGGAAGGGCATTGCTTACATAGCAGCCATTTTTACCATTTGTGAAGGTTCAAGGAATTGTAGCTGCAGGAAAATAAAATAAAATTAGACCTCACCAGTTTAATTATATCTTTATTAGACCTTCCAGAGTGCAGAACTGCCACTGCCACCTCTGACAGCAACAAAATCTGAATGCACTTTTCAGAACAGCAATAGAGAGAAGAGCTGAAGGATGAACATGGCAATGCCTAGATGCCATACCCAAGCAGTAGTGGGGTACAGAGGTCTGTGGGGGTCATGACCATTCACCCCAGTCAGCTTCTCATGGTACCCTCTGACCAGAGCCCAGGAAGGATATTGGGACATGTGGACATGTGTGCCTTTCACAGGTCAGGGAACTCCTCTTGGGAAAGCCCTGGGTGTGCTCATCTACATGTATTTATTGTGCTCCTTCTGCATGCAGGGCACTAGGCTGGGGACTGGGGAGCGCTCTCACAGGAGGACTTGTTCCCTGTGCTAGTTGTCACTGTAGAAAAAGCCACAGAAATATTAACCAAGCAGAAAGGACACAGGATCCAGAGAATTGTCAAGAGCCTCACATCCCACCCCGCTGCCACCTTGACTTTTCTCTGCCTCATTTCCTCATCTTGACCCTTTGCACTGCAAAATGGGTCCTCACACATAGGGCTTTGGTTTGGTGGGTCCAAATCCACATAAATAGCTAAGCTGGGTATATTAGGCTAAAACCCTTCCCATATACACATATAATGTGTATATTTTTCTTGATCTGAAATGTTTTGATTACTGTGGACTCACCAGAGTGGCAAACCTTTGAAGGCTAGTTTTAGGTCCAACACTGTCATTTTTTTTTTTTTTTTTTTAGGAGAAAAGAGGAACCCTTAGGCACCTGTGGCTGAACCAGGACCAATGCCTTGTGCTTTTTCTCTGTAGTCCCCACTTACCAGGCACCGTGCCAGACATTTTACACACCTCACCCTCTTAATAAACACAATGAGAGAGATGTCATGTTTGTGAAATTAAGAGAGGTTCATATTAGATAGAGGAGGGAGGGTGGGAAGAAGAGGGCAACAAAGACTAAGTGAGGGAAGTAAGCTAGGGTGAGATCACACCCCACTATGTAGTGAGTGTTTGAGGGTAGTTATTCTTCCACAGGAAATGGGGAGCCACGGAAGACTCTAGGCCGGGAGCGACACAGCAAGCATCTCTGTTGGGTTTGGTGGGGCTGAGATGGAAGCTGAGGTACAGCTGGTGCAAAACCAAGGAGGGGACTGGCACTGGCTAGAACTAGGGCAGTATATATATAAAGGTGTGTAAATGAGATGTTACAAATCATCACAGTCTGACTTTCTAATGAACTTACATGGAATATTAGTTTCTTGTCCCCTGTGTAACAAAGTACCACAACTTAGTGGCTTTAAACAACAGAAATTTATCCTCTCACAGTTCTGGAGGTTAGAAATCTGTAATCAAGGTGTGGGCATGGTTAAGTTCCCTCTAGAAGCTCTAGAGGAGGCTCCTTCCTGCCTCTTCCAGCTCCTGAGGACTCTAGGTGTTCCTGGATTATGGCTGCATCACTGCAGTCTCTGCCTCCATGGTCACAGGGCCTTCTTCTATGTGTGTTGCATCTCCCTCTGCCTCCCTCTTTGAAGGATATTTGTGTCTGCATTTAGGGCCCACCCCAACAGTCCAGGATGATCTCTTGAATCTGCTGTGTCCTAGCAATGTAGGGTATATTTGCAGGTTGCAGGGACTTGGATCTGAAGTCTTTGGGACTGCTGTTCAGCTCCCACATGTGGCCAAGGGTTTGCCTACATTTGGTGGCTCTCCACCATATGGAAGTGGCTCCCATCATCTCTGGCCTCACCCAGACCTTGCCATTGGGAAGTGCTTCATGACCCCTGAACCTCCAAGGAACCCAGCAAGAGGGGAAAGCAGCTGCACTCCCGCCTGGGCAGAGGTGAGACTGGCTCAGAGAGGGTGAGCAATGCGGCCCAGTGTACCCAGACAGAGAGGCACCGACAGACATAAGCCGTGTGCTCTGATGAATGGACCGGAGGGGCAAGGAGGAGGGGCTTGGAGGCAGGACAGCAGGGTGGCTGGGCTGCCTGGGAAAGCAATTGCAGAGAAGCGAGGCAACCCATCGTGCTGGGGAAGCTAGGAGGAAATTTTACCAAAAGGACCCTTTGGCTGCAAGTAAGAGGAACCCAGTCCAGTTGCCTTGAGCCAGACAGAAATGCTGCCTGGGGTTGGCTGGCTGCAGACCTCAAAGGTGTGATGGGCATGTTTCCAGTTCAAGGCTCTGCTTTCTTCTCAGGAGGACCTGGCCCTCATGGTGGCAGTGAGCTCTGAAACGTTCTGGTTCACACTCCCGTGTGGCCTGAGCTCCTTTCTCTGGGACCCCCAGCCACTTCCCAAGACCTCATCTCTTGGGTCTGACTTGGTCACTGCCCCTCTGGACCAGTTCCCGAGACCAGGCGATGGATGCTCTGATGGGCTGGACCATGTGGTTGTTCATGGAACTGGTCAGCCTGCCCAGACCATCTGACCTGAGGAGAGTCAGGGGCTGGGGGAGGACTACTGGGGTCTCATCACCAGAAGCCGGGGCATGGATACTGGGTACAGCTGTGGCCAGCAGGCAGGTATCAGATGTTTTAGTCTTGAGACTCCAAGTGGCAGACCCTTCTGACCAGGTTAGTGGATGATTGCCGCGTCTGGCAGAGTTGGCAGGAGGCCAGCTGCATTGTGCACACAAAGCCTGGGGACACAGGCTCAGCATCCACCTGGGTGTTCGCTCCTGAGTGTGGGGGACAGAGCACATTTGTAAACAGCTACAAACATTTAAGACTCCAGCAACCACAACAAATGTGTACTGAAAAAAAAAATGAGGAAAGTTTCATGTGAGTACAATTTCACATGTCTGCAGTCAGCTTGTTCTCTCTAACACCAGCGATGTTCTGAACTTTATAGGAAAAAGGCTCAGCTGTTTACATTCTCATGACAGCCGGGTGCCAGGGGCAAAGTTGTGAGCCTTCAAATCATGCCACGGGAAGACAAGAGGAAATGAGTGTTTACTGAGCATCTGCTATGTGCCAGGCACCATGCTGGGCATCTGACAGACATACCACTTAATCTTCAACAACCTTGAGAGGGAGCTGTGGTTATCCTCATGCATTGATGAGAAAACTGAGGCTCACAGAGGTTCAGCAGCAGGTGGCAGAGCAGGATCTGAGCCCAGGGAACATGTGCTGTGCCTTTTGGATGTGAGAACATAAGAAAGTAACACTTTCTTTCCTGTGTCCTCTATATGCTGCTGGATTAGAATGTCATCACTCTAGACCAGTGGTTCTCAACCTTCCTCATGCCGCAACCCTTTAATACAGTTCCCCATGTTGTGGTGACCCCCAACCATAACTAAAGCATAGTGATTAATCACAAAAACAATATGTAATTATATGTGTTTTCCGATGGTCTTAGGCGACCCCTGTGAAAGGGTCGTTCAACCCCAAAGGGGTCACAATCCACAGGTTGAGAACCGCTGCTCTAGACAATCTCTCAAATACCATCCCTTTCAGGCAAAGGGAATTGAGTGTAGGATTTGAGTCTCTGGATTTCCTTATATTCTGGAGGGAGCTATTTGGGAAGAGAGAGAAGTTGGAACAAATGTTGCATTTAAGGCATTCTCCGCGGTGAGCAGGATGTGAAGACTTTGAAATATTTCCCAGTCTTTGCGGATGTTGTCTGTGGAAGATGATCTCACCTCTTTATTTAAACTGGACCGCCTCGACGGCTAGAGGGACCACATACTCCCCTCCCCATGCTCAGCTCCTGCCAACCTTGGCCTCAGAGCTATGATCCCATTTTATAGCCCACAGAATGGGGTCAGCGGGAGCCCGCGACCCAGCAAGGTGGGTGCTAGGGTCTCCACTTCAAACACAACGACCCCAGACTCAGGTCCTACACCTGGAAGGCCAGGGCTAGGTGTCAAATTCAGGTCTTCAGACTCCACGTCCATCACTCTTTTTGATATTCAAGGGTTGCTTATCTACCACATAAGCATGTTATGTTATGCGATGTGTCTCTGCTTTTCATACCCAGAGATTTCATTTTCTTCCCTGTAACAAGCACCCGGAACACTGGCTGGTGCTCCCAGGCTCTGCGGGCTCCAGAGGGGGCTGGAACCAGGGCTGAAGACCGGCTTCGCACTCTCGCAACCCCTTTTGGCCCCCACAACTCCGTGATATTGATGTTGTTATCCCCGCTTTGCCAACGAGACCTCTGAGACCCTCACCCAGGCCAGGGTGTGGGGCTGCTTCTATAGGAAAGCCGGTGTCTGACCAGTTGGTTGTGCAAGGTCTAGAGGCCAGGATGACATGTGTGCGAAATGGGTGTGCTAGCTGAAACCCGGCTCTGGGCAGGGTCTCTGCTCCTTTTAGGTGTTGTAGCAGACCTGCCAAGTGGCACACGGGTCCCCCCAGGTTCTTGTCAGAAGTGGTGTGTTGCCAGTGAGGATATAGTCATCCTGCACCTTCTGTCCCTTCCCCTGCCTGCCCCTCTCTACTTGTCCCCTCCCCTGCTCTTCCTTCCTCTCATTAACTTCTTCCCCCCCCCTTCCCCTCCCCTCTCTTCCCTTGCACTGACCTCCCCTGACCTCCCTTCCCCCCTGCCCCTCCCTTTCCTGCCCCGCCCTCTCCCCCCTCCCGTCTATGAGGAGAATGGCTGGCGCCCTCCTTGCCTCGGGCGGGTGGGGGGTGCTCCAGCAGGTTGCCCTCTTGCTTGTGAAATCAATTAGTTTGGCAGCAGTGCTGCTGTCGTTGTCCAGCTCACCCTTCACTGTGCTGGGCCCAGCCAAGCGCAGCACAACACCTGGCCGGCGCTGTCCTGCCAGGTGTGTGAGCCTCTGTGAATGGCCAAGTGGTGAGGGTCTGGGAGGGTAACGAGGGCAGGGAGACAGTGTGCGGACTGTCTGCTGTGGTTGAGAAGAATGTTCGTCTTCCACAGCAGGTGCCTCTGCTTCTGGGTGAGCAAAGGGGGCAGGAGAGAGAGCTGTGGGTGCCGTTGTTGGGAAGTCCATTGTTAACGAACTGGGGACCGTCTGCTTTTGCTCTGGGTCCTTTTCTCATGCTGACTGTAAGTCTCTGCGGGCTCCTGATCTCCCTGAGCCTTCCTATCCTGATCATATTTAAAATCCTGGGGCCCTTGGGCCAGCAGAGCAGTGTTTGGGCAGGTGCTGGATAAGAGCTTGATCTTACAAACAAGAAGGAGTAGGTGGCTTATTTCACTAAGGGAGAGAAATTAGGGGAAAAGGGGACAACTGTAATTGAAAAACCAAAATAAAAAAAAAAAAAAAAAAAGAAGGAGTAGGTGTACCAGTTGTGTGGACAGAAAGTCAGCGTTTGAACTGGCTTCTATTGTTATGGAGCATCAGCGAGCAAAGAGGACACGAGGCAATTTAGAAGTAAATTTATGGCGTTTATTTACCTGGCCAGGGACGGGTCTTCCCACTTTCAGAAGCAGAAGATGGGAGAGCCGCCCCGCCTTACAGACTAAAAGGTTTTTAAAGGCAACAGAACTATTCCTATGTCCTTGGGGTAACTAGATAACAACAAAAGAGAAAAAAAACTACACAGGCGTGAGAAACTACATATATACATACTTTCTAATTTAGAAGGAACTTCAGCTGATAAATACTTGGCTGGACACTATTCTCATGTCCTTGGGGTAGCCAGATAACAGGTAGAGTCAGCTAGCAAAAGGGGGCTCAAGGTTGCTAGAATACGTGAGCAAAAAATAACCTATTACACTATGAGTACTTGCTATTTGGAAAGTATATGTGTTCACAGGTACCAAGCTACATGCAGGGCTGGGGTGTCCACAGCATCAGTCCCGTCCTGAGAACTGCAGGTGCTGAGGCCTGAGGGTGCTCCTTTATGGCTTGAACCCTGGCTATGGCTGAACCCTTGGGATGGCGGGAAGGCAGAAGCCAAAGAATAGGGGTTCAGAACTGGTTAGACCATAATAAAGGTTCTCGAATGCTCTACTAAAGCCTCCAACCTGTCAAAACCCTTAAGTCCAACTGAACATTGCTTGAACCTCAGGATATCTGTTACCTCATTGACAAGCATGAAGTACGGCAGTTCTAGGCCTGACCAGCAGCTCCCCTGTGGCACCAAGGACCCAGCTTGTCCCGAGTCTCCACCCTATCGTCCTCCGCAGGCTGGCCTTGGTTTTCAGCTGTTCCTGTGGTATTGTCCTGTGTCTCCAAGCATCAGGGCAACTACTTGGAGAAAAGCACAAAGGCACCCTAGGCTCCAGCTAAGGCCAGGGGTCAAGGGCTCCCAGGCTCCAGACAGACCAGAACCACCTTGAAGTTGGGTTGGCACTGGACTTGAGGTCTGAAAACCCGGATCTGAGTCTACAAGCTGCCTCAGCATTGTGATCTCAACTGACCCCTGGCAAATGGGGGCAGTGCTGTGGAAAGATTGACAAGCTGGATCTGAAGGTACTTTGAACAAATCTTTAATATATTTCTTTTTCTTCATTTAGTCACAGAAGAGAAAAGAAAGGGCTGAGGAAGATAAATAAACAGGAGGAGGTGAAAGGCAGCATTGAGGGACAGGGAAAAAGAAAGTGTATTGGGGCAAAAAACAGAATTCCACCAGAACAAGTTGGTAGACTTCATTCATTCTTTTATTTCCTCAACACCAAGACATGGTAATAGGCCCTGCTGAGAATATAAAAGGAAATAATAAACTCCCGTTCTCACAGACTATAGGCAGATAGGAAGTTATAATTATGTTCAAGTGGACTATGGCGATAGCTTTGGAGAGTTACTTGCAGTTCTGCTGGTCTCTTCTCGCTGGGGTGGGGAGCTCAGGTGCTTCTCTCAAGCCTGCCTATTATGAATTGAATGTTTGCATCCCCCATAAAATTCATAAGTTGAAGCCCTAACCCCCAATCTGCTGGAAGGTAGGTAGATGTGGGCGCGAGTATGGGACCTCATGATGGGATTAGCACCCTTATCAGAGAAGGAAAGAGTCTTTCTCTCTGTGTCTCTCCGTCTCTGTCTCTCTTCCCCTTCTTCTCTTCAACCCCTCCCCACCATGTAGGACACGGTGAGAAGACAGCCACTTACAGGCCAGAAAGAAAGCCTGCACTGAAGCTGGCTGTACTCAACTGACCCACACTCCCAGGCTTCTAGCTCTTGGAGAAAAGAAAGTTGAGATCCAGTAAAATGGCCTAGAGACACTGTCACCTCAAATGTCATGGGATGGAATCCAACCCATGAGGCTTCCCATCATCTTTGCCTCTTATGACTTACCATCTTTTTTCCACAAGGTGGGCCAGCGCTGAAATCTGTCTTCATTTTCTACAAGTTACCAAGGAGGCATGTTCAGAACTGCCTGGTTTAGACCTCTCACCTTACCTAGCTTGAGCCAAAGAAACTGAAGCTCTACAGATCCCTGGGACACTGGCATGGCCTCCTTGACCCAGTGCCCTGCAGGGGCGTGCTCACCCAAAAGGCATCACCAGGCACAGCAGTTCATTAGCCAGATTGGGCAGTTATAACAAAATACTGTAGACTGGGGGCCTACAACAGGAACTTGCTCCTCACAGCTCTGGAAACTGGGGTGTCTGAGGTTAGGGCACTCATAGACTCGGTGTCTGGTGAAGGCCCAGATTCTGGTCTGGAAGCATTCAGCATTTCTGCTGTGTCCTTACGTGGAGGAGAGAGAGAGACTCCCTCATGTCTCTTCTTATCCAGTTAGGAGGATTCCACACTCATGATCCCCTAGGTCACCTCCCAAAGATCCCACCTTCAAATAACAATACTCTGGGGATTAGGGCATCAACATATGAATTTGGGGGGGAGGGACACAAACATTCGGTCCCCAGCAGATGATGATAATAATGATGGTGGTGATGGTGGTGATAATATTGTTGATAAAGCCCTGTTGAAGCATGGGCTTTGTTCCAGCCACTCTTTCAAGCTCTTGACCTTGATTACTTGGTTATTTCCCCTCACATATCTGCTAGGTTGGGGTTATAGATTATTCTCCTCTTCCCGGTAAGAAACCAGAGGCCAGGAGATGGAATAACTTGCCCAGGTCACAGCCAGCAGATGGCAGTGTGGTGGCCAGTGCAGAGCTAACGCTCAACCCCCTCAGCACCCTGTATGGTCATTCCAGCTGAGGATGGAGGAAGCTGCGGTTTTTAGGGGAGAGGTGGGGAGTCGGTCTGGACACAACTCAGGTTAGGTAGAGGTCAGTTGCTTGGCACATACTGGGCGGTGGGACAAGGGAAGAAACAGCCCGCATTAACTGCTATCATCTGCCCAGCAGGACCCTCGCAGCTCCCAGGCCTGGTGGCGTTGGGCACCAGGTGCTCAGCCAGTTTCTGGAAGCAATTAGCTTGCTCTGGAGACAGCACCATACCACGTTGGCTCTTCCTATCTTGGCATGGGGTGGGGGCAGCCTAGGATTCCGGGCTGCCTCCTCTCCTTCTCCATACTGTCATCATTTGCTCCGGGAGGATTTATGCCAGTCGTTATTTTCCAATCCAGTGGTTTGTCAACATTTCAGTTAACTTGCATAAATCTACCTTTCCCATGCCAGGACAATGCTGGCCAAAAGGGAAATGTCAGCTTTTGTTCTGCTCTTTTAAAAGGGAATAAAGGGACAAGGACAGTGTTGTCTTTTGCGATTTAGAGGGGGCTAAGCACATTGTGTGGAATGGGTCACATGGGAGGCAGCAGACTAAAGACACCCAGAGAAGTTTCTGGGGTTCTGGTCGGGAGGACCTCACTCCTCTCCCAGGGAATAATTCCCACTAACCTCAGCCCCAACGGAGAGCCAATTTGGGTGAGGAGGCCCATGCTTCAAGGCGCAGAGATCTTGTTGCAAACCACCTCTTCTCAGAATACAGCTGGGCTGCGTTGTAATCACTTACAGACCTCAGCAATAAACAGCGTGCACATGGACGTGCTTTCAGATGAGTGTGAATTTTTACAGTGTGTGCAAACAAACTCTCCCGGCCTTAAAAAACCTAGAGGAAGCTGAGGGAAGGCGGCAGGGACTGCCTGCCTTTCTTGTCTTGCACAGCATGCAGCATACGGACCAGGGCTGTGCCACCAAATGCGGTTGGTTTGGGGGCCTGAGTGACTGGTTTTCTGAAAATCCGTGACTCAGTTCACACTAATGGTTTGATTTGAGGCCATTGGTGAGTGATGACTTTCTGAGGAAGTGAGAGGTTGGTTGGGAGTGAATTTGAAGGCTGTGGCTATCTGCCCTGCCCCCACCACAGTCCAGGACTGAGGCTGCAAGGTTGGTTCTGAAAGCCAGGCCTGGTTCGAGGGTGTCTCTGGGATACAGGGTGGAGCCAAAGTGGGTTTACAGTTGTCTGTATAGAAAATAGTACAAAAATTAATAAATAATAATATAAGAATAAACTCTTGTGTTTTGTGTACTCACAGCTATAAACCTACTTTTGAGCCAAGCTTTATTAGCAGGGCTTGGCACGCAGGTGGTGACGGTCCTCACCAAATGATTGAATCCAACGAGTAAACGCATGTGGGAGCCTGTTTAAAGAAGGGGTAGAAATGGGCAATTATTCTGAGACCATGGGGTGTCACAGACACACAAATGAGAACAGAACCGGGAACATCAAGAAAGGGCCCCAATGACTCTTATTGGTTTCGTACCCTGAGCTATCTAAACAGAAATCTCTTCCAAAGTAATTTATATTCTGTGTATACTGGTTGAGGACATCCTCTGTGGGTTTGGGAAGACAGGCTGGAGCTCCAAAGAGAGCTGTGAGGATGATTTGATGGCCGGATAACCAGTCCCATGATGACTGACTTGGGAAACTGGAATTATTCCGCCCAGAGGAGGCCGTTGAGACACCATCCACAGAAGTCTTCCAACGTCTCAGGCCAAATCAGCAATAATCTATCTTTACTTGAGATTTGTGCTCTGACTCATCCCCATCTGCCCAGCTGCATTCAGAACATCGGCCCCTCTAAGGCCGACCCTACCCTTTTAGTTTGTGGGGAAGTGAGGCCCAGAAAGGGGGAGGGGTGTGGCCCAGAAACTGAACGCCCTGAATCCCAGCCTTGATTTGTCTGGCTGGCATCCAACCTCATCAGCCATCAGCTTAGAGGAGGTGGTTCAGGGTCAGATCTGCTACTGTGACCAGTGGGCACAGTGAAAGGAGGGCAGGAAAGGAGGCCGCTGGGATCGGGTAAGAGGTGGCTCTGAACGGGACTTTTCCCATTTGTGATCTTACGAGGGAAGGGGCCCAGCCTGTTCAGCTCTTGCTGGGACAACCAGAGCCATGACTGGGGAAACTTGTGTTCTTCCAGGCATGGGCACCGCCCATGAAGATAAGGTGAGTTTGGTAGAGTCCATTGAGAATCAACCACTGAAAGTAGCTGGAGAGATGCCATGAGGAAACAGAATGAATGGCGTTTATTAGTTGCCTGCCATGGACCACGAAGGTGTCTTGCACTCGCTCTCTTCCTGGGTCCTCACGACGGCCCTTTGCACTGTGATATCACCTGCTTCTTGTAGACAGGAAACTGAGGCTCAGAGACACACAACAAGTGGCCCGAGGCCACACAGCAGGAAGGGCAGGAGCGGGACTTGCATGCAGTTTCATCCCATGCCAGGAATCTTTCGCGGAGACCACATGGGCTCCGTGCCAATCTTCTCCCTAACCTTTGGGAACAATAAGTACTGCCTGTGCCTCTAGTGAGATATCTCAGAATGGACAATGTGATCTTGAAAAGCTAATTTCTTTTTGTCTGGGTCATGTTCAACTTGGGTTCTCCAGAGTAGGAACATCCTGTTCAGCTGGTCATAATTTGTCGGTTGCTTTCCACCACTGATCATCTTCAGACATGGCTGCCGCCCATTTAATTGTGATTTACTGGTCTTGGACTGTACCACTGAGGCCGTCACATCTAGGAAGCTGACTGTTCCCTCTCTTGAGGCCTTTGGGATATACTGGGCTTGGAGGGGAGAGTTGCCATTTTGGCCTCTGCAGTGGGGCAAAAACATCAGGAAGTATAGGCAGGAAATGGGAGAAGACGGCAGCCCAGATCATGTCCTTGCCTTGCGCGGCCCTGACTCCATGTGCAGAGAGATGGGGTGGGGGGCTTCCTGGCCACAGAGCAGAAACTGGCAGGGACAGCCTCTTCACACAGTCAGGCACATACTAATTTTTTACCTTTCTATTCTCAGTGCGGGATACACAGCAGGCCAATGTGTGTCGTGTGGAGTTAAATGCAGAATGGAAAGTGGATGTCTTTCCTAAAGGTTGTGCAGGCCAAAGTCTAGTGACGACCCGACCAGGTTTGGAGAAAGACCTTTCCCGCTGTGTTAGTTGTCATTGCTGCCTTGCAAATGACCCCAAAACACAGCAGCTGAGTGCAGTCAGTGTTTGCTAAGTCACACAATTTCTGTGGGCCAGGAGTCTGGGCAACAGGCTGACACTGGCTTCACGGTCTCTCAGTCAAGTGTCACTTGGGCTACAGTCATTTGAAGGCCTGCCTGGGCCTGGAAGGTCCGGCTCCAAGCTCATGCATGGAGAGCTCATGCACTGGCTGTTGGCAAGAGGCCTCAGTCACCACTACATGGATGTCTCCATGGGGCTACTTGAGGGTCCTCACAACATGGCAGCTGATCTTCCCCGCCACCCCCCAACCAAGAGCAAGTGATCAGGAGAGCCAGGTACAGCCTGCAGTATCTTTGTCCTTGTCATACAAGTCACAACACCATGAGTCACTAATTCCAGCCCATACTGAAGAAAAGGGGAATTAGGTTCCACCTTTTGAAGAGAGGAGTGTCCAAGACTTTGGGGCATGTTTTAAAAACCACCACGTCCATCAAATCTAAATAAAGCTATACCATTTGTTCATTCAAAAAATAATTAGTGAGTACTTGCTGTGTTCTGTGTTCTGTGTTCTGAGTTCTGAGGACAAACCAACATAAGTGGTTTACCATGAAACTCACGTCATAGTGGGTGAGATGGGCAGGACATGGGTGCATTCCACATTGTATGTTCTGAAGAGAAAGCTCTTTAAAGGATAAGAGTGAGGGAGGGGATTCTACTTAAGGTAGAGAGGGCAGGGAAGTCTCTGTGGTAGATGACGTTGGAACAGAACCTGAAAGAAGTGACTGAGCCATGGAGTCTCTACTTGACATGTTTAAAGGCTCGCTCTGGCTGCTGGTGGGGAAGAGGTTGCAATGGGGTACAAATGCAGAAGCAGTGAGACCAGTTCAAGGCTACTGCAACCATCCAGACCAGCACCCTTCAATAGAACTTTCTGCCATGGTCGACATGCTCTGCACCTGCACTTTCATGATCGCCCCTAGACACATGTGACTATGGATTGCTAGAAATGTGTCTTGTGCAACCAAGGAACTAAACTTTAAATTTTATTTAAATCTAATCACTTTGAATTTAAATAGCCATCCATGGTTAGCAGTGACCATAGGGGACAGTGCAGGTCCCGATGGCAATGACTTGGGCCTGGGTGGCAGTGTGAAGGAGGTAAGATGTGCCCAGGGCCTGTGCATATTTCAAGAGTCAGTGATGGATTTCTTGATGTGTTGGTGATGAACAGGATGGGTCATTAGTGGCCTAGGCCTCGGGCGTGTGAAATGTGGGTTTGAATTCTGGCTTTATTCATTAATGGTTCTGTGGGCTAGTCAAGTCCAGAAGCCTTGCCAAGATTACTAAAAATAGGGGTGATCACTGTGCCAGTTTCTTAGGGGCTTAAGCAGCCCCAGCAAGTGGCCAGGGTGAGAGCCCCCATCTTTATTGGTACTTGTTCTGTTTAGCAAGGAACACTGCTGCCTCCTGGTGTTCTTCTGGTGACCTGTGTTGGCCAAGGTTCTGTCGGGGCTCTCTTTAGCGCATTTTGGGGAGCACTGGGATCTATGGTAAGCCCTGGCCTCATGGCCCAGCTCTGGCCCTCCCCTTACTACAAAATACACCTGAGGATTCAAACTTCTGTTTCACCTGAGAGAGACTTCATCAGGCATGCTGAAGGCCTTGCTGGTTCTTTCTGAGGTGGCTGCAGATATTTTCCAAGAACAATCTGTTAGTTGCTATGCACCTGCTTGTCATATAGCTAGGGGTCCCTTGGGTCACAGCGAGAGCTCATGGCCAAGTCCCTGGTTGCATGCCCCTGTGGATTTATGGTTTAGGAGGGAGCCGCAGATGAACACAAGCTTCCAAAGGAAACTCACAGGGTGCTGGTCTGGCCTGCCTGGGAAGCTCTGCCGTTTGTGAGCTTGTCCTCAGCACGTCCCCCAGCCTCCTGGCATCCAACAGCCCCAAGACAAAAGGACTATGTGAGAGCAAACAATGGAGCTTGCCAGGGAAAGATGAGACCTTTTCAATATAAAAAAGGTGTTTTTGGAGAAAAATTCCAGCCACCACAGGGCAAGTGTCCGATAGATGAGAGTGAAATCCGCCCGACCCCCAAGTGCCCTCATCTTTGCGGTGGGAATGGGCCAGCAGGAAAGCATTCCACCACCAGCCTCAGGCCTCTAAAGATGCTGAAAGTATGTGGATCTGAGAGGTCATCTCCAGCCTCTGTGCCAACTGTTGTTTGAATAAAGGCGCCCTTGAACCTACCTCTCTCTGGACATTCTTTGGTGGACGTCCCATCTTTTTCTCAAGAACCAGTTGGCCTGGACCACCCACGTATTTGAATAGCAAAGCAAGATCTTATTTCAGGGCTCTGGCTTTTCACAAATGACACTTGTTTTGGGGGTGTCTGGGTAGGGGACAGTGGCCCCCAGCATGGTGTCAACAGTGTCAGCACACACCCACAGGGCTGCAGAAACCCTTCAACTCTCCCATATTTCCTGCCTTGTTTTGCTCAAGCCCCAGCAAGCTGAGGGCCTCGAACAGGGTATGGCGAGGAGCAGTGTCCTACCTGGGAGCCATGGAGGTGAGGAGCCTGGGAAATGCATTCGCATGCATGTTCTGAACTGCCCAAAGCAAGCGCTCTGAGTCCTCGCCTCTCTTTGGTGAAGGAACCAAAAGCGAGATGGACAAAGGGGTGTGAGGACCATAGTGAGGGGCCAAGCTGAAACTTCAAAGGTTTCTAGTCCTGCAGCCCTGAGAGGTTTCTCTGCTGGCCTGAGTCCAAGAAGGCACACCATGGGGCTCATCATGCCTGCCTCTGGCACTCAGTCATTCATGCAACACGCTATACCAAGCACCTCCAGGCCCTATCCCTAGGCAGCAGAGATAGTCAAGCAGGTGAGAGGAGGCATTCCTGTCCCTATGGGGAGGATGAGAAATGGATGAAAAGGGCATGTGCATACAATCAGTGAGCAAGGAATGATGGGGGCATTCAGGCAGTGGTAGTACCACAAAACCCTGGTGGACTTCCCAGAGGAGGTGGCACCTGGGAACAGGTTAGATTGAGCAGTAACCAGCAGGTGAAGCAGGAAGCAGAGACAGAGCCAGCGCATGCCTGCTTTTCAAAGGTGGCCCAGGAAAAGGTCTCTTCTTATCCAGGAATTGCCTCCTGTTCACAGGCAGAAGCCTTCCCTTGGGAAGAGCTGAGAAATTATCACTCTGACTCTCATATTCCAGAGGGCGAATCAAGGGGTGAGATCTTTCCTCTGTCACCCAGAATTGAAGGCTGATTTGGGGAAAGAGTGCTTTCTGCATACTGGTGTCTCTTTGCTCCCCAGCTGAGCCGAAGCAGAAAGACTGACTATCTCATGGTTCCTGGATGGATGATCCGTGACACAAAGAAAGAATGTTCAGGAGCTTCGTGCTAACTCTGCTTTGATGTGTGTTGCTGCTTTTTGTCTTCCTGGCTCTGGGGCTGGATGTCACAGCCATGGCCAGGTGAGGGCAGCCTGGACAAGGGACTGGCAGCTTGTTTTCCTTAGCCTAGTCTCACTGTCAATGCCATGGGATGGGGAAGCACATCAGATATGACTTTGTAGAAGAATTCTAATAAACAAGATATGTCTCCAGTCTTCTGAGAGCCTCTGAGACTCTTACTCGCTGTTTGGGAACCACCGTGACCTCTTCACGGCTCTCCCACAAATGCCCTCCACCCCTGCTCCAGCCTATGTTCCTGATGCCGCCCGGCTGCTCCAGCTGCAGGAGAGGTGATGAGCGGCTCTGGCCTTGGAGACCGCCAGCCCTGCCTGCATGGCTCCCCTGCGTGGGTGCCCCATGTGTGTGGTGAGGGGGGCAGGCCGTACAAGTTCACAACCTTCTTTTTGAGCACATTGCCCATGGTCAGGGACCTGGGCAGTGCTATGCTGCCAGGAAAGGGTGGGCCCCCTCTGTGTCCATGGCCTCCCCCGGACCCCAGACACTGTTTTTGTTGCGCTGAGCGCACTTCTCCCCAGCTCTGTGACCTGCAGCAGGCCACTGGCCCACTCTTTGCCTCAGTTTACCCATCTAGGCCAGTGGTGGCAAACTCTTTTCTGTAAAGAGGCAGGTGGTAAATGATGCTATTGTCCCTTAATCTTGCTTTGCTTCTTCTTTCTTTATATCATTTATAAGATTGGTAGAATACCAGCCTTATTTACAGGCCACACACAAACAGGCCTCGGACCAGATTTGGCCGAGTGCCACAGTTTGCGCCTCGAGTAGACTGCAGAGGCAAAAACAGAGGCTGCGTCGAGGGCTGCACAGAAGTGCCTGGAATAGTGCCTGGGACCTGGCAGGGTATTAGCTCTTGTGGTCCCTTACATTAGTCCTGTGTTTTTACCGATAAGGAAACTGAGGCTTTGAAAGGATAAGAATTTCCATAAAGTGTTCTGGCTGCTGCTTGATAGAGGCTCTGTCCCAGCCTGGTCCTGCCACCCTGTCATCTGTGCTCTTGACTAACACACAGGTCATGCAGATGCTGCCACCAGGGGCTCAGCCTGCCTCCTGGACTCCCCTCCTCCTCCTTTCTCCTTCCAGGAGGAGACCATTCCCCAACCTAGGGGTTCCAGTGACTCCTGCAAAGTCCCTCCTAGGGAGATGGCATCACAGTGACCCCCAGAGAGGGCGAGAGGATGGCATCCGTGGGCTCCTTCCTCATGGTGCTCAGGTGCCTGAAACCTAGTAACTGCTAATGCACATTGGCTATTATTATTATTCAGTTATGAGGACGACATCACATCACTCTCCATGCACCCTTCACGTTCCAGGTACACAGAAGGGCCACACTCACAGCCTGCGCTTCACCTTGGGCCATGGGGCCCGGAGCTTGCCCAGGACGCAGGAGGCAGTGACAGATCCACGTTTGGGATCAGGGGCGTTTCTGTGGCTCTAGCTGTCCTGCTCCTGTGTTACCAGGGAGGCCCCTCTGGGTGAGTGGTATCCAGCTGTCCCAGCCATAGACCCAGCCCTGAATGCTCCTGTGGTCAGCCGCCTGTGCCAGGCCAGGCAGGGGCCACGGCTTGGAGCTGCATGGAGAGCCCATCCCTGAACGCATCTGGGACAGGGGACATCTCATCTTCTGTTTCATCACCTCATCTCAGACAGAGTCAACACAGGAGGCAGCACTGGAGAGCACATCAAATCTGGGTTCATTTTTCTTTAGAACATGAGGCTTTGGGGTGCAGAATAGGTTTTGTGGTTCTGAAGACAAGCTTTGGAAAATACGACTGAGTTTGCACTTCCGGGGTGGGGCCTGATGAGTGTGTGTCATTCCTCACCCTCCTTCCTGCTCAAGACATTCTCAGCACCCCCGTCCCCATCTCTGGACCAGCACCTGGAGGTGCGAAGTGAACAATGGGCAGCAGTGAGGGGTTTAAAAGGACTCTGAGAAAGGGTTCCCCAGGGCAAGCTTTGTGCACTGGGGGATGTGTGCCTGTGAAGTCCTTAGTGTTGGGCAGAGTCCTCTTTACTGTAACAAAGCCTTACCATGCAGTGCAGGTAGCCTTGCACAAATCCAGCTAAAGTGCCCTGTGACAAGTGCAAGGTGAGTAAGGCTTTGGGAACAAAAAAAAACATTCAAATCAGCCATCAGGAAGTTGGAGCTGAGAGGGGGAAGTGGGCAGGGCAGACCCAGGGGTGGGGAAGAGTAGGTTTGCAGGAGCTACGCCAGACCAGCCAGGGGCTCTCTTCCCAAGGAGGCAGGAGCCCCCAGCCTCAAAGGGCAGCAGCCTTGGACATCACTGAGACCCAGGCACAGGAGGAGGAGGGTCTTTGGAAGCTCAGCTGTGGATCACCAACCTTCTCTCTGTACCCAGAGGCCTCCACCATCAGCATACCTGCTGTTCAGGGGTGCCAGGCTCTGCCTAAGGGTCTCATCTGCATTGTGCCTCCTGTCTTCCCAGCAACCCAGCCAAGCAGGTGCTTGTGCTAGTGTCCTGGGGCCACTGTAACAAAGGATCACAAACCAGCGGACTTCAAACAACAGAAGTTTATCCTCTCATAGTCCTGGAGGCCAGCAAGGCTGTACTCCCTCTAAAGGCTCCAGGCAAGGATCTTTCCTGCCTCCTCCAGCTCCTGGTGGCTTCAGGCATCCATTGGCTCATGGCCACATCCTTCCATCTCTGCTTCTGTCCTCACATGGCCTCCTTCTCTACATCTCTCTGTATTTCTTTGTCCTCAAGTCCCTCTCTTCTTACAGGGGCGCCAGTTATTGGGTCAGGGTCCACCCTAATGACCTCATCTTGACTTAATCACATCTGCAAAGACCCTATTTTCAAATAAGGCCACATTCACAGGTACCGGGGTTAGGACTTCATTATTAGGCATCATTCAACCCATAGAAAGTATGACTTTTGAAATAAGATGATTTTTTAAAAGGAGTGTGTCATACGCACCATAGAGTAGCTAGCAGTGACCAGAGCTTTGGTTCTGAGGTTCCTGGGAGCCAAGCAAAGTGGAAGTGCATGCCCCCGGAGCTGCCACCGTGCTTCGTTACCTTACTCCAGGCCCTCCTCTTCCCTTGTGGTGGAAAACTGTCCAGAGGGAGGTGGGTAGAGAAGAGAGAAAAGATGCCTTTTAAGATGGCTGAAAACCATGTTGGCCAGAACACAGGGCTACCTTTTTGAGAGGAAATCAGGCATAAGATGCAGATAGAGAGAGGGCAGCGGTCTGTTTGGGGTGGTTACAGACATCTCTGCTACTGTCCCCACATGATTTAACTTGGCCTTCTGAAAGCTGAAGGTCGTAGGTGGGGCGTCGTCATATTTTTCCTTGAGGAGTCTGCAGCTTTTCACTATCACTCTGGAGACCTGGATCCAAGTCGACATGGAAAACGGAGTCATTTGCTATGAAGTTGAGTTGGAGTTCCAACTTGGATGCTGGCAGTCGGACTCCAAGCGTCTAGGAAGTTGGCGAGCGGTGTGCTGCAGACATCCAATAGCAACCTCAGCGTGTGCCAGTTCTTTATTTATAATGTAAAAAGCAGTGGAGCACATTCAAAGGTGTCATTGAGGGAGCAGAGACCTATCGTATATTATCGGAATGTTACAGGCTTTCTTTCCTGAGACGTCCTTGCTAAAAGCACGCAACCTTCCCAGCACCCTGATTTCACCGCAGACGTTACTGGAAGCTCCTTGCCACAAGAATCCAAGGGAGCTGATAATTTTAAGAAAATAAATGGTGAATGAGGAAAATAATATCCAAATACATAACCTCAAACCACATAGGTTTCCCAATAGAAAGTCAGCATCTTATGACCCCTGATTATTTTCCTGTTTGCTTAAAGGGATTCTGTGGCCCCAGGAATGGGAGGGAGAGCCGAGGGGTCTCCTGAAGGGATGCTGGTGTTCCCGGGGACGGGAGAGAAAGCCAGGGGTTTTCTTGAAGGGTGCAGGAGCACCAGGCTGGAAATTTGATTCCTGGCAGAGTTCCCCATTTCAGCTGTATTTGGAGAGGGCCATGTTTTTTAGGATTCTAATCCTGTATTCAAACACCCTTAAATACCTACCATCAACCTTACAATCTTTTCCTTCACATCAATTTAATGGGCTGAGCTCTAACGTGGCAACCTTGAAGGTGGAATATAGAATCTTGGAATTATGCTAGAATGCTCCATAAGACTTTGCACACACACACACACACACACACACACACAAAACACCCAGGCAGGGCTGGCCCCACAAATAACCCAGGCAGGGTCCAAAGCATTGTGACGGCCATCTCCCTGTCTTAGTGCCGCCATCACTATGACAAAGTGTCAGAGAGGCGCTGTCCTGTCAGGCATTTTTTATGAAGAGAAGCTGGGTGAACCTTGTGAAGTGGGGAGAAGAGTGATGTGTGTCAGGAAGCGTGCAGGCCAGAAAAATGATGGATTTAACAAGGATCTGGAAAGAAGTCCTGCAAACCAAGGAAAGTCGAAGGGAGGCCAAGCCTCGGGAATGTTCCGAGAAGCAACAGGGGCCAGGGGCCATGGAGGGTCGAAGATGAAGGGAGGGCCCAGTCACAGATTAAGGGCACCAGGGTGGCCTGGGGACAGGTTTGTGTGGGTCAAGGCAGGGGGCACTGCATCCCTGCCAGGATGCCAGGCACTTGAAGAGACTGGGCAGCGGCCTTTGGAAAAGCTGAGCAGAGCCCAGTGGAGACAGGGTTTGTTCTTGCCCGCAGCGGTGCGGGCTCTGAGGGGTCTAGGGCTTGCTCTGGTCTTTGCTGCATTTTCAACCCCCAAACTCAGCCCCCTCTGACCAGAAGGCTTCCTGCTGCTGACCCAGCCCTGCGTTCAGGGAGGGAAGGGCCGCTGAGCCTTGGCTGTCCTGCGCCTGGCTGAGCAGATGTGGGACCCAAATGAAACTCGGTGGGGGGGCAGGTCAGGGCGCCTCTCCCAGAACTTTTCATTAATTCCTTTTCACCCCCAGATACTTCAGGTGTGTTTCTTAAAAATAAGGATAGTCTCTTCCATAGCCATAGCTCAGCTTTTGAAATCATAAAATTAACATCAATACACTCCTATTATCCAGTCTGCAGACCTCATTCAAATTCTGCCTTTTGTCCCAATAAGGTTCTCTATAGCAAAAAAAAAAAAGTGTGTGTGTGTGTGTGTGTGTGTGTGTGTGTGTGTGTGTGTATTGGTGGCCTAGGGTCAGAACAGGAGCCAGTGTTGTATATATTTGTCATCAGGGTGCAGGCTGGCTGTCTGGTGGATGTACCTCGTGCCTCCTGGAGCTGAGATTCCTGTCATGCGTCTCTGGCAGGAACAGCGCAGAAGTGAGGCTGTGCTGCTCCGTGTGTCCTACCCAGAGGCACATGATGTCAGCGGGTCCCTCACCATGATGATGAATGACCACTGGTTAGGGGGCCCACCAGGTTTCTCCACTGGGAAGTGGTCGATGAGTGGTATTGGGATCTTGGCAATTTAAAATTATAGGAATTGGTTCTCTCACAGTCTGGAGGCCAGAAGTCTGAAATCAGGGTGTCAGCAGGACTATGATCCCCCTGGAGGCTCGAAGGGAGGGTCCTTCCTGCCTCTTCCAGCTTCTGGTGGCTCCAGGGGTGCCTTAGCTAGTGGCCGCATCACTGGGTACTGCCTTCTTGTGGCCTCCCCCTCTTCTGTCTGAAATCTCCCTTTGCCTCCCTTATAAGGATACAAGTGGGCCCACCTAGATGATCCAGGCGCATCTCCTCATCTCAAGATCATTAACTTAATCACATCTGCAAAGACTGTTTTCTGCTCTAAGGTCACATTCACAGGTTCTGGGCATTAGAGTGTTCACATGTCTTTGGGGGCCGCTAATTAGTCTATCACAACAATTAATAAGTATTTTTTGATATGCTTCGAGAATATATAAATGTCCTGTAGTATTTCCATAAATTTCTGTTACTAAATTATATTCTTTTCTTCTATCATTCTTTCTACATGTATTAGTGAGCATCCTACTATAAGAAAGAGATCTTTCTTTACCATTTATTTGTGTTTTTATTTATATATCAGTATGGGCTCATAGAATTTATTTTATTTAGAGGGTTATAATTCATTACTATCATTATATATTTCGATGCCCAAATTATTGCAGATTTGTCCAGTGGAACCCCCTTCAAACTGATTCCTGTGTACTTTTGACATGTCCCATCATTCTTTGAGCCCTTCCTTCCTTTCTGGTGAGAAAAGATATTTCCGGCTCATCTTGTGCTTTCTCCGCACACCCTACAGTCTGGCACTGTTTCCAAGAAGCCTTCTTTCAGTGGTGAGTAGTCTCTAGAAACCAAGACGTGGGTGCTATAGGTGGGCATGTTGCCACCGATAGGCCACTGCTTCTGGGACTTCTCAGTGTTTTCAATGAGGAAATACGAGGGAAGGAGGGAGGGAGCTGGGGGAAAAAATGGCACATTTATACCCATAATCTCTCTAGAGCATGTGTACACACACATCATACGTGTGACTGTGAGCTTGTGCTGATACTGTCAATTCCAGTCCCTGACCCCCAGCTCATCATTGTCCTTTCCCGTTCCACACTGCAACTCTCTTCTCCAACAGGGAGGAACCTGGCTTTTATCATCCTCCATATATGGACTTACTTGTTCAGTCCTAGCACAAACAGAAAAGTTTCAGAATTGCTATCCCACAGCACTGTGAAAAGGAAATCTATTAATCAGAGTTCAATAGTTCCTACATTTCTTTTTGTCTTTAGTCAAAATGCTGCTCAAAAATGACTTGGGGTTTTCCTCTCTCTAAATTTTATTAATTTGAAATATAATTACATTTTTTGGTTTTATTTATCATCTATTGAGAGTCACCTTGCCCTTTTTTAGAGTATGTGATATCTCAACATGGGTTCCACAAAACCACACACAAGTATATTCAGAAAAGTGTCACACCTTACTCCTTCTCTGGCACTCACTTCCTGCAGATAAACAGTGCTATTAGTTTCTGGTTTATTCTTCCTATGTTTTTCTTTGCAAAAATAAGCATTTTTTTCTTACTTCCCTTCCTTTTACCCAGAAGGTAGGATACTACAAATAGTCTTTTGCTTTCTCTTCTCATTTAATAACAAATCCCAGAAATTACTCCATATGAGTTCATAGAGGACTCCCTTCTTGTTCACAGCTGCATAGTACTCCATTGTGTGCATGTACCCTAGTTCATTCAACCACTCTTCTGTCTATAGGCATTTAGGTTCTTTGCAATATTTTACAATTACAATGTTGCAATGAATAACCTTGTGCATATATATTTTTATTCTATTAGAGGTATATCGAGAGTAAATGTTAGTAGTGAGATTGCTAAAGCAAAGGTAAATCCACATGTAACTTAGTAGATCAGGCTAAATTTCCCTCCATAGAGATCATACCAATTTGTATTCTTACCAAAAGCATTTGAGAGTGCCCATTTCCCCAAAGCATTAACAACAAACTGTATGGGCTAGATGGTTTAAAATGGTTGCCTTCTACAGGGTGAGATGGTAGATATCCACAGGGTACTTTAGATTTGCATTTCTGTTGTGAGTGACGTTGAGTAACTTTCCATATGTATAAAGGCTATTTCTGTATATTTTTGGTGAATTATTTCTTCATGTTTTTGCTCACTTTTTTCTTGGGTCTTTGGTCTTCCCACCCTCAAGTTTTAATCATTATCTCTATGTAGGGATATTATCCTCCTATTTTTGATATGTTATATATTTTTTAATTTTTATCTGTCCTTTAAATTTTCTTATTTTACATTTCTTAACCATGGAAAATTTGCTTTTTAAATTATTATTTTTGTTGTGCTCTTAGCTAATAGATTTTTAAAATTAAATCTACTTTTCTTTAGAGCCACTCAGCATTCACAGCAAAATTGAGGGAAATGTGGTGAGATTTCCCATCTGCTCCCTGCCCCTAGGCATGCATAGTCTCCCTTATTGTCAACATCCCCCACCAGAGTGGTACACTTGTTACAAATGATGAACCTGCATTGACACATCATCATTACCCAAAGTCCATAGTTTACATTAGGTTAACTCTAGGAGTCATTCTATGGATTTGGAAAAATGTATAATGACATGTATCCACCATGATAGTATCATACAGAACATTTTCAATGCGCTAAAAACCCTCTGTGCTCCACCTGTTCGTCCCCTCCCTCCCTGAGTCCCTGGCCACTGTTTTGTAGTGTCTTCATAAAGTTGCCTTTTCCTGAATGTCGTATATAATCATACAATGTACAGCCTTTTCAGACCGGCTTCTTTCACTTAGTAATATGCATTTAAGCTTCCTCCATGTCTTTTCATAGCTTGATCACTTATTTCTTTTTAGGGCTGAGTAACATCCCACTGTCCAAATGTACCACAGTTTACTTACTGGTTCACCTAGTGAAGGACATTTTGGTTGCTTCCAAGTTTTAGCAATTATGAATAAAGTTGCTATAAACGTCTGTATGCAGGCTTTTGGATGAACATAGCTTTTCAAAACTTTAGGTAAACACCAAGGAACACAGTTACAAAATAGTGTGGTAAGAGTATGTTTAGCTTTGTAAGACACTGCCAGCATGTTTTCCAAAGTGGCTGCATCATTTTGAATTCCCACCAGCAGTGAATGAGAGCTCCTGTTGCTCCACATCTTTGTCAGCATTTGGTGTTACCAGTGTTCTAGATCTTTGACCATTCTAAAAGGTGTGAAGTTATACCTTACTGTTGTTTAAATTTGTATTTCTCTGATGACATATGATGTGGAGCATTTTTTATTTTGCTTATTTTTCACCTGTATACCTTCTTTGGTGGGGTATTTATTCAGGTCTTTGACTTATTTTTAAATAAGGTTATCTGTTTTCTTATCAGTTTTAAAGGTTCTTTATTTTGAATAACAATCCTTTATCAGACGTGTCTTTGGCAAATATTTTCCCCCATCTGAGCTTGTCTTCTCATTCTTTTGACATTGTCTTACACAGAGCAGAAGTTTTTTCACTTTAATGAAGTCCAGCTTATCAATTATGTCTTTTATGGAGCACGCCTTTGGTGCTGTATCTAAAAAGTCATCACTAAACCCGAGGTCATCTAAGTTTTCTCCCATGTCATCTTCTAGGAATTTTATAGTTTTGTGTTTCACAGTTAGCTCTGTGATCCTTTTTGAGTTAATTTATGTGAAGGGTGTAAGATCTGTGTCTGGATTCATTTTGTTTTGCACATGGATGTCAGTTGTTCCAATACCATTTGTTGAAAAGCCTATCTTTGCTCCATTGTATTGCCTTTGCTCCTTTGTGAAAGATCAGTTGACTCTGTTTATGGGGGTGTGTTTCTGGGCTCTCTATTTTGTTCCAATGTTATATTTGTCTGTTCTCTTGCCAATAGCACACTGTCTTGATTACTGTGATGGTATAATGAGTTGGGAAGTCGAGTAGTGTCAGCCCTTGACTTTGTTCTTCCCTTTCAATGTTGAGCGGGCTCTCCTCTCCATATAACTGTAGAATTTGTTAATATCCATAAAATAACTTGGTGGAATTGTGATAGGGATTGCATTGAATCTGTAGATCAAGTTGAAAAGAACTAACACCTTGACAATATTAAGTCTTCTATCCATGAACTTAGAATATCTCTCCATTTACAGTATTTAGTTCTTTGATTTCGTTCATCAATTTCGTAGTTTTTCTCATATAGATTTTATAACTATTTGGTTAGAGGTATACTCAGATATTTCTAATGTAAATGGTACTGTGTTTTTAACTTCAAATTCCACTTGTTCATTGCTGGTATATAAGAAAGGGATCAACTTGCATATTAACCTTGCATTCTGCAACGTCGTCACCACTTATTAGTTCCAGGAGATTTTCTTTTCTTTTCTTTTCTTTTTTTGTTGATTCTTTCAGGTTTTCTACATAAAGAATTATGTCATCTGCCAACAAACACAGTATTATTTCTTCCTTCTCAATCTGCATACCTTTGTTGCCTTTTTTGTCTGATTGAATGAACTAGAACTTCCAGTATGATATAGAAAAGGAGTAGTGAGAGAGGAGGACATCCTTGCCTTGCTCCTGATCTTAGTAGGAAAGCTTCAAGCTTCTCATCATTAAGTATGATCTCAGCTATAGTTTTTGTAAATAGATCAAGTTGAAAAAGTTCCCATTTAGTCCTAGTTTACCTAGAGTTGTTTTCTTTTTTTATATCATGAATAGGTGTTAGATTTTGTGTTTTCTGCATCTATTGATATGATCATGTATTTTTCTTTTTCATCTAGTGATGCAATGTATTAATTTAATTGATTTCTAATGTTGAACCAGCTTTGTGAATCTGGGATAAATCCCACTTGATCATGGTGTGTAATTCGTTTATACATTGTTGGATTCAATTTGCTAGTATTTTGTTGAGGATTTTTGCATCTATGTTTATGAAAGATATTGGTAATGTCTTTGTCTGGTTTTAACATTAGAGTGATGCTGGCCTCAAAAAGTGAAGTATTCCCTCTGCTTCTGTCCTCAGAAAGAGATTGGAGAGAACTGACATAATTTCATCCTTAAATGCTTGGTAGACTTCCCAGTGAACCCATCTGGACCTGATGCATTCTGTTTTTGAAAGTTATTAATTATTGATACAATTTCTTTAGTAGATATAGACATATTCAGATCATCTGTTTCTTCTTGTGAGAGTTTTGGCAGGTTGTCTTTCAAGGAACTGGTCCATTTCACCTAGGTTATAGTTGTCCATAGTATTCATTTTTTTACACATTTAATTTCCATATGATCTGTAGGGATTCATCAGATATTAGCTATTTTTTGTTTTCTCTTTTTTTCTTAGTTACCCCAAGGATTATTGATTTTATTGATCTTTTCAAAGCCAGCTGTTGGTGTGTTGGTTTTCTCTATTGATTTTCTTTTTTAAATTTCATTGACTTCTGCTATAATTTTTATTATTTCTTGTCTTCTGCTTACTTTGGATTTAATTTGCTCTCATTTTTTCTAGTTTCCTAAGATGGAAGTGTAGATTGTTAATTTTAGAGCCTTCTTCTTTTCTAATATATATGCTAAAACCTTCCCTCTAAGCACTGCTTTTGTGGCATCCCACAAATTTTGATAAGTTGTGTTTCTTTTTTCATTTAGTTCAAAATATTTCTAAATTTATCCTGAGATTTATTCTTTGACCCATACATTGTTTAATCTCCACATATTTGGAGATTTTCAAGTTATCTATCTGTTACTGATTTCTAGTTTAATTACATTGTGGTCTGTAGTTTTAAAAATTTAAATATTTAAAATGTGACTAATGCATCATACAGTTTTGGATTCTGTAATGCTCCTCTGATGTGTGTTGATTTTTTTGTGTCTGTCTCTTTTATTGGGCAATTCACTTAGCTGAACAAGTGCGTATATAGTGCAGGTGTCAGACAGGGACTTGGGCTGAGTTTATACACAGAAGTTCAGTCTCTCTCTCCATATATATCTTTTCCTAGATTTCCGTCCCCCCTACCCTCCGGCCTCTGCCTACTTTACAGCTCTGTGATTGCTACAAATGCTGTCCTTTGTTTTTCAAATTTGGTAAGATCGTGTGTCTTCTATTGGAATCTTAGCCACTCATGCAGTGCCAACGGGTCTTGCCAAAGCAGAACACCATAAAAATGGATATCTACCCAGTGTCATTCACTTCACCTCTGTGTAGACACTCTTCCATATCCTGCTGCTTTTAAATCCTCCCCAGTTCCTTCAGGTGTCTAGTGTTTATAGTTGTTATTTGTGGGAGAGTTAATTTTATGGGGGTTAATTCTCCATTAGTATAAATGGAATTGCAGTTGCTTTGCTTTGCATATTAGTTGGTGCTATCCTAATTTATTTATTTAGCCTAAAGGACCTGAGGACTTTTTTTTTATTTTTAATGTCTAATGGTTTCATTGAGATATGTCTCTGTTTATTATTCCAGTGCAGTTTCCCAGGTACACAGTGGGTCCAGGTATATAGATTCAGATCTTCTGTTTCTGGAAAGTTTTATTACATTTACTTTTTTTTTTTTTTCAGTGACTCCAATCAATCATACATAGGTGGCTCTCATTACCTGTCTTCTATTTTAACCTCTTTCTCTCTGACACTTTTTGCTTTTTTACTTCATCTTATTTCATTCCCTTGGTTGATTTTCTGATCTTCTTCATTGGTATCATCCCATTTTTATTCAAATCTGTTCCTGTTTGTGTACTTTTCATTTAGTCTTCATTTTTTATTTGACTTTGTCTTTTTCTTCTATTTCATTCTTAAGTTCAGTCAATGTTTACTTCATTTATTTCTTCCTGGGGGCCTTTTTTCTTTCTTTTTTGGGATGTGTGTGTGCATTCATTTCTGTTCTTAGTTTTTGAATTTATATCTCAAGGTAAGTTTCAGATATTCCAATGCTTGTTTGAGAATACCTAATGTAGTTTGGAGTGTTATCATACTTTCCTTCTGCTTCATTGTGATTGAAGAGGGCAGTAATATTTAATAATTTAAAATGTTGTGACCCTAATAATCTGTTTGATTGTTACAATAGCTGTATTTTCTTTTGCTAACATTGTCCCAAAATCTCAGGTCTTTTTAAGTTATATTTTATTGATTATGCTATTACTGTTGTCCCAATTTTTCCCCCTTTGCCCCCCTCCACAAGCCCCCCTCCCCCGACCAACTCCCTCAGGCAATGCCCACACCATTGTTCATTTGGCTACTTCATTTCCCATACTGTACTTTACATCCCCATGGCTATTCTGTAACTACCTATTGGTGCTTCTTAATTCTTTCACCTCTTCACCCATCTTCCCCCACCCCCCTTTCATCTGGCAACCATGAAAACACTCTCTGTATCCATGAGTCTGTTTCTGTTCTTCTTGTTTGCTTAGTTTGTTTTTTAGATTCAATTGTTGATAGATATGTATTTTTTGCCATTTGATCATTCATAGTTTTGGTCTTCTTTTTCTTAAATAAGTCCCTTTAACATTTCATATAATTATGGTTTGGTGATGATGAAGTCCTTTAGATTTTTGTCATCTGAGAAACTCTTTATCTGCCCTTCAATTCTAAATGATAGCTTTGCTGGGTAGAACATTCTTGGCTGTAGGTCCCTGCTTTTCATGACTTTGAATATTTCTTGCTAATCCATTCTAGCCTGAAAATTTTTTTTTGAGGAATCAGCTGACAATCTTATGGGAACTTCCCTGTAGTTAACTGCTTTTTTTTTTTTTTTCTTTGCTCCTTTTAAGATTCTCTCTTTATCTTTAACCTTTGACATTTTAATTATGATGTATCTTGGAGTGGGCCCCTTTGCAGCCATCTGTTTGGGACTCTCTGTGCTTCCTGGACTTGTATGTTAATTTCCTTCACCAAATTAGGTAAGCTTTCTTTCATTATTTTTTCAGATAGATTTCCAGTTTCATGCTATTTCTCTTCTCCTTCTGGCACCACTAGGATGTGAATGTTAGACCTCTTGAAGTTGTCCCAGAGGCTGCTTACACTATCCTCATTTTTTTTTTCAGATTTAATGTGTTTTATTGATTAAAATATTACATTTGTGCCAATTTCCCTTCCCTCTGCTCCCCTCCACCCGGTGGCCCCCCTCCCTCCAGTTGTCCCCCCCTTTTAGATTATGTCCATTAGTTGTGCATACAGTTCCTCCCAACCTCTCTCCGTCTATTCCATTCCCTCCTACCTTGATCCCCAATTCCTATATCATCTCCCTCCCTTTCCCCATTCCCCCTCCCTGTTGACCTCCCCCCAATATGTTTCCCGTACCCACAGTTCCTTTTCCACTCTCGTTGCCTATTTAGTTTGCCTTTGTTTCATCTCCCTAGCTTCTGTTTTTTTAAACCAGTCCCTTTAACATCTCATATAACAGTGGTTTGGATCTAATGAACTCTTTCAGTTTTATTTTGTCCTGGAAACACTTTCTCTGTCCTTCTATTCTGAATGACAATTTCGCTGGATAGAGTATTCGTGGTTGTAGGTTTTGGATTTTCATTACTTTGAATATTTCTTGCCAGTCCCTTCTTGCCTGTAGGGTCTCCCTTGAGAAGTCAGCTGATAGTCTAATTGGGACCCCTTTGTACATAATTCTTTTCTTCTCTCTTGCTGCTTTTAAGATTCTCTCTTTATCTTTAATTTTTGACATTTTGATTATAATGTGTCTTGGAGTGGTTCTCCCTGGGTCCAGTCTCTTGGGAACTCTCCTTGCTTCCTGGACCTGCAAGTCTATTCTCTTCCCCAAGTCTGGGAAGTTCTCCTTTATTATATTTTCCCTCAATTTTTCAAGTTCTAGTTCATCTTCCTCATTCTCTGGCAAACCAATGATTCTTATGTTGGGCCTTTTATAGCTGTCCCAGAGGTTTCTGATCCTCTCATTGTTGCTTCCCATTTCCTCTCGCTGCATTGGTTGACTGCTTGTTCCTTCTCCATATTCCAGTTTGTTGAAATGAACTCTGGATTTTATTTCCTTTCCTTCTGTCTCGTATGCGGTTTTGTTCCTTTCGTTATGAAAGTTTTTCGCTTCTTTCATATCTTTTTCCTGCTCTTTTGTGAATTCTGTAAGCCATCTGTTAACAATGGCCCAGAACTGAGCCTCTGACAGGTTTCTTATCTGTTCATCTGTCAGGTTCTCTATCTGCTGTCTGGTGAGTTGTGTCACCGGGATTTCTATAGTTGTCTGCCTCATTTTGACAGATGCGTTTTGTTTTCTTGGGCCGGCTGTCGGGGGCAGTGCCTGTGTACTCGTAATGACCCAGCGACCGGCGGGCGCCGTTTGGCGTCACAAATCAGCGACCGGCGCCTGCCTGTCCGCGACCTATTTCGCAGCCCTGTGGTGCTTTCTTTGGGGGCGGGGGTCCAAGATGGATTCACACAGTTATTCAGCTAGGAGACCGGGATCCGTCCTCCCGTCCCCCTGGGCCTCACTGTTCAAGGCGATGCGGCGGCCGCTCTCCCCAGCGCCGGAGTCGCGCACCGCCAGGGGCTTGCGCAGCCGGGACTCCTCGCCGGAGTCGCACACCGCCAGGGGCTTGCGCAGCCGGGACTCCTCGCCGGGGTCGCGCACCGCCAGGGGCTTGCGCAGCCGGGACTCCTCGCCGGGGTCGCGCACCGCCAGGGGCTTGTGTAGCCGGGACTCCTCGCCGGGGTCGCGCACCGCCAGGGGCTTGCGCAGCCGGGATTCCTCGCCGCCCGCCGCTCCGGGTGCGACCGCAAACAGCACTGCCCTCTTTAACTCTTACCTGCCCAAGTGGCACCGCTGGTTTATAACTTCATATGTTGGACTTCCGTGTAGTTTTATTTTCTGGAATTTCTAGTTATCCTTTGTTTTGAAGTAGTTGTATTCCTCTTTAGTTGTAGAGGGAGACCTAGCGTGTCCGTCTAAGCCTCCATCTTGGCCGGAAGTCTATCCTCATTTTTTAAATTATTTTTTTTCTCCTTGTTGTTCTGATTGGTTGTTTTTTCTTCCTTATGTTCCAAATCATTAATTTGATTCTCTGCTTCATCCACTCTACTGTGGTTTCACTGTAAATTGTTCTTTATTTAAATTAGTGTATCCTTTGTTTCTGACTGGATCTCTTTTATGCTGCTGAGGTCCTCATTAAGTTCCTTGAGCATTCTTATAACCAGTGTTTTGAGTTCTGCATTTGATAGACTGCTTATCTCCATTTTGTTTAGTTCTTTTTCTGGAGTTTTGATCTGTTCCTTTGTTTGGGCCGTGTTTCTTTGTCTCCTCATTTTGGCAGCCTCCCTTTGTTTCTATGTATTAGGTAGAGCTGTTTGACCCCATGTCTTGGTAGTGTGGCCTAATGTAGTAGGTGTCCTGCAGGGCCCAGTGGCACAGCCGAACCCTATCACCAAGCTGGTTACTTGAGGTGCACCCTTCAGGTAGGCTGAGTACACCCTCCTCTTGTAGTTGAGCCTTGATTGCTGTTGGCAGGCTAGTGGGAGGGATTTACCCAGGCCAGTCAGCTGCAAGGAATGGCTGTGACCATTGGCCACCAACCTCTACCCTCTATGTCGGGTCAGCTCTTCAGGGTCAAGGTAGTGGTGCTCCAAAATGGTCTTTAGCTGTCCACTGGGTACACAGGTTCTAGGGTTTCCCAGGTGGTGCAGGCCAAGGTCAATCCTCACCTGTGTTCTTCCCTGGGCCATCCTGCATGAGCTGTAAAGCAATCTGAGATGGCTGCTATTTGTGATGGGCTTGAAGATTCCCAGGTGAAGCTAAGCTGTGAATCTAGGCTGGCTGCTGCTAGGGTCGGGCTGGGGAAACTTAACAAGAAGTACAGTGGTCTGGGGGCTCACTGAGGCTGCCTGTTGCTTGTTTGAGAGGATATAGGAAGTTGTGAAGCATGAACCAAGACCAGCCATTCATATGGAAAAGTCACTGTTAACAGTTTGGTTGTGCCAGTAAGCTGGGTTGGATGAAGTCTTAGGGAATCTCTAGGGTGGGGCAAACAGTGTTAGCCAGGTTGGTGGAGTCTCAAATATGATACTCACCTGTCAGGTCTGTGGCTCTGTGGCTCTGTGGGGAGAGGGTTCAGAAAGGGATCAGTGGGCCTCTGCCCACCTGCCTATCTAGGAAAAAGCTGTCCCCCAGCACTTGCTTTGATGCCAGACACTTCAGTTCCTCCCTGTATGCCACTGGCACCTTTCATGCTGCTACCCTCATGCTAAAGCTCAGAAGAAATGAGACCGAGTAAGTCCATGTGTGGGAAGAAGAACTACTTGGAACTTCAGCAGTTTCTTCCACTGACTCAATCCCCACTGATTTTTGCAGCTAGGAGTTATGGGGACTTATCTTCCTGGCATTGAAACTCTGGGCTGAGTGGCTTGGTGTAGAGCTGGGACTCCTTGCTCCTAAGATAACCCTGTCAAACTTTTATCCAGCACATGTGGATGTGGAACCAGCCCATTCTATGTCTCCGCCCCTCCTACCAGTCTTGATGGATGTGGTTTCTTTAATTCCGTAGCTGTCGGACTTCCACTGAACCCAATTTCTGATGGTTCTGGGTGATGGTTGTTCTATATTTTAGTTGTAATTTTGATGTGGTTGGGCAAGGAGGTGAGCTGTGTTTACCTATGTTACCATCTTGACTGGAAGTCCTCCTCAGGTCCCAAAATCTCAGCTTTTCTATCTCACAAAGAGTGTGTGTGTACATGCATACACACATAGTCACACATGGTCACACACTCAGGCACTCACAGAAGTTGTTTTACTTTACGATGGCTCTCCAAGTAGCTGCGCCAGGATGAGAATAGAAAATCTAGAAGCTTGGACTTCTAGACTGTCTTTTTTTTTTTTTTGTCCCCCTTCAAAGGGGTCAAACTCTTCATATTAATAGATAAAGATTTTTTACAGATCTGCATTTTATTGATAGTGTTGGCAAATTGGAGTGGTTTACAAGATCTGAGTCCAGGATAGCAAAGAGCCTTTGATGTGAGCATGGAGAAGAGGGTGTATTCCTCCACATTTTCATGTCTTGTGTGATCCTAATTTCTTTCCTGACTTTATTTTTCTACCATGCTATCTCCACAGGGCCAATCCCTCTTTCTCCCCAGAGGTGCCTTTCTGAGACTGCACCTCAGATCTCATGTGTGCTTCTAAGAGCCCTCCCTGTAGTCAGTGTTGAGATTTATCAGGACTCTTTTTCTGTTATTTTCGCAATATGATGGATTTTCTCCTTCTGGGAGTGCTCTTAGCTTAATCTCCATTTCTGTTTTCTATACAGCTTCTCCAGACTCCTTCTGTTCCCACCCAGCTTTTTGCAGCGGGAACTCAAGAAATAGCTAGTTTGAAATTACTATTTATTTTTCTATCTACAGGTAATTTTTTCATTTTTGGTATTCTTTGTCATGTTGATATGCTGAAGCCACGGAATTTGTGTGGTTTTGCTCTTACTGATCTGTATGATTTTTAGGGGATGTTTGGTAAGATTCAGACCTATGGGGATACTATTATCTTGGCTGCCAGGGAAGTCCTAACCCCTACCCCCACATTTTTCAATAGGGAACTGTTCATACCTGAAATGAGTAACCTTGGAGAAGTACTGAGCTTACTGTTGAATGAAAAGAGCAGTGAATTTGGGTGCAGGAATTAAATACAAGGGAACATGTGTCCACTCAAAACTTGCCTACTCCATAAAGAGGCTGTGTTTCCTCAGAAAGGATTCATTTATCCTCTTTTGACAAGAGTATGCCTGGGTTCTCTCCATGAGTGCCCATCTGCAGTTGGCTCCCAGCAAGGAGTTCAGAGAGAGAGGATGCTCCCTGAGAAGGCTAGGTTAGCTTTTTGCTCAGCCTTTTTAGAAGTTAGGCTGTCCAAGGAAAGGAGTCAGGGTCACTCTTGGTATCCTTAAAGAGGTGTGTTAATGTCCTCCACTATGTAGGATTTTCTACTTTTTTATAAAGTAAATAAAATTATTTTTAGACAGAAGGGAGGGAGGGAGAAAGAGAGGGAGAGAAACATGGATGTGCAAGAGAAACATCAACTGGTTGCCTCTTGCATGACCCCAGCTGGGGACCTGGCCGGCAACCAAGTCATGTGCCCTGACTGGGAATCGAACCAGCAACCTTTTGCTTTGCAGGCAAACACTCAATCCACTGAGCCACATCAGTCAGGGCTCTCTGTTTCCTTTCAAGTTCTGTTGACTATTTATTGAATAAGTGCAAACTTAAGATTCTAGTATTTTTCTGATGGATTAACCATGTCATCACAAGGAAACATCCCCCTGTGTCTCAGGCAATTCTTCCTTCTTTAAAGCTTCATGTATGGAATATTAGGATAGCTACACCAGCTTTCTTGTGGTTACTTTTTGGATGATTATTTTCACTCCATATTTTTATTCTTCAAACTTTCTTCCTTATAATTAAGGTACGTCTATTATAATCAGCAAGTAGATGGATTTTAGTGTTTATATTTTTACTTAGTCTCTAATAATCTTAGTCATTACGGTACAGTAGACTATTTGCATTCAATGAATTACCAAACTATTTGGATTTATTATCCACCATATTTTTTCTCTGTTAGACTCATCTCTTTTATATTCTCTTTGTTTAATATCTTGCCTTTTTTGGAGACCATTAAAATTTTTTATTATTTCATTATTTTCCTCTATTAACATTTACAAATCTTTTAGGGGTTACCCCAGGGATTTAAATAGGTGCATTTATTTATTACTAATACAAATACAAATTATTACCTTTGCCACTCCTTGATGAATAACTTAACTCTCTTTAAACCCAACTACTTTTTGTGGTTTTGTGACCACATATTTTAATTCTACATGTAGAGTACTTTAAATCCCACAATTTATTGGATCATTTCTTTGTGCAGCCAATATTTAGGAAGCATTCATTTGTACTTATTCATATATTTACTCTTTTTGTTGCTCTCTATTTCTTCCCTCAATTTCATGTTTCTCTCTGGGGTCATTTTCCTTTTGTCTGAAAAACTGTCTTTGGTATTTCTTTTGTAGCAGGTTTCCTGGCAACAAAGTCTCGGCTTTTACTTGTGTGAACATGTTTTTGTCTCACCTTCATTTTTGAAGGAGAATTTAAGTAGGCACATAATTCTACATTTGTGGATACTGTCTTTCAGAATTTTATATTTTATATTTATTTTAAATATATTTTATTGATTATGCTGTTACAGTTATCCCAGTTTTCCCCTCTTTGCCCTCCTCTGCCCAGTACCCCCATTCCCTCCAGCAATCTCCCTCCCTTAATTCATGTCCATGGATCGTGAATGTAAGTTCTTTGGCCTCTCCATTTCCCATACTATTCTTAATATTCCCCCATCTGTTTTGTACCTGCTAATTATGCTTCTTAACCCCTGCACCTTTTCCCTCATTCTTCCCCTTCCCCCTCCCACCTGATAACCTTCCAGATGATCTCCATATCTGTGATTCTGTTCCTGTTCTGGTTGTTTGTTTAGCCTATGTTTTTTAGATTCAGTTGTTGATAGCTGTGAATTTATTGCCATTTTAATGTTCATAGTTTTGATCTTCTTCTTTTCTTAAATAAGTCTTTTCAACATTTCATGTAATAATGGCTTGGTGATGGTGAACTCCTTTAGCTTTACTGTGTCTGGGAAGCACTTGATCGGTCCTTCCATTCTAAATGATAGCTTTGCTAGATAAAGTAATCTAGGTTGTAGGAACTTGCTTTTCATCCCTTTGAATACTTCTTGCCAGTCCTTTCTTGCCTGCAAAGTTTCTTTTGAGAAATCAGCTGATAGTCTTATAGTTTTATGGGAACTTCTTTGTAAGCAACTCTCTGCTTTTCTCTTGCTTCTTTCAAGATTCTCTCTTTATCTTTAACTTTTAGCATTTTAATTATGATGTGTCTTGGTGTGGTCCTCTTTGGGTCCAACTTGTTTGGGACTCTGTGCTTCCTGGACTCGTATGTCTATTTCCTTCGTCAAATTAGGGGTGTTTTCTTTCATTATTTTTTGAAATAAATTTTCAATTTCTTGCTCTTCTTCTTTTCTGACATCCCTATGACTTGGATATTGGTAATTTGGAGATGTCGCAGATGTTTCTTCTACTATCTTTGTGTTTTTTTGTTCTTTTTTCTTCTTGCTGTTCTGGCTGAGTGGTTTCTTCCTTATGTTCCAACTCGTTGATTTAAATCCTGGCTTCATCCCCTCCACTGTTGGTTTCCTGTAGGTTTTTTCTTATTTCACTTAGTGTAACCTTCATTTATTTCTGGATCTTTTTATGTTGTTGCCATGATCAGTCATTTCTGTAATCATCCTGATTACCACTGTTCTGAACTCTGCATCTGATGGGTTAACTATCTCCATTTCATTTCATTTAGTTGTTTTTTGTTTTTTGGGTTTTTTTTTTTTTTTTTTTTTTTTTTTGGTGTTGTTCTGTTCTTTCATTTGGGCCATATTTCTTTGTCTCCTCAATTTGGCAGCCTCCCTGTGTTTGTTTCTGTGTATTAGGTAGAGCTGCTTTGACTCCCTGTCTTAATACTGTGGCTTATGTGGAAAAGGCACCTGTATATGGCGTGGGGCAGAGCCTTAGGTAATCGCTGGGGCTGGTGACCTGCTTCACTGCTTTGTGGCTCTATGTGGAGGGAGGGCTCAGAGAGAGGACAATACTTCTGCCTGACTTCTGGAGGTTTGCCTGGCACCAGCCCTGTTTCTAGTCACTTCACTTACTACCCTTATGGGACTGGAGCCCTTCCAGTTATTGCCCTGATGCTAAATTCCAGAGGCGCTGGGTTTGCATTCATTCTAAGTATGTGCAGGCCCTTTAAGCAGAGTCTCCTGAAAATCAGGCAGTTTTTCTGCCACCTCAACCCTCACTGGTTTTTACAGCTAGAAGTTATGGGTATTTATCTTCCTGGCACTAGAAACCTGGGCTGTGTATTGTGGCCAGGGGCTGAGATTGCTCACTCCCAAGGTACCCCTCCTAATTTTTATCCACTATACATGAATGTGGGACTGCCAGTTTCATTGCCACCACCTCTCCATGCCACACCACATCTCCCCACCTCTCCGCACCTCTCTGCCCACATCCATGTCTCCGCCCCTTCTACCTGTCTGGATGAGTGTGGCTTCTTTAAATCCTTGGTTGTTGTACTTTCATAGAGTTGGATTTTCTGACAGTTCTAGGTGTTATTTGTTTTGAGGTTTAGTTGTAATTTTTTCTGTGGTTGCATGAGGAGGTGAAGCATGTTTAGCTATGCCTTCATTTTGACCAGAAGTGTGTCTTTCATCATTTTAAAGACTACTGGACTTCCAGCCAAGATGGAGGCCTAGACAGACATGCTGTGTCTCCCTCCACAACTAAGAAGGAATACAACTACTTTAAAACTAGAGAAAACCAGAAATTCCAGAAAACTGAGCTGCATTGAAGTCCAACAAACAAAGATATAAAGAGGAAATACTTATCCAGACAGGTAGGAGGGGCAGAGCCAGGGCAGAGAGGATGTGGTGTGGTGGCGGCAGCAGTGGCAGGCTTCCAGAAAGCACAGTCACGTGTTTTAAAAAGTAGGAAGGGACACCTGGGGAGCGCTCCCAGCACCAGACCAGACCGTACAGCTCATGGTTCCAGCGCTGGGAAAAGTAAAGCCTCATTGCTTCTGATTGTGTAAACAGTTGGGATTGGGGCAGAGGAAGGAACTGCCGGTCTCTCAGCAGAGTCCGCTTGTTTAAAGGGCCCCCACGGACCTAGAACATCCACAGACCGACCCGCTCTGGGAACAATGGCCAGGGCAACAGCTAGAGGGGCACCAGTCCCATGCGGAAGTGGGAGAAGTGCCTGGAAAAGGGGCGAGTGCTGAGCAAGAGGCATTGTTCCCTTTCAGACCCCTTCCCCACAAAGAGCACCACAACATGGTGAAACAGCTCACATATACTGGCGAATACCTAAGGCCCCGCCCCTTAAAATGTAACAGGTGCAACAGCTCTACCTAAGACACAGAGGCAAACAAACACAGGAGCCTGTCAAGATGAGGAGACAGAGAGGTATGGCCCAAAAGAGGGAACGAATCAAGGTTCCAGTGGGAGAACTAAGTGACAAGGAGATGGCCAACCTAACAGACGCAGAGTTCAAAACACTGGTGATAAAGATGCTCACAGGCTTGACAGATATGCTTAAGTATGACAGACACATAAGGGAAGAAGTGAAGGCTATTCTAAATAAAACAAAGGAAAATCAAGACAAAACCAATGGTGAAGGGAAGGAAACTGGGGTTCAAATCAATGATTTGGAACATAAGGAAGAAAAAGAACAATTAACCAGTACATAATGGGGAAACAAGAATTGAAATAAACAAGGAGATCCCTGGCTGGTGTGGCTCAGTGGATTGAGCACCAGCCTGCAAACCAAAGGGTCACTGTCTCAATTCCCAGTCAGGGCACATGCCTGGGTTGTGGGCCAGGTCTCCAGGGGCACATGAGAGACAACCACACACTGATGTTTATTTCTCTATTTCTCCCTCCCTTCCCTTTCTCTAAAAATAAATAAAATCTTTAAAAAAAAGAAATCAAGGAGAAGCTTAAGAACCTCTGGGTTAAACATACCAACATCCTAATCATAGGGATGCCAGAAGGAGAACAGGAAGAGCAACCAATTGAAAGCTTAAATGAATAAATAATGAAGGAAAACTTTCCAAATTTGGTGAAGAAAATGGACATACAAGTCCAGGAAGCACAGAGAGTCCCAAACAAGCTAGACCCAAGGAGGACCACACCAAGATACATCATCATTAAAATGTGAAAGTTTAAAGATAAAGAGAGAATCTTAAAAGCAGCAAGAGAAAAGCGGAGAGTTACTCACAAAGGGGTGCCTATAAGACTATCAGTTTTCTCAAAAGAAACTTTGCAGGCAAGAAAGGACTGGCAAGAAGTATTCAATGGGATGAAAAGCAAAGACCTACAACCAAAACTACTCTATCCTGCAAAGCTATCGTTTGGAATGGAAGGACAGATGAAGTGCTCCCCAGACAAGGTAAAGCTAAAGAAGTTCATCATCACCAACCCATTATTATATGAAATGTCAAAGAAACTTACTTAAGAAAAAGAAGGTCAAAATTATGAACATTAGAATGACAACAAACTCACAACTATCAACAACTGAATCTAAAAAATAAAAACAAAATCCACCTAAGCAAACCAAAATAGGAACAGAATCATAGGTGTGGGGATCATTTGGAGGGTTATCAGCTGGGAGGGGGAAGGGAGAGAAATGGGGAAATGGTGCAGGGACTAAGAAGCATAATCAGTTGGTACAAAATAGACAGGGTGAAGTTAAGAATAATACAGGAATGGGTGAAGCCAAAGAACTTATATGCATGACCCATGGACATGAACTAAGTGGGGTGGGATTGTTGGAGGGAAGAGGGGAACTGGGCAGAGGGGAGCAAAGGGGAAAAAATTGGGACTACTGTAACAACATAATCAATAAAATATACTTTAAAACAAGATTATTTATTGCCTCTATAGTTCCATCCTCTCTGTTGAAAGGTTGGCTGTCAGGCTCACTGCTGTGCCTTTGAAGATAATGAGCTTTTTCTCAGGATCCTTCTAAAATTGTTGTCTTTTGTTTTAAGAAGTCTTAATATAATGTGCCTAGGTGTGGCCTTCTTTGTATTTATCATGCTTTGGATTTTACAGGCTTTGGAGGGTTAATTTCTTTTGTTATCTTTCAAAAATTCCTTCTTTTTCTCTTCCCTGAGACTCCAATTGCTGCATATTAACCTTTGACCATTACCTGTTTGTCTCCAATATTTTTTTATTTTTTCTTTGCTCTTGTTTCAATTTGGTTATGTTCTCTTAACCTGTCTTCCAGATTACTAACTCTGTCTTCTGTTTTATCCAATATGTGTTCTTCCTTTTCAGGTATTATATTTTGTCTTCAGTTCTAGAACGCTCTCGGGTGAATTTTTCCATCTTTTCCTCTATTTTCTTGAACTTATTCAGCATGGTTAAATTTAAAGTGTTTGCTTTCTAAATCTGATATCTGGTTTACTTTTGGGCCTTTTTCTAAGACCTGTGTTTTTTCTTGGTTTTTGGTCAGGTGGTCCTGCCTTCTGTCATGACAAGTTGTCTTTAATTGAATGCTAAATGTTGTGAATAAAGTGCGTTGTAGAGGCTCCTGTTGATGCTATTTTCCTCAAAGAGGTTCTATGCCACCCTCTGCTAGGATGATTTTAACCCAATAGGTACTCTACTGAGTAAGCAGGCTGCAGCCCTGGCAAGCTCAGTCTCCTCCTCACTACCCTCTGTCCTTTAGGATTTCAATGGATAGCTTTGTGTCTTCTTTTTCATCCCTCCCTTTGGTGAGTCCTTAAGTCTAAACTTTGCTTTGATTCTACTTCTTCAGAGCCTCCCATATATCTCATTTTCCCATAACCCCAGAACTCACCATGAGACCCCAGGGGAACAGTTGACCAAATCCTTGAAATCTCCCAAGTCTCCACCAAGAGTTTCACTGATTCTCGGTCCTCCAGCAGTGGCCCCTGGGTACAAAGTCACGGGGATTCTTAGCTTCCTGCCAGTGCCTGCAATTGGCAGATATCCCAGCTAAAAAGGAGCAGCAGGAGATAGCATACCTCCCTGGTCCTTCCCTCGCCAAAGTTCTCCTCCTGCTCACATCACTCAGCAGCTCCCAATGTCTTCCAGCAGCTCTGTGTCCTCCAGAGCTTTCTGTTTGTTCTCAGCAAGAGTGACAGCCTCATGCTGGTTCTCATTCCCACCTGGAGCCTGCTGTTAGGATCCTGAAGCCAGCAGCTCTGTGGCTCCCTCTGATAGCACATCCTTCAGCAAGATCTGGAAAGTGCCTGCTATGTGGGCCAAATGTCGCTCCCACCATGCGCAAAACCTGGAGCATTGCTTATAAATGGAAAAACCAATGAAGTGTCAGCTCTGCTGAGATGCTTTGGGATTCGTAATGGGAAACAAGTTTAGTTAGGCCCACACTTCCCATTGTCAGAGAACAAAGTCAGCTTCGTTCTCGGCCCACTGAGTACGCTGGACAGGCCAGGGCTGGCTCTGCCACAGTTGCGGTCTCTTCCTGACCTCGGTTTCCTCATCCCCAAATCTATAAAACCAGCTTCCCACAGTTATGAGGGCTCAAGTGAGATGATGTAAGAGGAAATGCTTTGTCACTTGTAAAACACTCTCTGTGGGCTGTTATCACACTCTGGCGCTGCCTCTCCTCTCCAGCCCAGCAAAGGCCTCACTGGTCACATGGATATTTTTCTGAGGGCGTTGTAAGGTCAGAATACAGGGTTTTGCAGAGTTGTCAAATGTGGTGGTTTCCAGAGGGAAGGGAAGGCTTCTGCATGCTCCCTCCAGACCGTGGTGCAGGAGGAGCCTTGCCCAGCCCTCTGCCCCAGGTGAAAGCCCTCGTCCAGCCTGCTGCCTGTCCAGCATGTGCCATCTGAGATCAGCTAGAACCCAGGTGTTTATTTCCTGTGGCTGACCACAAGCCTGGGAGAGGGTACTTAAAACAACAGAAATTTACTCTCTCACAGCTCTGGAGGCCAGGAGTCAGAGACCAAGTGTTGGCAGGACAAGCGCCTCCCGGGCTTTCTGAGGAAGAATCCATCCTTGCCTCGCTCCCAGCTTCTGGTGACTGCAGGCATTTGTTCGCTTATAAATGCATCATCCAGTCTCTGCTTCCACTGTCCAGGGCCTCCTCTGTGTGTCCTTTCTCCTTTCTCTTCTCTTATAAGGACATTGGATTTAGGGCCCACCCTAATCCAGGATGATCCCATATCAATATCTTTTACTTAATCATACCTGCATAGACCCTTTTTCCAAATAAGGTCACAGTCATTGGTTCTGGGCATGGGCACAGCTTTTTTAGGGATAGGAGCACCTCCAACACATTACATCATGCTTTCAAACTCTTGACTAAGGTCCACTGCAAGAGATACATTTTTCATCTTGATCCTAAACATATACACACTCTCATATCCATAGATGAAAAACAATGATGTTAATCTTTATTTTGTGTTTCACACAGCAATATTTTCTATTCTGTTTCTCCTTCCTTCTCTTTCATACCAGTTGCAAACTCTCTAAATTGACTTCTGGCCTCCTGATGGCCTGTATAAAAGGCTTCTTTGCTGAGGCACCAGGCTCTCTGTATAGTACCTGACAGTTCGGGTCCACACTTGAGGCAATCATATTGATTGGTGAAGGAGGGCGGAAACCAGTTGCATAAAGCTTCACATACAGGTGAAAATCTAAGTACAAAGATGTTCACAGCAGTGGTATTTATGATAGGGAAGGATGGAGACACCCTCAGTGTTCACTAATGGGAGGGCCTTACTGGATGTTATGTAGCCCCAAAGTCCACAGTTAGAAATGGGTTAGAAACATGGAGAAAAGCGTCCAACACAGTGTCAAGTGAAGAATTTTAAAAAGGCTGTATCCTTGGGTAAAATGCTACGGCCGCAGTGCCCGCCGCAGCATCTGGTGCAGGGGAGACATCGGTATGTGTTTGCTGACTGAATAAGTGAACAATACTCTGGGAAAAGACTAGAAAAGATCTGCTTCCAATTCTGCAATTCCTCCATCCTGAGCACTTTTCCACTCTGTGCTGGTTCTGTCCTTTCTCTGTCCCTCTCAGCTGTCTGCTTCGCCTGTGAAATGCAGGCAGCGTGAGTGCCAATCTCATCTGTCTTCTGACACAGCCTGGAGATCCGCACAGCTCCATCCACGGGGCCCAGTGAGTGTTTGTTGAATGACAGAGTGACAGAATGACAGAATGATGGGCGGGTGATGGTTTGGGCATTTCCCTATTTCCCTGATCACTTGTAATGCAGATCATTTTCTTTCCAATGGCAAGAGTGATGCTTATTTTTCTATGTTTGAAACAAACTAAAATAAAACTAAACAAGCTGCTGCTTCCCTACACAGGTGTCAGAAGGGAGCTGAGTTCCTTCTGGAGAACAAGAGGCCCATTTGCTGGATCCTAAACAGGGGGTTGGAATGACAAAGCTCCCTCCACACACAAGCCAAATGGTGAAGCAATGGCCCTGAGATGCCACCCTGCACACCTGGGCTTGGTTGTCCCTCCCTGACGACTCAGGCTGCCCTTTCCTGACCCTGAGATCACGGTGTGAACAAGCCACGTGGACAGAATCAGGACATGGGGATCATATGATCCCACAGAGGTGAGTCACTTCTTCCCATTGTAATGTTGCCATCAGCACCAATGCCGCGTCTCAAGGATGTGATCCTCACTTGTTGGAGGAATCCTCCTTTCTGGTTCATGTCACCAACAAACATCTGAGGACCTGCCACAAGGATACTAGCGTGTCTGCTTATCCTCTCCACAGCTTAGATGAGGCACTTCTCACATGTCCTAGGGAGAGCACAGCAGCTCTGTTTAGTGATGAGGAGGAGACAAGCTCAGAGAGGTTGAGGGATGGGACAAAGCCACACAGCAAGAGGACTGAGCTGGGACCTGGTGCAGGGCTCTGCAGTTGGTCCCTCACAGCACCGCCTCAGGCTCACTGTGCAGGGCTCTGACCTCCAGGGCGATGGTGGAGTAGCCTCCTCATTACTGCCTTCCTCCCTGGCTTGTCCTATATCCTGCTGTTTTGTGACTTCTCCTCTCCTCCCATCCTCAACCAAACCCATGCTGGAAGGGGAGTCCCAAGGTGCTGAGTGCCCCAAGGCTGGGGGTGCAGTAAGGGCAATGAACTCAGCTGTGGGTCATGCAGGTGTCCCACCTGGCTGGGCCTCCATTCTCAGAAGTGGAGAGGGGAGCATCCTCTAGAGTGCCCTCTGAGGCCAGACTCAGGGAAGGGGCAATGGTTACACAAAAACGGGCGGCCATGCCTGCCAAGTGTTAGGGAGGACGGGTGACATTCTCAGCAGGAGCTGAGTAACAGGCTGTGGAGGGGAGTTCCAGGGCATACATCCGAGTGCAGCCAGCCCACCCCGGATGCATCTCCGTGGAACAACCCGTCTGTCAGGGATGCGCAGTCCATGGGCCATTCCCCACGTGTATCTGGTTACAGCACCAGAGCTCGGTCTGCGGCCGTGCCATAGAGTGGAAAAAAGAGGGCATTTCAGGAAAAATGTGCAGTGTTATATGGAAAAATCATAATGATGGGATGTTGGGGGAGAAGGAGGGAGACGGGAATCTGTGTGATTGTGTGAGTGTGTGAAGATGTGTGAGTGTGGAGTGGGGATGAGTGTGGGTGAACGTGGTGTATGTGTGTGTGACTGAGGTGTGTATGTGGCTCTGTGTGCATGTATGTGACTATGCACGGGTGTGTGTGTTTTTCCAAGACGCCTCCAGCACGTCTCCTCTTTGGCCCTGGTCACTCTGGTAGCTGAACAGGGATGGTCAGTACCCACTGTGGGAAGAGAGGTCACAGGGACGCCGCTGGCTGGCTGCCACCCCCCCCCACACCCATACCCCCTACTCCTCCCCACCCATCCGCTGTCCTGGGGCCTCTGAACCAGCACAGGCCTCCCTCAAATGCTTCCTCAGGCCCCTTTCTCAGTCTTCTTCGGGTTTCTCTACATATTTTTAAAATCACCTTTGATGGCACCCTGGTGAGCTTCTGATTTCCCGGTGCTGCTGAACTCCCACTGAATGCCTGCACCCAAGGGTTAAACTGAAGACTCATTCTTTATACCTTTATCCTAAAATCTCCTACAGTTGTAGGTACTTCAGGGAGAGTTTAGATAAAGGGGTCCTTTTTAGTGGAAAGGAGGAAATCAGTGGGTGCTGATGGGTCAGGGATGGGCTAGGAGCAGGCACCTCTGCCTTTTGCGGGGAGGTAAGTGCCAAAGGGTGAAGAAGGAGCGGCTGTGTTTTCCCTGAAGAGTCTGCTGAGCTCTGCTTGCTGAACCTGGTGGCTGGACTGGCCTGGAGCCCCCACTCACAGGAGGTTCTCTCTCTAGCGCCTGGTGATGGGGCGGCTGGGGCTGCGGTGTGCTCGATCTGACAGTCATTCTGCAGGGCCTGTGTCCACAGTCACCCATGACACCATGCCCAGATTTTTCCTGTGCGGAGTGTGTGTCGGGGGAGGTTCTAAACATACTCCACTTCCTCTGAGTCCTCACTCTTCTGGACAGTTATTGTGGGATGAACTATGTGCCCCAAGGACATGCGCAGGCCTAGCACTCCCGCACCTATGAATGAAACTTGGTTGGAAATAGGGTCTTCATAGGTGTGATGGAGCCACATGGTGGAGCACATTGTCCTGAGCTGGTGGCCAGCTCTGTAGCCTGGAACAGGGCGTGCTCATGAGCCTCCTGGGACCTCAAGCCACGAGTCTCCCAGCCTTATCTTCCGCATGATAATGGGATCGCAGCACCTGCCTCACAGGATCCCTGGGCAGGTGGGGCTCAGTGATCATTTGATTCTTACTTCACTATGAGTTGGTTCAAGCAGGGAAGTGCTCTCTGGAAGAAGACATTTTTAAAAATTCTCATCTGAAGATATATTTACTGATTTCAAAGAGAGAAGAAGGGTGATAAAGAGAAAAAGAGAGAAAAACATTGATGTGTGAGAGAAACATTGGTTGATATCAGTTGCCTCCTGTACAAACCCTGACCAGGGATTGAACCCTCAACCTTTTGGTATACGGGATGACACTCCAACCAAGTGACCTCCTGGCCAGAGCAAGAAGGTATTTTTGTAGCAGATTTTGGAAACTGGCCCTGAACTTTCTAAACCTACAACTTCTGTTTTTGGTAACACGTTCTCATTAAGAAATTTGGAAAACACAGAAAAGTCGATAAAAGAGTAATAATAAGAAGACACCCAAAAAACAACTATTATTCATGTTTTGGGTATTTACTTTCAGACCTCTTCTTCCTTTTTTTTTTTTTTTTCTTTTCTTACTGTGAATTGTTTTACTAGTTGGGATTGATCCGGAAAACAATTTTTACACAGCCCTCGGGAGGCTTGGCTGGGTCAGATATCGTAAATGGACTTTATTTTTAGTGCAAGACACAAAAATTTGGCAGCAGGTCCTGAAGTGCTGGGACGCCAGGGTTGGAGCTCATATCTGAGGACAGACCAGCACGTGGGTGGGTGAGGCAGGGCCGTCCCCACGCTGGCTGTCCTGTCTAGGTGCAAGCCGAACCATCTGCGGTGCCTGTCCGACGAACAGCATTGAACCAATCATTTCCCCAAGGATTTCAGTCTTTCCTGAGACTTCAGACATAAACGGATTTATTTTCCATCTCACTAAAATAAGGTGACCAAAAGGAAAATAAAAAGTCAAACCAGGATAAAGAGATAAAGTTAATGTAAATATTTACACCAATTTTCCAATATTTTTCCTCAAGAAGAAACACCTGAGAGACTTTGCTGAAGGCCTTGACCGAACAGTGTTTGCACTGAGTCCTCAGCCCACCCGAGACCACTCTCCTGTTAGACGCCTGGAATAAATCACTTCTGGGGCAAAGGGCCCACTGGTGGGAGCTGCCCTGCTTCCAGAGACATACACAGGATTAGCAGTGATTGGAGGAAAAGGAAGCACGAAGCTCACTTTCCATCCTGCAATGAGCCATGAGGTGAGGTGAGGCCACATGTCCAGCAGGATTAGACGTGGAGGGTGTCACATGGACATCAGCTCCACAGATGAGTCAGCCGGTAGATGTCCCACTGGCGTGTGCTTGTGGGCATCTGGTGTGGCACCTGCTCACTGCTGGTTCTGACTGAACTCAGTCGTTTGCGAATGGAAGTTTTTCCTACAGAGATGTGGGCTGCAGTGAGGACGGGCCAGGAAGGGCATCGGGCTGGCGGGAGCTCTCCTGAGTTGAGTGTGGGGCTCCTTGCAATGCAGAGCTTATATCTGAGAGAGCACGAGCTCTGTGACTGTGTGTTAGCATGTGTGGAGTGTGAGTGTGTGTGTGAACATGTATAAAAGTGAGCAGTGTGTGGTATGGGTGTCTGTAAGCATGTGTGGAGCACATGTGTGAGCATGTGCGGTTGTGTTGGCATATTAGTGTGAGCATGTGCACATGTGTGGTGTGTGATTGATGCAGCTACAGTCTATCCTGCCCCCACTCCTGCCTCGCCCACACACTGCTTCCTCCAGCAATGGCATCCGCATGTTTCATCTTGCTACTCTGTGTGCCCAAGTGGTCCAGTGACCACCCAGCCACCCTCACATCCCAGACCTGCTGTCCCTGGTAGGCCCCTGGGAGCACTGACAGGGAGCTTGGCTCTTCTCCCAGGGGACACACTCTACTTTGGGGGACTCTGGGCTGCGTTGGTGGAATCTGGAATCCTTTCCACATCCTGTCCCGTTCTGCCCTCCATTTGGAAGGGGCTCCTCAGGTCTTGTGTTTCAAAGTTCTAGGTGCTTCTCAGCTTCACTGGCAATGGAATTGGAAGTTTGGTTTCTAGCCCCACTTACTGTTTTCTCCCTGAGATTTCAGGGAGGAGAGGACAGCAGAATTGTCTTCACATTTGTAGCTAAAACGCATAAGTGGTTGGGAGAGACCCATCCGAAGGTGTCATCAGCTACTGGCAGAGAAACCACCATGGTGGTTTGTATTGACCCCTGGGTATGCTCTTCTTGGCAGATGGGTCAAGCACATGTGGCAAGGTTACCTAGAATGCAACTGACATGTTCTTGGGCAAGGTCAATGTGTCTTTCCCTCTGGAGCCCCTCGACCACCTGATATTGGGAGCTGCTTCCCCAGGCTCTGTGCCTAAACCCTTCTTAGATCAGTGACAGCCAGGAGCAGGGGGTGGAGGAGGCTCCTGGTCTGGTAGGAGAGTGAGCCAGTGTGGCCACTGCCCGGCCACGTGCAGGCCAGCTGGGCCACGGCTGCCCTTACTCAGGCATCCAAGGAGGAGGCTTCCAGCCTGGGGAACTCAAGTCAGCACAGCTAGAAAGGACTGAGTAAGGACCATGACAAATGGGCGGGAGTGCGGCTGGGCTAGTGTCCTCTGACTGCAGTGGTCAGCAGAATGGCTCCTTCCAATTCTTCGTGCTTGTAGCCTGGCTTCTGCTTCTGTTTGTATCACGTAGCTTGGGAGGAAACCCATGACCTTCTGGTTGGGTAACTCCACTGAGGTCAATGGTCTGTTAACTCCCTCTTCTTCCCTGTCTGTGGCCTGGAGTGTGAGCCTGGCCTGGTCTAGTCCACTCGGAGCCTGTATCTTGCACTCTCTTCCTGGGCTGGGCTGTGGGATATCCTAGAAATTCCTTGTAGAGACTCAGTAACAGCCACCTTGGATGAGCCCTTCATGGCAGTAGATGGGCACTGCATGCCTTGTTCTGGAGATTTCTGCAGGAGAGAAGCTGTGCATATAGGCGACCAAACATGTGGCAGTTAAGTCTCCCCAGTGACAGGTGACTTGAAAGAGTTTGGTTTTGATGAGAGAGTTTGATTAATCTGAAAAAAAAAAAAAAGAAATCTACCTGGCAGAGGCAGGAAATAGGAGCCCAAACTGGAGCCTTTGATTGGCTCACCTCCTCCCGAGGGGAAAGCAACCCGTGGCTGCAGCAGCAGCCCCAGTATGGACTGGCCGAGATGCGCAGAGACAAAACAGCCTTGGGGGAGCTGTTTGGCCCCTCAGCGCTGGGGACGGTCCCTGATGGGGAGGTGGAATGAAAGCCAGGAGAGCCTGGCCTGCTTGTTTGCATGGTGAGGGCTGTGCTGCTCTGGTCTGCGCATTGGTGGACCTTCCGCCTTGTCACCCTGTTCTCCAGTCCCCCCTCCCACCAGCACCACATGAACCCTCTGCAATTTTGAACCCTGGTTTGGGGATTTGGCCCCTTTGTAAGTGGGTTTTCCACATGTGGTTTCCACAGGAACTTTTGCTGGTTAAGTACTTTTCTGAAATATGGAATTATCTTTTTTTTCTATCTGAATGAGCTCACTGACTTTGGTGGGAGCTGGTTCATCTGAGGGGGTCATGCACTTCTGGGCCCAGGGGATGACATGCTGTGGAACCCAAAGACGCTGTGTCTCCAGGACACCCACCCAAGTAGTCAGTGAGATAAGAGAAGCTCTGTGACATTCTGAGATCACTAGTAGATTTCTAATAAGGTCCCCGAGGAGAGGTTAGCATTCAGATGATAATGATCTCAGCGTCCCTCTCAAGTGAGCCACAGCATTAAACTGTCAACTTCAAATATTAAAGATGGACTGGGGTTTAACATCCCACAGAACCAGACTTCCCAGGAGCTGAGAAACAGCTTGACTTGGGGGCAGGGAGGTCTTCTGCTCAGAGGCACGGAGGAGCCACGCTGAGAAAGGGCTCAGCTCCGGATCACCCACCAAGGGTGCCAGAGGGCTGTCTGGGTCAGCTTATGGGGCCAGGCCTTCTCTCTGGGGCCCTCACCCATCTGGGGAGTTTGGGTGAAAGCGCCTCTTGCAGATGACCGTTGGGTTAGTTGGTGGTGGTTTTCTGAGGGAGAGTGTGTAGCTGTCTTCCCAATGGAACGTGGACAAGTCACCCTGGTGTTTATCTCTGCATGTCCTGACGCCCTCCCAAGCCCCACATGGCTGTCAGCAAAGCCCCATTCCAATCAGATAAAGGCTGGGATGGTCTGGACAGAGTGCAGATTTATCCTGGCCTGACTCACAAGGAAGGTTAAAAAAAATAGGAATTGGGGCAGAAGTTTTGATGCGTTCCCTCTCCTGGACTTTTCCTGGGCTCTGGGAAGTAAGGGGGATTTACAGCTAAGGCCCTTCCTCTCTCCTCTTTCCCGGCACACACAGCATCCACCTGAGAAAATACCTGCCGTGTGCCCAGGACTCTGGGAAAGGAAAGAAGCATCAGCCAAGGTCTCAAGTTCCCAAGGGCGTGAGCCTCTCACCATGCGTGAGTGACAGGAGGGCCCCAGGTCTGTACCATCTTGGGATCTTTGTGATTGTTGGCCAGGAGCCCTGCACTTTCACTCTGCACCACCAATGATGTTGGCCTTGCCCAGTAGGTCCTGGGAGTTACTCCTCAGTTCCTTATTGTCTCTGTGTGCCCCTGCCTGTCTACAGAATTTGGAATATGAACCTCCATTTCTGTCTGTTCGAATAACTCACATCTTTGGGATGTCTCCTGGCAAGACTGGCTTCAGAGCAGGGCCTGTATTCTGAGTTCCCTCCTTTTGCACAGACGCTCTCATGTGTGTTGCTCCGAATCACACACTTGGAGCTCAGAAGGGACCGTCAGCATGCACTGGCCCTTCCCAGCCCCCCTCCCTCCCTCCTGGAGGCGGCTCCCCTGCCCAAGCCCTGAGTTGGAGGCTTTGCATTTCCTGGTTCTTCCAAGGGTAAAATCTGTTTACCCCAGATCAGATTGCAAAGCAGGGTTTGAAACCAGCCCTGTCGGACTCCAATGCTCTTTTCCCTTCAACTGTATCAGGGGGTTTTCAGTAAAGGGAAATGGGACCTCCAGAGGATTCTCTATCCTGTCTTTAATCTCTGCTTCCTGGGTTAGCATTTTGGAGATCGACATTTCAAATGAACTCAGATCTGAGAAGAGAAAGACATCAAACCATTGTTCCCCATTAGGATGAGATTCGTGGTGTGTGGCACAAACCACGTTCCTTCATTATTTTTTTCTTTACTGAATAGATTTCCTTTTTAAGGGCAGTTTTGGGTTTCCAGAGAGTTGAGCAGAAAGTACAGTTACCGTGAACTCTCTCTCCTTCCCCCTTCACGGCTCTCCCACCTCATTTCCCCTGTTAGTATTGCAGTCGGGTAGTAGTGCAGAGCACTTACTATAATCGATGAGCCCATAGTTTACATTAGGTTCACTCTGGGTGGTGTACATCCCGTGGGTCTCGACAAATGCACAGTGGCATGTGTCCACCCTTGTAGCAGCACACAGAGACGTTCCACCGCCCTAAAACCCCAGGCCCCGGGAACAGCTGATCTTCTCAGTGTCTCATTATTGTCGCCTTTTCCAGAATGTCACAGAGTTGGAAGGAAGCATACAGCATGCAGCCTTTTCAGATTGCTTCTTTCCACTTACTAATATGCATTTGAAGTTCTTCCGTGTCTTTTCATGGCTTGATAGTTATTTCTTTTCAGTGCAAATAATATTCTATTGTCTGGATGTACCATTTATCTATCTGTTCACCTAATGAAGGACATCTTGGTTCTTCCTGTTTGGGCAATATTGAATGAAGCCATCTTCTAGTTTTCATTTGTGTGCTCCTCTGTGACCCACACCGCGCTATGAGTTCCCAGGGGGAGGAATTTTGGCCCATTTGTGTCCATAGGCCCAGCAGTGGCCCCTCAGAGTGAGAGACATACCAGCTGCTTCGTCAATATTTGTTAAATTGGATTGTGGGCAATAGAAGAGAGGACAGATTCTGACTGAGAATGGAAAGAGGAATTGGCCCTTATCCCTGTGGAGGGATGAAAGGCCATACAAATGACATTCATGGTGGTGGTTGGGTGGGGGTGGGGGGGCAGTAGGAGGGCATCCGAGGGGCGGGGCAGACCCTAAAGAGAGGCCACTTTGTCCAAACCCATCTCAGGCTTATCAGGGCCTCCCTTCAGATCTCTTGGGGTTGCAGACTGGAGTGTGCAAATCTCCACTTGATTTAAACTTTTTAAAATATACATATCTGAGAATAACCAGGATCAAAGTGCAATCAAGTGAAGATGACATTTTTTATTTGTCCATTTACGATCACTCAGATCTCAATCTTCTCTAGGAATAGGGGCAGGTTTAGGGGCCAGAGCCAAGGGGGCAGCTTTGCTGTTTCTCACCCACCAAAGCCTCCTTGAATAAATAACAGAATCCTTGAATAAATAACAAGGAGATGAAGGTTCTTGTTCTTAGTCTTCTACAGCCCTGGGCACCACTCCTGGGGTACCACTCTGCTGGGTGTGTGCAGGTCTGGCCTCAGTGGGTGAGGCACCTCCCCTCTCTGACTCCTTGATTGAGGTCAAATGAGGGATGAGTGACAGGTTTCATCCTTGGAGTCAGCTGGAGTTGTTTAGTAATGGCTGCACAGAGGTCGGGACCCATACTCTGTGGTGGATTAGACATGCCTGCCATGGTACAGGAATGAGTGGGACGCTAGATAATGCTCAGGACTCTACCATTGGGTAGTCATGCTCTCGGGCTTTTTCTACAGGTCCTGCTGGTTTTTGTTTATTTTACAATCCAGAATTGTGAATTGGTGAGGTAGGCCAGGAAAAAATTTTAAAGTGGTTAATTTCACTTTTTCATATGTGGTTAGAAAGAAGGTGAAGAGAATTCTTTACATATTTAACATTGACTCGTTAAAAACAGGATATCCAAGGAACTTTGGGATCCTTTTCTATGCTGCTTTGCCTTTAGGTAAGACGTGGAATGTGTGAGGTGATGGCTGGTGCTGGTGCTGGAGCTGGGTCTGCTCGTGACTTTGTGTGTGTGTTCTCAGTGGCCCGTGCGGGCTCAGGGTGCTCCCACCTTTGTGTCATTTCAGGATTCAAGTTACCAGTGGGCAGGCATTAGGATGCCTTGGTTTAGAAAAGGCAGGTTGGCAGGCCAGGCCAGCGGGAGGTGCCTGTCCTGGAACAGAGGCTTCGGTCTCATCCTCGGAGCCATCTGTTCCCCACACAGAAGGGAGCAAAGGCCGTGCTCGGCCAGGCCCAAGCAAGACACTGGCTGCCTGTGACAGTGCAAGGGGCGATTCGAGTGCCTGGTCTGCCCCAGCCTGTTCCAATCTGCTGGGAGCAGTGCTGCCAGTAACCTATTCCCAGTCATTGCTCTGCCTGTCATTTAGAGATGACTCTCTTGAGGAACATTAGGACAGATGCAAGTCATTCCTCTAATAACTGTGCAATGATGAGGGAGAGGAAAGGAGGGGGAAGGGCAGATGGGGAGGGGTTAGGAAGGAAGAGACACGTAGGAATGGAGGGGAAAGGGAGGACCATAGCTAGCAGCTGGCAGTGGCGGGGCGGGGGGGCGGGGTACTGGGTTCCCTTTACAGGTCAGCTGTTGTGTGCATGCCAACCACTCACCCTCAGCACCCATTACACACCACTGCATCCCAGGTCCAAAAGGGGAATGCAGTGGTAAACAGTGCCGAGCTGAAGCCTGGGGTCCATGCGGATGTAGCTGCCTCCACTGGAAAGCATAGTAAAGCATCTTCAGAGCTGGAAATGGGACTCATGAAGCATGGAGCAGCACCCCAGAGCTCTGAGGAGGAAACGAGCCCCTCTTGATGGAATGTGACTCCGGGACATTTTGGATATGGAGCACATCATCCAGCTGCTGTTTACAGCCATGTGGCTCCCTCTAGCTGGCTCAGAGGCTGTGGAATGAGAAGGCACTTGTGGTATGAAAAGACTCTCCCCTGCAGCCCTTGGCCCCTCCACAGTTTTTGCCAGGGACCTTCAGTGTGTTGAAGGCACAGCCGCCAACCCTCTCTCAGTGGGGTGGGAGTAAGAGATGCATCAGTGCCTTCAGCCCAGGTCCACGATGGAGGCTGGCAAATGCCCTCTTCCTGCAGACCCACCTGCACCAGCGTCTGCGGGTCGTGGAACAGCTGCTCACGTGCACGTCTGCCCACACATGTCTGCACATCTCACACACATCTGCTCATGCACATATCTGTACACATCTCACACAAGTATTCTCATGTACATGGCATATGCATGTTCACAGGCACGTCTGCTCGCACATGCCTCGCACACGCTCATCTCACATATACGTCTGTGTACCACATGTGTGCTCACACACTCAACTGGTGAACCTTTATTCATTTGCAGGGCAGTGGTGTGGGTTAAAAGTACTTTCGTTGCTTCATGAAGTTAAATTATTTGGGTCCTGGGAGGCTCAGGAGGATAGGTACAGATGTCACCATCAGGGCCCAGGGGAGGGCCAGGGACACAGCCGGAAAGGCGGCAGGCCTGCGAGAAGGGCCGTTTCTCTCTGTTGCACACTGCCAGGCTAAGGTTCATGGTGGGACTGTGCAGGGAGAGGTGGCACCAGGTCTCCAGACGTTCCCCTGATATAGTGACTCACATCTCGCCATGCCCTGCCGCAACACTGTGCAACCTCTCCTCCTGCGGACCTGGAGCTGGGGTGAGAGAGGCTATTCCTGAGGGGAAGGAGAGGGCCAAGGAGCATGTGCTGTGGCCCGTAAGTGACTAAACAGGGGCCCAGTCTGCCCCTGCCTGCCTCTCGGGCGGCTGGTAGGTAAGAGACCCGAGTCCTGGGGCCGCAGACTGCACCCCTTCCTCACTGAAGAAGGTTGAGAGGTCTCGGCAGGATCTCAGGGCAAAGCCACCAGGACACCATTGGGAGACTAGGCTGTGGGGAGAGGCAGGGAGCCCAGGGAATAGAGGACTGAGGGTGCCCTGATGTTCTAGAAATCCTAGAAGTACAGGACACACAGGAGATGGGAGGAGCCGCTCCTGTCACTGCTGTTGATGAGATGGGAGGAAGTGAGCTGCAGCCCACCCACAGGGTTTGGAGAGATAAGCCGAAGACTGCTCACAAGGAAGGCCCATTCCGGGCGCCTTGGATGGAGCCGCATTGGCTGCAGGAAGGAAGCAAGGCTGGACTTGGAGACAGGAGGGCTTTCCCCAGAGATTGCAGACACAACAGCCATCCAGAAGGCCTGCTTTTAAGAATGACCATGTCAAGCCATGCCCTCTCTCTGCAAGCTGGCTCTGGGCAGTCAAGGACCAGGAGCCTGTGAGCCTCAGTGGCCACCCTCTCCAGGGGCTCTGTGATTCCTTACCCACAGTGAAGGGGTTTGCCTGGAGGGCCCCGTGGCATTCCACGAGCATCTTCACCTTTCCCTGCAAGCCCGTGACCGTGTGCACCCTGCATGCCAGAGAGGAGTGAGATCAGTCTTCCTTCTCATCTGCCAGCCCTCCCTGCACACAGGGCGGCTGCAGCAGAGGCCCTGCCTGCTGGTGTCCTGGTCCATTTCTGAGGGGTTGGGGGTAAAGAGCAGGGCAGTGAGCCCACTCCCGAATACCACCCCTTGCACATCGCCCTCTGTAACTGAGGCAATGAAGCCCTCTGGCCTGACAGAGCCTCTCAGAACACAGGGCAGCTCTCTGCTGTGGCAGCTGGAGATCCCTGGAGCACTCAGCAGGGGTCTGTGCAAGCTGGACAAAGGGCACCTTCCCCCAGACACCACAGCTGTCTGGAAATCACCTGTGAGCCCTCTGTCACTGTCATCTGCTAGAAATGGCCACTGCAATTGTAAAAATGTGTAGATGTGCCCGAAGCTGGGGAGTCTCGTCCACGGCCTGCCCTCATGCCCGCCTGTGCCAGGCCTTTCCCTAGAAGCATCATCACAGCATTAGATGTCAGATGCTCTCAGCCCCAACAATTTCCTCCCCTTCTCCTTCCGTCCATCCATTTAGGGTGGGCCCAGCCCTATGGGAGGCTCTGAGGACAGGCCCCAGGCCAGCCCACCAGGCCCTTGTCTGTGACGCGCTCATCACCACCCCGACTCCTGCTTCCCAAGCCTTGTTTCTCCACACAAGGCACCGAGTCATGCCCTGGTGGTGCACACATGGGACATTTGGGAGTTTTTGCTCTGCTAGAAGGACACACACACACACATACACATTCATAATACACACATTCACTGCACACATACACCTATACATTTCCAGTGTCACACACTCACACGCCCACACACGAACACATAGGTCATTCATAATACACACACTAATAGTATTACACACACTCAAACACACTCATACACTCAAACCACACACAGAGTATAAGAGTTTTAATAGAGCTGTTTGTAAAGTGTTCGGTGAACTCAGAGCCTCTAAGGATTCGGAGGAGGTGACACCTGGGTCTTGAGGGTTGAGTAGGAGTTTGCTGGGCAGAGTGAGTAGGAAGGCCAGAGCGGGATGTGTGCAGGGAATGCAAGCGACTCGGTCTGGCCAGGGCCTGGGCTGTGCTGCTCCAGCTTCTGTGGGTTCAAGGTGCCTGGGGAGCTCGTCGGAATGCGCACTCACGGGCACTTCTCTGAAGTCGGGGTGTCTGGGGTGGGGCCCAGTGCTCAGTGTGTTTGGGGAGCACCCTGGGCTATTGTGATTCAGGTGGTCCCCTGGCCACTGTCAGACATGCCGGCATGGGTGGTGAGGGGGTGACAGTAGAAGAAGAAGAATGAGATGAGGCTAGGAAGGCAGTCTGGGACCAGGCATGACATGCCAAGTCCCCTGAGGTCTGTACCCATGTCCCACCGGCCACAGGAAAATCAGGAGTCAGCACAGTGGCGATGACCTACCCACTTGTCAAAGGTGGCCCAATCCCTCGGGGACAGGCTCTTCCTTGTCCCTTGAAGGTTCCGGGAGTAGTTTTGTTGTCAGTTGAAATTAGGCTCTTCCACATGATCATAGGAAAGCATTTCAAGGACCCACGCACAGGAGATGGTGGGGTGGCAAGTCAGTTTATTCATATGGAAATAGAAGCTGCCCCTCTGGTTTCCAATGTTTCATCTCCCTCCATCCTGACATGGAAAAGCAGGGCCAGAAGCAGTGTCAGTGTCCAGAGGTTTTGTGCCATATTGAAGTCCAGTCCAGTCCAGTCCAGTCCAGCATCCAGCTAGCTTAACGTGTGTTTCCAGCTGCAGCCCTTTGCTGTGCTGTGATTTCCAGCCTCCCTTCTGGAGCCTGCGTGTGGAGTCCCCATGGCCATGGGCCACGTGGCTGCTAGGGACACATGGCCATGGAGAGAACAGGCGAGTGCACGGTGTGAGTGCAGATCATGAGCAAGAAAGATAGACAGCGCAGTCCTTTTGGATCCCATGCCATCTGTTACGGGACTGGTAGATGCTAGACCCACATGGTTGCATGTTCTCGGGCAAGAGAGCGGAAGAAGGAATGGGCGAGTGCATCACCAGATGGGCAAGAGGGAGGGAGAGAGAGCTTCTTTGTTCCTCTGGGATTATATTAGCTTGGGCTTCAGATGGGCCGGGAGCCTTCTTCAAAATAACCAATTAACTTCCCAAACTTTCTGCCAGCTTTGGATGGGTTTACACCCCCTAGTTAGACCTACAGGCCTCTGTCGTCTAACACCTCCTACTGGGCCCCCACAATCAGGTACCAGAGGTGGGGAGCACAGTGCTGTGGCCCCCTGGAGTGTGAAGCTGTAGCTTCCTGGCTGAGCAAGCAGGTTTATGTTCCCCAGTTTATTAAGCTCAATGCTTAAGTCCCTTTTGCTCTCCTTCTCAACGTCTAGGCAAACACCAACAATAACAGTTTGTCCTCAGGGAGCTCACAGTTTGGGCACAGGCATGACAAGACCCCCCTCCACTGTCCTCCCGGGGCAGGTGGGCTCTCACAGAACATAGAGCAGAGACAGACAGTCTCCGGTGAAGGCTGGGGTGGGCATTCGCACTACTGGAGCTCGGCCAGTCCCGGGGGAGGCAAGGCTAGACCTGGCCTTGAAGGAAAGCCACGTGCTGACACAGGCAGCTTTTCTTCTCTGCCCCAGAGGTACCCAACCAGGGGCAGCTTTGTCCCCAGGCGACACTTCGTAGTTTCTGGAGGCATTTTTGATGGCTATCACTTTCGAGGGTACAGATGCTACTGGCTTCTAGAGGATGGATACTGCTCAACATCCACGGTGCCCTGGATGTTATAAAATTATATGGCCCTAAATAAGTTTCTGGTAGCTGCCATAACAAATTGCCACAAGTTGGGGCCTCAAAACGATGCAATCTCTTCTCTCCCAGTTCTGGAGGTCAGAAGTCTGAGATCAAGGTGTGGGCAAGGCCAGGCTCCAGGGGAGGACCCTTCATGTCTCCTAGGGACTCAAGGTGTTCCTGAGCTTGTGGCCTCATTACCCCAACCTCTGCCTCTGTCATCACATGGCCTGTCCTCTGAGTGTGTCTGGTCAAATTTCTCTCTCCAAATATGGTCACATTTTGAGGTCCTGGAGGTTAGGACTTCAACATATGCATGGGGGGTGGGGGTGGGGAGGCAGTCAGGAGACATGATTCACCCATGGCAGATGGAGGAGAAGTTCCAGCATGGCCACGGCTACTTTCCCAGGCCAGGGTCCTCCACGGCTTGGTAAGCAGCAGACCTCGCCAAAAGGGTCAGCCCAGTTCCCCCAGAGAGGATGCCAGCCGTTGCCCGAATGCATGAGGAGTCTCTCACACAGGAGGCTTGGCAGCCTGTCTTCAAAAACCCCGGCTGTTTATACATTCCTGTAATGAAGGAAAGAACCCAAGAAGCAGAAACCCAGAGCAGTTATTCACTCTCGCTTTCTTAAGCTGCAGAAGGAGCTGGTTGGGAAACCATGAGTCAAGTGAAATCCTTTATGGAATGAGCAAAAACAAAAGGAACAAAAGCCATTTGACTCACTCCCTGAGCCCCCCGCCGGGAGCTGCTGACTGGGAATGTTTACCGTCCTAGCTGCTCCCAGCTCCCTGCCCTGCCCCAGGGGCCCTGGCTGTCTGCATTCCCCAGCATCCGCTAACCAGATGCCTTAACTCACTGCTTATAATGGCACAAGATGTCAGGAGATGGCTCTCAGAGACTGGAAAAACAGTGAAGGGTCCTTGGCCAGCAGCTGACTCACTGGCTCTGCACAGAAGCTCCACTCTGTCCCCAGGGACTCACCTGAGGCAGTCCCCGTTGGTGCTGGGGACCTGGGTACTGGGCGGGTCTGTTCATAGCCTGTGAATGCTCATTTGGGAGCCTGCCCCATTCATTCATGCTGGTCCTGCTAAACAGTCCTGTGTCTGCACAGATTCCAGGCCCTGTCTGCAAGTGGCTTCTGACTTCAGTTGGAATGCAGGACGTACACAAGCCCTTCTGGAGGTTTCCCTCAGTCCCTCCAGGCAGAGTGGGTGCCTGTCAGTTGTATCCACACTTGGCACTTGTCCTCTGCTCTACAGCTGTCTGCTAATGGACCACCCAGAGACTGTACTTATCAAGGGGAGAGCACATCCCATCCAACCTGAGCTCCCAGGTGAGCACAGGGAAGCGAGCGTCTCGTTCAGCCCTGAGTACCCAGTGCCCGTGTAGGGAGTAGTGCAGAGTAGCTGCTTCATGTGTGGGTTTTTTTGTTTTTTGTTTTTGATGGATGGATGGATGAGCGGATGGATGGGTGGGTGGATGAGCATAAAGTAGTCACCTGACTGTAACAACCAGGCATGTTATCTGCCCAGCATTGTGGCTCAGAAAACCCATCATCTGGGAAAGCGGAAGAACTGACCATCTATAGGAGATCTGGTATTTACTGCCAGTGATAAGAAAAAATCCCCCACCAACACATCCCTGCTGAAGGGAAGACCATGAACCAATGCAAGGGCTTTCCAGAAAACTAGACTTTGCCCAGGCGTCTGGTCTTTGTGTGATATTGATGGCTTATTTGAGAGTCCTGCTGCTATTGGGGAATAAAAGGAGAGGAGGACATTCTGAGGGCACTGCCGCCCTTCCTGACAAGGATGTTCCTCTGGGGTCAGCAGAGGCACAGTCATGGGTGCCCGGAGCAGGCTCACTGCAACATGAGAAGCTCAGGGCAGACACAAGTAAGAACTTCAGGAGGTGAGGATGATTGAGTCTATCGGCTGCAGAGGCAGGACCATTTCTCAGCCCCTGGCCTTTCCCACCCTAGACCCTGCCCTCCCATGGCTCCCTTCTGTCATCTGCTCTGTGTGTCTGGTGATATATCCATCCCAAGGCTGGGAGGTCAGGTGCCCAGGAGAAATCAAAGGCTGATGGGCAGTGGTCGCCTCAGAGAGTTCCCAGATGAGTCACTGTATGACAGTCGCCTTCCTCATCCTCCACAGCCCAAACAAGGCAGCCTTGAAGAGGGGAAATTCTCATCCCCAAGTGTCCCTTCCATCCATGAGTCAAACCTCCCCACCTATTTTTAGGCCATTTCTCCAGGATGTCTCGGCAGGCAAGGCTTGTTTACCCTGGATCACAGCTGCTCTGGGAACTCTCCATCCCACCACAGGCTCCAAAACAGAGAGCAGGGAGGAAGGATGACTACCGTGTGCCCTGGTGACAACGGCAGCCTGACCAGACCACAGGGGGTGGAACTGAAGTAGCCACGTGACACCTGGACATCCTCCAGCCTGGACCGCAGCCAAGATGATTGCTTTTGGCTCACCCAATGCCAGCAGTTAAGAAGCACCAATTCAGGTGCTGTGCAAAGATCACTGGCACAGGAGGGTCAGCGGTGCTGACAGAGCGGCCGCCCTGAGGCCATCAGTCCTGACCCACGGCCCCCGAGAGCATCCACTTCTTCTCCACCTTCTGCAATGGACTGAGAGCAAGCCAAGAGCAGGAGCTCCAGCTCACTCATGCTCATAACCCCAATTCCACAGCAAGAAAAGGCTCGATGAAGGCTAATTCACTCACTCGTTCATCCACTCATCCATGTGTTCATCTATATAACATTTGTCATGCGCCTGCTGTGTGAGGTATGGGTTCCGTCCTCAGGGAATTTTCCCCCAGAAACAAGCAGAAGCATGTATTGTGGTGGGGGCGGTTTGAGGGCCTAGGAACAGGCAGTCTCAGAAGGGGGAGGGGAGTGTTGAAGGTGAGCTGGCATCAGCTGGGCAGAGGGGGATGGGAGGAGATGTTCTGGCACAGTGGTTCCCACACTGAGCCTACACTGGAACCTGCCAGAGGGCTTGCTGAAGCCCAGATGACCATCCCTTACCCAGCTTCCAATGCACAGGTCAGGGGGGAGCCCAAGAATATACATTCCTAGCAGTCTGCAGTGATGCTGGTGGTGTGGGTCCAGGGACCTCACTTTGAGAACCACTGTTCTAGGCAGAAAGAGTAGCATGTACCAAGGATAGAGGTGCAAGTGCGAATGAATGAATGAATGAATGAATGACTAAGCAAGCATGGAGTAGCTTTTCCTATGATGGATTTGGGTCTATGAGGATTAAGTTTCTCTCTTGTATCCTACAGACAAGGCCATGTGTATAGGGTCTGAGGCTGACAACCATGTTAATCACACAATTGGAAGGTCAGCCTTGACTTGGTCTGCTAATCCCATGGATAAAGCCCAGAGCAAGTGTAAAGAGGATGCACCTGTGACAAGCCCAGAGAGTACCTCCTTGTGGGTGACCCCACAAACATGTGGCACCTCCTCCTTGGATTTTCTTCAACCTGACTCAGATGCTGCTCATCCAATACCATTCCTTCCCTGTGACGGTTACTTTCTGCAAACCCAGGTTTGTGGAACATTGTTACTAGTCGTCCTGGTAGAACATCGTGGAAATGTTGTTGCTCCAACTTCTCTAGAACAGGAGGGTCACTGTTGCTTCCCAAAGAAACCAGGGCCTCTCCACACAAGACAGAAGCCCATGAAGGTGGAGATACTCTGGTGAAGTCAATGGTTAGAGTCCTGTCCTCGCCCCAAACCCTAGGGAGTCAATTCAAAGTAACCTGGGAGCTCGGGGAGCAGACTATTGGCTATGGTATACATTCTTAAACTATTTCTATTCCTACCTGTATATTGGAGCAGTTTCACCACACTGAGTTCCAAAGTCCCTGAATGAACCACAAACAAAAATGGAGATTAAGCCATATTTCCCATGGTAAAATCTGTATTGGCCTAAAATGAATGGTCATTTGGAAACCCAAGGCAGAAGAATTTGCCAGAACTTTTGAAATATGGCTGTTAGAGGCACTACCCACTTGTCACCCTAGTATGACAGAGCTGCCATGTCAACCATTGGCCAAGACAAAGCTGGGTGCTACTAGCAATGAAGAGGGTAGTCATGTGCTGGGCAGCCCGCTTGTGGGCAGTGGTAAGAGTCAGGGTTTACCCCGGAAGCAGGGTGTTCATGAGAAGGTCTTAATTAGGGCAGCGGCAAACTAATGTTCATGGTGTGTTGCCTCCTCTTGCCACTGAATAGAGAGACCAAGGAAATGGAGGTTTAAAACCCATCACACCTTTGAGAGAGGGGTCTAGTCTATGACTGGCTCTTCGCCCCCCGAAACTGGAACATGTGTCTTCTCTAACATAGCATGATAGAAGCCACAGCCAGACTTTGGAGGCTGGGCATAATGGGCTGGCTCTCTCCCTGTTCACTGGAACTCTTGTGCTGGGGCCTGGCATGAGTACCCCGGACCACCAGGCTAGAGGAAGCCAAGCCATAGGAGAGGCTGTGTGTGTGAAAGATGGGTGCCCCCAATCAACTATGGGGGCCCCAGCCCATCTCCAGACCCAGAGAAGGACTCCCCCACCCTGATAACTCGAGCTTCCTAGGTGAGTCATTTTCAGCCTTCCGGCCTTTCCAGCTGGCCCCAGCTGTCCACCTTCCTGACCCCCAGCATCTGTGAGCATCATCCAGTGCCGATTCTAGGCTGTGAAGTAACTGGAACGAAGGCTGTCATAGCCGTCCAGCCTCGCCCAATGGGAGGCCACTTGAACAACTCAGATGCAGCCAAACAGACCATTCAACAGCCAGGTCCAAATCTGAATGAAGCCCAGTCCCTGACTGGGAAACTTTACTTAGACATGGAGAGGCATTTAAAAGCCACTATGGAAATCATCAAGAAAAAAGTTCATGTATGAATCAGGCCAGATATTGCCAAACATGAAAAGTGGGTCAACTGGAGCTGTCTGATAAAGCCTAGGGGCAGACATCCTTGGATTTCTCAATATTCCTGATACTGCTCCAATTTATCTCTCATAGAATTGCAATACTCTTGAAAAATTCTTCCCAATTAGTTTTAATTTATATAGAATTTTTAAAATTGGGTGCATGCTAGAAGAGCACCATTTGGTGTGTGCTGGGGGGTGGGGTGGAATAGGCTAATATAAAAATAGAATAAAAGAGAGGGTATTTGTATAACATGTTTATGAGCTCAGTATAATGAAACTTTAGAGCTAGGAACCTTTGTGGTAATCTCATCTCCTGTGAGGTGCAGACAGGAACCTCAGGTGCTGAGAGAGCTACCTGTACAAGCAAAACCAGCTGAGCTCTGGCAGAGGCGGGCTCTGTCTGGAACCTGGGAGGTGGACTGAGGTGGTGCCCTTCTCTCCACATTACAGTATCTTGAATTTGCTTCCACGCCTACAATCTTGCGAGGGGCCTATCCACACAGGCCTAGGCCTATTTCTCTGTGTGTGTGCGTATCTTAGTCCTTAGTGTCTCTCTCTCTTTCTCTCTCACACAGACTGAGGTACAGGTTCACTTTCTCCCGTTTGGATATCCAATTGTCCCAGCACTATTTGTTGAAAAGACTTTCCACATTGAGTTGCCATACCTTTAAAAAAAAAAAGTCAGTTAATTTTATTTTTGCATTTTATTTCTGGATTCTTTATTTTGATTTTATGGCACTATCTGCCCATCAATAATACTTTGGGGATTATTGTAGATTTATAGTAAGACCTAAAATTACATGGTGTAACTCCTCTAGTTTTTCCTTATTGAAGATTGTTTGGCTATTCTAGACCATTTGCATTCACATGTAACTTTTAGAAACCATTTATTAATTTGTACAAAAAAAAGAGAGAAAGTCTTCTGGGATTTTGAGTGGGACTGGTTTGAATCTATACTTTAGTCTCGGATAGGATTGACATCATGATGACATTGAGTGTCTGAATCCATAAACATGGTATACAGTAGTCCCTCTCTATATCGTGGTTCACTTATCATGGCCTCACTGTACCGCAGGATTTTAAAATATATATATTTATTTATCGCTGATATTTTGCTATATTGCGGGATTTTACGGTACTGTATATGTATGTTGTTAAAGTTACATAGGTTTAAGAGTGTAGAATAAATGTAAGGTTCCTATTTCATGGGGGGCGTCTAGAACGTAATACACGTGATAAGTGAGGGAATACTGTATCTCGCCATTTATTTAGGTCTTCTTTAATTTCTCAAAATAATGTTTTGTAGTTTCGATGTAGAATTCTTCAGAAGCTCCTTAAGACATAAACATATAAGCTATGGGCCCTGTTCTAGGGCTGCGGGGGGTCTGGTAGCAGAGAGAGGCCTAACATTTGTACATCAACCCTGAGCAATTTAAGACAAGTTGTCGTTCACAGGCAAGTGGTGGGTTGCTCTTGCTGTTGTGTAGATGCAGGCTGTACATGCTGCCTCAGTCGTTCCCCAAGCATTTCTGTGTGTCCAAACCTGAGAGTACAGGGCAGGGCAAGAGTAGGTTTATAACTGTGAGTACGCAAAACATGACCTTTGTTCTTGTATTATTACTTATGAACTATTGTGTTATGTTCCACATGGACAGACGTAGTCCTACTTTCTCCTCCCCTGTATAGCGCTAAACCAGGTGCAGTTCCATGGGGAAGGGAGCTCAATAATGATGATCATTAAATACCACCTGATGCCCCCTCTGTGCTGGGCATTTTCTACAGACTTCCCATGGTTACTCACTTACTCTCCACAAGACCATAAAGCAAGTGCTCTTTTTATGCCCATTTTACAGATGCAGTTTGGGGAGGTTAAATAACTGGGATAAAGTCCACAGGTGATCAGCAGAGGAGCCCAAAACCCTGCCCTGTCCAGATGACTAAGCTGGGGCATAGCTTTGTGGACACTGAGCTATGTGTAAGGTGCCACAGAAGGCTCTAGAAACACTTCCGTTTTTTTACACCTTCCCTTCCTTGACTCCAGAATGAGAAGAACAGAATCATGGCCCAGAAGCTTCCCTTTCATTCTGCATTCTCTGACCACTGTTCTCAAAGGCCCTAGGGGCTCTGGTGCCTACTGTGGAACCTTAAAACACACTCATAAAATAACTAAATGTGTAATTTTGCCCCAATCAGAAGTTGTTTTAATAGAATCTGGTACCAACCAATGGAAGTAGGTATTAGCAGCATAGAGCAAAAGTAGTGAGAGAGGACATAATCTACAAAGTTAATTTGTGCGCGTGAGTGGGAGAGCAGCCACTGAGTTCTACCTTTAAGGGAACAGCATCAAGATCTCTGAAGTTTTCAGAGGAAGGGGTTTCCAGATCACTTGGATAATGTCTGATTATTTTGTTCAAGGAAGGGGAGGGATGTCCCCTGTGTGACAGCACAGCCCAGCAGGGCAGAACGCCTCCCCTCCACGGCTCAGTGCTCCACCCCATGTCCTCCATACTCAACTTTCACTGTCACGGCTGGGGGCCCTGGAGCCATCGGCTGGAGGAGGTCCAGCCCAGAAGGAGTCTGAGTTCATTCAAGGTTCTGGGCTTGAAATTTCAGGCAGTGATGTCGGAGGGCAGACTTAGATCTAGTTATGGGATGCTAAGCACTGTAGCCTTTGGCATGAACCCCCTGTTTCTTTTAGAAACTTGGAGACTGAAGAGTTTGGGTTAATAATAACAATAGCAATAATAACAATAATAATAGTCACTATGGTCATGATAAAAGCAGCTGACATTTCGGAGAGCTTGAAGCAATGAATGGAAAAGACATGACCCCGGCATCATGAACTTGCCTTCTAGCAGAGGGGGATACACAAGTAACGGCTCTCACAATAACCCTACAACATAGATGTTATCCTTATACCTGCTTTACCCTCAAGGAGCTGAGCCTCAGAGATGTCCAGAATTTGCCCACATCACACAGCATGTAATGGCGGCACTGGGTCTGAAGCCCCTGCCCGGTGGCGTGAGCCGAGGTGCAGGCTGACGGCAGTGCGGCCTCACTGAGTCTCCTGGGGGCACGTTCTCCAGAAGTGACTGGTTGTGTCTTCTTGACCCAGCTTAGCTCAACCATTAGAAGGACCAGAGAACAGTGTATTTGTTTCTTTCTTTTTAAGCAAACTATTCTCAAAAAAAAAAAAAAAAGTCATACCCTTCAGGCAAAAGAGTGTTGGGTCTAAAGCTGTTTTGAGTTCTGGTCTCATGGCCACCCACCGCCTGTGAAAAGGAACCTTCTGAGGTTTCCCTGCAGATAATGGCAAGCTGGCCCCTCCAGAGGGCGGTGGCTGCAGAGGTGTCCATGGCGGGCAGCACTCCGGGGCCACTGACCGGCATCTCTGTCTCCCCCACACCTTCCAACCGCATCCTGCACCCCTTCTCCCACCAGGAAGCCAGCCGGGGGAGAGTCTGTGAAACAGAACTGCCATTGTTTCCAGGTGCCGCTTTCAGGAAAAACAACAGGTTTTTCCACTTTGGAGCTTTACAGATTTAGATATACTGCATGCTTTCTCCTCCACATGCAGAAAGCTGTGGTCTTTGTTCATTTGGTGAGGAAATACAGGATCCTGGAGGTCTGGCCCCGAAAATGTCCTAGGGCCACAGCTGCAGGGGACCCACCTGCCTCCAAACAGCCCTGCTCCCCAGACCCGGAATGACCCCAGGACCCCTGCTCCCCCATGGCCTCCAGGATTACAGTCATGCCCTTAGCACCATGCCCCCATTGCTGCCTCTTTCTCCCTGTCTCCCCTCACTCACCCTTGCTCACTCTTCACTCACACCCAGCTCCCCAGGGCCTCCAGCACATGCCTCCTACGTGAAGTGCCCTCCCAAACTCCTCCTCCTCAAGGGCCTTCCCCTCGGGCACAAAGATGTGTGCCCACACCCTGTAGCCCACAGTCTAAGGATTCGTGACGATTACATGTGACTTGGTGTCCTGAAACCGAAAAGGACATTATGGGGAAACTAAGGAAATCTGAATAAACAAGGAACTTTAGTTAATGATAATATGTCAATATTAATTGATTAGTTGTGACAAACGGGCCATGCTAATGTGAGATGCTAACAGTTAGGGATCTAGTAATGGGGCATGTGGGAACTCTGTACTATCTTACAATTTTTGTGAAAATGTGAAAGTGTTATAAAATGAAGAGTTTATTTTAAAAACATTTGGCTAAATGAAGGAATGGACTTTTATGTCACATGATACATATCAGTTGTGCCAATAGTCTCGGACATAGAAGATTCTTGATAAGCACTTGCTCTTGTTATCTGGTCATAATTGTATTTCTGGTCGCTGGCGCCCTTGCGTTCTCACTTTCCCAGCTCCCCTGGTGCTCGGTTCCACGCTTAGCATCTCTGACTCTTCCCTGTGCCACATCACCACAGACCATGTGGCCATGAGGAGTGGGGAAGGCTCGGGTCTGGGGCGGGGCAGGAACTGGCCCTGTGTGGTCTTGGGCTGGCCAAGGGCGCTCCACTGCAGATGGCCCCTTCCACGCTGATGCGCTATGGCTTTCAGCAGGACCCAGCCGCAGTGACTGTGCGATTCAGGAAGGCCATATAGTCAAAGCACCAACATTCAAGCACCTCTCCTGGGGTCTATCTGGTTCTGAACCTCACGCTGAGAACTATCTGAAATGGCACACACCCGTCTGTCTGGGTGATGCATGTGCCCACTGTGTTTGCTGCTGGAATGACACCCATCACTAAGCAGGCATGGATGGGCAGGAGGAGGGAGGGAGGCACCAGCTCTCCTGCATTCAGGGGTAGAAGCTTTCAGTAGATGCCTGCAGTGGTAGAAACCCAAACCTCCATTCCTGCACTTATTTAGGGTGCAACAGTCATGAGAAAGGCCCCCATGAAGGGCCCACAGGCCTCTCTCCACCTCTTGACCCTTCCTGGAAAACCAGCACCCTGCTGCTCAGAGGAGCGGTCCGTTTTTTGAGAAATTGGCTGGAATCGGGATAGAGCAGAGAGACTGCAGTTTTTCACAAAACCCCTTGATGTTTGAGATTTTCCTTGTCAGTAATATTCAGTGGCGCTTGTTTACTGTGATACTGAGCTAAATGCCATCTTTTCTTTCCTCCATTAGTAAATCCCCAACTTACCTGCAATGGCCCCCAAAGCTATTAGGTCCTATCCCTGGACCTGTGAGTGTGACCATGTAAGAAAAAAAGGTCTTTGCAGATGTGGTTGAGTTCAGGATCCTGAGGGGGTCCCTTGTAAGAAGGAAACAGAGAAATTTGAGATACACAGAGAGGAGAAGCCCTGAACACAGCAGAAAGTTGGAGTGATATGGCCACAAGCCAAGGCCTGCCTGCAGCCTACAGGTGCTGGAAGCAGTGAATCTGTCAGATTCAGCTGAAAATGGGGGTCTGGGCCAGCCTGTGGCGTGTCCCCTGCCTGCAGGAGCTTCCTGGTCCATAAGCTGGGAGGGTTTCTGGAAAGGTCTGAGCATGTTGTGACCTAAGAGACCAATCCAGTTCTCAGGCATAGTGGGCAGGGAGGGGGCATGAGTGGGCCTCTCCAGGGTCGTGACAATCGATGGGGGTGAGGATGAATGGAGCCTTGGTCCGGGGGTAGGGAGTCCAAAAAGGTCAGTTCTACATCAGGGCTCCTTTCCCTCATGAGAAGAGCCCTGGGCCCGCCTCACACCTCTAGCCCCAGACATCCTTCCCTCTCCCCGCATGGCAGTCTTCACCCTCCTTCCTCCACTCCATTTTTGGGTCGGGGAGGCTCAAGGTTCATGGCTAAGAGGGTGAGTGTGTGACCACCATCCCCATAGGTGGCCTTTCTCACAACCTTTCAGGTGAGATACAAGATGCCAGAGGCCACAGCGCTTATCTGAGGTCCCAGAGCTTGACTCCTCACCTCACACGTGAGTCACAGACATTTGGAGAGGACCCTGTCCCTCCCACAAATGACCCTCAGTCCTTGACCCTGTGGAATTATAAATCTACGACATGGGATGGAGGCCTAGTGCCACCTGATTTCGATGGGATTGGAAGCACAGAGCAGTAAAATTAACCAGCAAGTCCACCGTCTGCAGGCCATCCTCTCCCAGCCCTCCATGTGTCCTGCTTGTTGAGGGTCCCCCTTGGGGAGCAAGTCTGGAGTGGGGGGCTGCCCAAAGATGCTGTGCCATTCCTGGCGGGGGAAGGGAGCAGGGAGCACAGGGCGTGAAGGACTTGGGTAGATCTTCAGGATGGCACTTCCTTCTTGGAGATTCCCTGCTGGCTAGGAGGAGGCTTTTGTGAGGGCCCCTGAAGTCACTTGGTGCATAAGGACTCAGGGGCCATTGCTCTCTGAGCCAGGGGAAAGCCTCACAGCCAAAAGAACTGCAGAACAGGAGCCAAGATGCAGGCTCTGGCCTGAAACGCACAGGAGACGGCCCCTCATCTGAACCAGCCTCGTCTGTAGGCTCCACAGGCCCATCGCAGCCACCAGGCTGGGTGACCTCAGCACTGTGCCAGTAATTCCAACCACACACGGCCGCCCACCCTCACATTCTCCTGGATCGTGTAGACCGTTTCTGCCCCAAACCACACTCGGCTTTATTTAAGGAGTTGGAATCTTGGGATTGTGGGAATCAGATGGAGGAGGCCTTTCCATTCCTGGTGGTAACAGAATGGAAATCTGGGCTGGAAGTAAAACAACCTGAAATAACAAAAGGACTAGGCGTGCTGCAAAGGCTCTTGGAAACATTACGTGGGGCGGGGGGTGGGGAGCCCACTCTGCAGGGTCAAACGGCTGGGTGCTTGGGAGATGGTCGTACAGTTTAGGGGGGGGAGGGGGCTGTACCTCAAACTCAGTGGCTGGTAGGTGGCTGGACTTTCATGGGGGCAGAGGGAACAGACCCATCCTGAGCTTCAGCTTGAAGGCCAAGTTCCCATACAGGATTTAGGGAAAACGAGCCCCTTCCCAGTAGCTGTCCAGAGCCCAGTACAGAACTTCTGTTCTGGAAAAGGCAGCCACAAGCCTGTAGGGGCCCCTCCTGGGAGCAAGGCCTTAGATTGAGAGCTCTCTGTTGGGGCCATGGATCCCCAGACTGAGGACAGGCTGATGATACTGCCCAGTCAAGCTCCCCAAGTGGTGAAGGAGGGTGGGGAAAAAGCTTCCATGAGTTCTAAACACTCTTAGTGGATCATAGATTCTCATAAACAATGGCCTAAGTGCTTGCAAGGAAACTCTTGAAGGTTTATCTTGGGAAATCATTCAAAGCACAATAAATCAGAGACTTGTGGCAAAAAAAAAAAAAGCTTTGCGTTGCATGGTGGCATGACCAGCACAAAGAGCGCTGTGTGGCCAAGCCTGACTCACGTAATGGGGCTGGACCTCTTAGTCCAGAGCATGTTTCATTAGAGACAGCTGGAGTATCGCTCTCCGTGAAAACATAGGTGTGGCCTTCTAAGAGAATCAAGACCTATGAAAATTCCATCTTCCAAAATGGGAAAAAGCATCAGGACTGTGTAAGGGCTGAGTCTTCACAAGGATTCGCATGAGAGTTCTTCTGAGTGGGGGAATGGTCTATTCTGTTTTCCCCTGAATTTACAGAGGTTTGGGATCCTCAATACATCTCCACTGCATCAAGCGGGATCCTCCTAACCATCGGGCCATGGAGTAGGAGGCAATTCAGGATTCAGTGGCTTAATCACGGGTGTTACATACCTGTTGCTGGCGAGACTCTCCTAGACCCCCTCAATGAGGTGGAAAGTCCTGCAGAATTAGGAATACCTGCCCATGTATCTTTCCAGAGGGCTGGCACTCGGCCTGGGTCCTACTCTAAGAGTTGCATGAGCAGAGGGACCTTTTGGGCCATTGTGTGGAGGACGTCAATTTGGCAACACAATGGGTGTGGTGGGCGGGTCGGAGCCCAACCACACGGGCAGAGAAGTCCCCACATTCCCAAGGAGCTTGGGTCTCTCGTGATGTCGGCAGCTGGGAGTTACTTAAGAGTCAGGGAAAGATGTGGACAGCTTAAAAGTTACCTCCCGGGAGCAGGTCTGGAATTCATCAGACAGTCTGTACCCCATCCAACAGTGATAGCAGACTGACACCAGTTGTCATCCTACATGGAGGAGGCTGGAACAAGGTGGGAGGAAGGCCCCAAGAGCAGGCCCCAAGGCTCCTGGTCTCAGGCAGGCGCCTTCTGCAGGGAGCCTGGTTGAGCTCAGACAGACAGGCCTTCCTGCCCCTGGCAGGGCCCCAAAACCCTTCCCATCCAGGGAACCCGGACATGTAAGTCATGGCCACGAGACTTGGCGGTGGAGTGCTTGGGGAAAGTTCTGGACCTTAGTCAAACAGGAAACCAGGCCATGCTCAGTGGCTTCTTCAGAAGTTCTCCTGAATGTTTCACCCCCGATACTTCATTCGTTTGTGAACATGAGGAGCCATGATTGTCTCCAAGTGGGTGACGCTCCTCCATTCCCTGTCTTCTGTGATGGACTGAGATCGCCGGGGTTAGGGGAGGCCGCTGCTCCTGTGAGAGGAGGAGCTGTGGGACACCGCCCAGCGTTCAGCACTCAGGCACCAGTGTAGGAGGACCAGGGGACCCTGGGAGGGGTGTGCGTGGGGAAGCAGGGCCCCTCCTGGGCCTTCCTGGCCCCCAGGGAGCCGCCAGTCCCTACAAGCCTCCCATTCGAGGCCCTGATGGCAGGGGTTTTGCCAACCAGGAGCCTCTCCAGCTCGGGTTCAGCCACTTTAGGACATCTCACTTGCGGTCACTACCCAGGGTGGTCCCACCGCTCAGGGAACCCCCAAGTTCTTCTGCTTCCCAGGTAGAGCTTGTCCCTCCTCCTCCATCTCCAACCTCTTGCTCATCCCCCTCCTTCTAGAACTCAGTGTCAAGCTTTGCCTCAGCCTCAGGTCACCTAACCAAGCCAGCTCCCGCTCTTGGACCCTCACATCCACACATCAGTGTTTCTTCAATGCTCACTGGGCTGCATTTTTAGTGAGTTTTGGGAAGTGGGTACCCCACAAACCTTCAGGGGGCAGGGGGCATGAGCCATGCCTCCTCTTTCTTCCCTTCCTCATCAGGGACAGAGACAGAGTAGACCTTCCTGTCTAGCCACAACAGAACCTCACTCCTCTGCAAGGCTTTCGGAACCCCAACACTGACCACTGAGAAATACTAGGCTCAAGGTGTTGGGGCTTGGGGGTGGGGAGAGACTACTCCTTCCAGCAGGTACCGCATCACCTCTGTCCCTGCATGGGACACCTCAGGCCCAGACTGTTTTGGATTCCAATGGAGTGATTAGTAGCTGCCCTCCTGACGAGCCGCCCGCCGTAGGGGTCTGGAAGCACCCCATGTCTCTCTCATGCGGCTGAGTCACTGCTCCCTCCTCCAACAACTGCCGCATGACTTCACAGGGTTTGGCTCTGGAACCCAACATTCTCCTGAGAGAGAGAAGCAACCCAAGGACGAGTATCCAAGTAATTAAGGAGCATGCTGGGTGCACCTCGGGACCCTTGCATGACCCTGGTGCTCTGGGGAGGTGCCCCAATGCCCCCCACCTGCCAGTGGGGAAGCCCCAGGAGACTCCCTGAGGGCAGTGGGAGCACTGCTTGAGCTCAGCTCCTTTGGCCCTCAGTATTCCCATCTGTGAAGTAGGGCAACGACACCTACTGCTGTCACATGTATGGGGAGGAGGTGAGCCCCTGGGTGTGCCTGCAGCCCAGCCGGGAGCACCACCACCTACTTCTCTACTTCCTACACTGAATCCAGGCTCCCAGAGGCACTTTCACACTCTGGTTTGGATGAAGTCCAACACGCTCATCTGACCAACCATGATTTGCCCAACGTCACTCCTGTGGGGTCCTGACTGCCTGGTCAGTGGCCCTCCCCAGGATGGATCTGCCACTTTCCCCAGTTGGCCATATCTCTGCATGTACCCCTGTCCAAGCTGTCTTTTCTATAACAAGGCACTGGCCACCTTTGTGTCCCATCAGGATGGTGGCCTGCCCCTCTTGACAACTCAGATGTCCTCGGTGAACCTTGGCCTGTGCAGAATCGGTCACTCTTAACTTCTCAGCAGTGTTTGAGGCCGGTGTGTCAACCAGGAGTGATGCATGTAATGAGGACATGGTGGCCATTGGTGAGGGCTGCCATTCACACTGACCACAACAAGGCTGGTACCCCTGGGGTGGTGCAACCAGGCGGCCCTGGGAGCAGAGAACACCAGCAGCTTCCAGCGGCCAAGCTCTCCATCCACCAGGCCCTGTGCCCCAGGCGTCTGCCCCTGGAGGATGACCTCGGGTCATCATGCACACAAGGAGCCGGGCTCAGAGAAGCATGCTGATGTTCCTAAGGATACACAGCCCATTTGAACTCAGTGATGGACGTGTTCTTTCACCTTCCACTCTGGGACCCCTCGACCACAGTTCACCATTTTGTCCGTACACATAGATTGGGTGCCTACTGCACACCAGCCACTGGGAGCTAGGGCCATGGAGTTTGTGGGGGGCAAGCCCAGCCTCAAGGACTGGTGAACAGTGTGGCTGTTTGGGTGGCCAGGTCAAGAAGAGAGAGGTGAGAGCAGACGGGGTGAGGTGGTTGTTGGCAGAGCCCGCGTGGCAGTGAGGGAGCCTGCTGTCTCAAACGTCAGGCACAGGGGCCGTAAGTCCTGGCGCCTGGAACTGGATTCCCAATGCCCTGGGTCATCCTGCGAGAGGAGGTGGGGGCCTCCTGTCAGGGTCAGACCCGCCGTGGGCGCAGAGTGGCACTTGGCCAATATTTGAGAAGTGCAGGGACGAGGTCTCTGTACTCGTCTCTCTGTGGCCATGCTGGTGTGGTGGGGCACCTCCGTGGGGTCCTCACTGCATGGCGAGCGCCAGGTGGGCGCCCCTCCCAGCAGAGCAGGGACGGGTGAGGAGGGGTGCCTGTCAGGGGGCTGACTTATCCAAGCCCATGAAGATGGCTGCACATGGAGCCATTTGGGGCAAAACAGGGAAGCAAATCGGCTGTTCTTTTGACTTCTGGGCACTGTTTGGTTTGCTCATAGTGTGGGCTTTCTCCAGAGGGGGCAGAGTCTTTGCGCTTGTGTTTCACTTGCTCCTCTCTTCCGAGGAACTCTCAAAAACTAAAGGTGCATTTCACAATAGACCCATCTGATAGTTACTGAATGTGAAAATGCCCCACAGGACTCCCATCTCCTCTCTTTTCTTTCAGCAGTTTTGTTGAGGTGTAATTCACGTACCATAAAAATCACTCATCATAAGGGTACAATCCACTGTTAGTCTGTTTGTAGAGTTATGTCACCATTGCCACAATACAGTCCTAAAACTTCTCCATCATCCCAGAAACTTTCTCCCTACCCGCTTACAGTGAGTCCCAGCTCCCATCCCAGCTCAGGCAACTGCTGCTCTGCTTTCTGTTTCTAGAGAACTGCCTTGTCTGGAAATTTGATAGAAATGGAAGCGTAGAGCATGCAGTTTTTTGAATGCAGCTTCTTTCACTTAGCGTAATATTTTTGCAGTCCATCCATTTTGTAGTGCGTATCAGAAGCCTGTTCTTTGTTATTGCAGTCGTACTCCTGCGTATGCGTCATCCATTCACCAGTCAATGGACATTTGGGTCGCAATCAGTTTGGGGCTATCATGAATAACGTTGCCATGAACACTTGCATACAGAGTTTTGTGTGGACAGGCCTCACTTCACTTGGGTGGATTACTAGGGGTGAAATGGGTAAGTGTCTGTCTAGCCTTTAACATAGTACCAGACTGCAAACTGCTGTCCCATCGTGCTGCCACTGCTGGTGCAGGAGCTCCAGTTTCTTCAGTGGGTCTTGCCTACTCCTGAATTGTCCATACTGCCTGTCTTTGTGATTAGAGCTGTTCTAGCAGGTGTGAACGGGAATCTCTTTATGGCTTAATTTGCATTTCCCTAAGGGTTAATGAGGTTGAAAACATTTTCATGTGCTTATCTCCCATTCATATGCTTTCTTTGGCAAAATACCCATTCAAGTCTTTTTCCATCTTTAAAAAATTAAACTTTTTTATTTTGGAAGAATTTTAGATTTATAGAGAAGTTGCGACAATGGTACAGAGTGTTCCTGAGAACCCCCCACTCGGTCTTCACCATTGTTCACATCTCACATCACCATGGCACAGTCATCAAAACTCGGAGGTCAAAGTCGGTGCACTTACGATGAACTAAACCTGGACTTCATTCTGATGTCAGTAGGTTTTCCACTAATGTCTTGTTTTCTGCTCTAGGATCACATCTAGGCTACCATATTGCATTGACTCTCCTCGGCTTCCTCAAGCTTTCCTGATTTCTATGACCTTGGTAGTTTTGAGGAGTACTGGTCACGTATTTTGTAGAGTGCACCTCAGTTTGAGTTTGTCTGATGTTTTTCCAATGGTTAGACTGAGATTATGGGGTTTAGGGAAGAACACACAGAGGCCAAGTGCTCCGTCCCTCTCTCTGGGGTGCACTCCATAACCATAGCTATCACTGTTAATGTTGACCTTGGTCACTGGCTGAGGTTGTGTTGCCAGGGTTGTGCAGTCTAAATCGCTCTATTTTTAGAGGCACTACATCTAGGCCACCTTCAATATTGAGGAGCAGGAGAGATTAAGCTCCACCTCCTAGAGGGGAGGTACCTACATAAGTTATTTGAAATTTTTTTCATATAGGAGACATGTCTCCTCTCCCCTATATATTTAGGTGTCCACTCATTTATTTCTCTCAGTGGGAACCCATGTTTTGTACACTGGGCCCTAATCCCATGTCCTCTACTTCGTTGCTCAGGTGTTCCAGCTTTGGCCGGCAGGCACTCCTTCAGTCTGGCCCCTGTGTCCCTGTGACACACCCACCCTTTTACTCTTTGAGCACTTCCTTATTTTTTGGTGCTACAAGATGCTCCAGGCTCATCTCGTATATTCACTGACCCAGCCCTAGGGTCAGCTGTTTCTCTAAGAAGCCCTGATTTCCCTTATTGGAGATGGCAATAGAAACCAAGATCTGGGCATCAGGTGTGCCACTTTCTAGTGGATGTCACTCTCTCTAGGCCTACTGAGCAGATGGAGCCAGGGAGCATATTGAGCGTATATGTGTGTACTAGCCTGAGTACACACACAGGTCTGTAAGTACTTCTGTATCTATCCATCTGTGTCTGTCTATCTATCATCTATCATCTATCTATCATCTATCTATCTAAGCTAAACATGAGCTCATGCTGATGTCCCTGACTAATCCAGCGCCACATGGGTCATCATTGCTTATCTGCGACCTCCCACGCCAACAGTGAAACATGTGGTTCCCCCTTCCCGCCATTTGTTTACTCATTTTTCCAACTCCCATATCCGTGTAAAACAGTTTGAAAACTCACCTGTCTCCCCATGAGAAGCAACTCTACCAGCTACAGTCTGGATATGCAATTCGTCCTTCTGCCTGTAATGTTAGTGTCCAGCCTAAACCCCACTTCCCAAAGTTCCTCAGTGAGGCTGTGTCAGTTAGATTCTCTGGTCACAGTCTGCATCCCTCCTGGCGTCTCCCACCATACGGACTGACTTATTTTTAATTAGCATACATTTACATTCACTCTTTGTGGCATAAAGTGATCTCTGGGAGATAAATACTTGGAGACGTGTATGCTCCACCCCAGTGCCATGACATCCACCTAAGCATCCTCCCATGTGTGTCTTGTAATTGGCCACTGTCACCTCTCCTGGCCCCCGGCAATCACTGACCTGATTTTTATCGCTATAGTTTTACCTTTTCCAGATGTCAGAGGAATGGAATCATACAATATGTAGCATTTGGAGTCTGGTGTCTTTCACTTACAAAATTGCATTTCAGATTCATCTATGTTGTTGTGAATCAATAGTGTCTACATTTTTATCACTGGATACTATCCCATTGTATGCGTGTTTCTCCATAAACTTGTTGAAGGACACCTTGGTTACTTCTAGTTTGGAGTAATTAGGCATAAAGCTGCTATAAACATTCACACACAAGTTTTTTGTGTGAACGTATTTTCAGCTCATTTGATTAAGCACTGAGCAGTACAACTGCTGGGTTGAATGGTCTGTCTATGCTTAGCTTTATAAGGAACTCCTAGAGTGTCTTCCAAAATGGATGCACCATCTTTGCATTCCCACCAGCAATGGGAGAGGGTCCGTGTCACTCCACAGCCTCGCCAACATTTGTCTAGTCAGTTTCTTGGATTTCAGCCATTCTGATGGGTATACAGTGGTATCTCCAGGTTTCAGTTTGCATTTCCCCACTGACAAACAATGAGCATCTTTTCATATGCCTATTTGCCATCTGCATATTTTCTTTAGTATTCAGATCTTTTGCAAAGTTTTAAAATTGGCTTGCTTATTTTCTTATTCAGCATTCTTTATATATTTTAGATATGAGTCCTTTATCAGAAATACAATCTGCAAATATTTTCTCTTGGTCTGTAACTTATCTTTTCATTCTCTTAACACTGTCTTTTACAGAGAAAATTTAAAAATTTTTGATAGAGTCCATCAGGTTTTTTTTCTCTCACAGATCATGCTTTGCGTGTTGTATCTGAAAACTCATTGGTGACCTTAAGTTCAAGCACTATTTCTCCCTTGCTTTTTTCTACAAATTTCTACTTGGCATTATACATTTCGGGGTGTGACCCATTTTAAACCAGCTTTACAACTTTGCCAAAATCAATTGGCTCTATTTCTGGCCTCTATTCTGTTCCATTGATCTCTGTGTCTAACCCTTTGCCAAAACTGTGCTGTCCTTATCACTGCAGGTCTGCAGCTTAGTATAAGTTAACTTGCGTTTCATTTGTTAGGAACGAGGGAGAGCATCTTTTTACATGTTTGGGAGCCCTTTTTCTTAACCATCTGCTCATATCCTTTACCTGCTTTTCCACTCATGGTGTTTCTTTTGATTCTAGGAGCACTTATATTTATTAAAGGAATACCTGTCATCTTTAGATTCAGGTCAATTCAGCAGCCCTTTACGAGGCCCCATGTCCTCCACAGTAATGTCATAGGGAGTCAGTGTCAAGTGTCTGCTCATCCAGCAGGTGCAGGACGTGGCATGCATGGGGGAAGAGGAGGGGCTTTCCCTTTGCAAAGAACACACAGAGTTTGCTGACCTGTTCTCTCCAGCCAAAAGCTTTTAAACATAGCATGTCATTTATAAAAGCTGGCCAGGGCGCCAAAACATGAATGCTGCCGCCCTTGTTACCACCAAGGGGAGAAGGTGGCGGTAGCCATGTCTTCCCTGTCCACCCCTCCTCTGCCAAGATGCTGCAGGGGCAGAGAGTAGATGCCTGAGCGTGACTTGCATGGAGAAGCGGGGGAGATACCCCTGCTGACTCCATGCCAACTGCGGCATGGGGCCAGCCACCAGGGCGGACACAGGGACCCACGGGAAGCAGGGGCACCTCGCTTTTGGCCTCGGCACAGCCCACGGGGCATCTGCCAGGTAATGCAGCGTCACAGGCATGTTTTCTCAAAGACTCAGAGGTGTCTGGGATTGGCGTGACATCTCCGTTCACCCCAGCTCGATAACCTGGATGAGAGGCTCCACCAGAGAAGCTCAGGGAAAGCCGAGCGAGGCCTGGGAGGTGGTGCTGCCCTGCCCTCAGGGGATGGCTCCCACTGTGTCCACATAAGCCCTGCCTGGGAGGCCCCCTGCCCGATTCTGGGACTTCATCCCCACCACGCTCAACCTCACTGGCACTTGTGGGGCAGCCACCCCAGCTTGGTGGGGCCCTCAGACCCTCCAGGCTAACTAGAGAAAGCCAGTGGAGGAAGTGGCAGTGGCAAATATTGTTGTACTAATTTTTCAAACCAAAGGGACCATTGGGTTTCAGGCCAGCTCGGCTAAGGGGCGAGGGGGCAGGGGGTCGGGGGGAGAAGTTAAATGGCACCAAAATCAGGAGTTGCCTCGCTTGTCCAGGAACGACATGCCCTCTGGGTGGCCCTGTATCTTGGCTGCCAGGGATTCTGGTTCCATTGTCTCCAAACAGAACAGTAGGTGTGGGTCACTCTGCCTTTGGGGGGATGCCCTGGGTCTGTGCTGTCCTCTCAGCTTGGTGAGGTTTGGCAAATGTCCCCAGGCTTGAGAGGTTTCAGGTTTCATTGGATTCGCAGGAGCAAAGCCCCCTGAGGCCCCACATCTGACTGTGAACAATCCACCCCAGTCAACTTAAAGGGATATAGTGTAGATCTTTGCTTCTCAGGCAATGCAGACCCCTGGGGGTCAGAGCCCTCAGGGGCTAGGCTTCCCCCAAAGGGCCTGATCTTGCCTTGAATTCATACCTGCCTCAGAGGTGCTCTGGAGAGCCCTCTCTGCTTTTCAAACCCTGTGCCTGCTTAAGCTGCACTTTATCCATTTGGTGTGTTTCTCTGCCCAAAGAAAAGAGAAGATGAAGGTCTCGGTTAGTAGGAGACACGTACTGACTCATCCCAGGTCTCCCTGTGCAAGAGCTGTCTGTCAGGCTCATGCCAAGCCCTGCCCCCAGCTACAGGCCCGCACCTTCCTCTGGTCATTGTCCCTCTCTGCCATTCCCCTCAGCCACCCACCCTGGCCCTTCTCTGACGCCACCCAGAGTACTTTTGGAGTGAAAGCTATGGCTCTGGTTACCTCAGTCAGGTGCTCCAGACACAGAGCTGAGGCAAAGGTTACACGCTCCCACTTTAAAAATTTATTTTTATTTTTATTTTTTTTTTAGAGAGCAGGTCTGGAGAAAGAGAGGAGAGGAACATCCATGTGTGGTTGCCTCTCGTGTGCCCCCAACTGGGGACCTGACCTGCAACCCAGGCATGTGCCCTGACTGGGAATCAAACTGGTGACCCTTTGTTTCCCAGGCCAGCATTCAATCCATTGAGCCACACCAGCCAGGACTCCCACTTTTATTTGGAGTGCTATAGGTGCATCTCCTGACTGGGAGCAAGTCACCAGGAGCTCTAGAGCCAGGTGGGAATCCAGATGGTGTGGCAGCTCAGTGGGCAGGGTCCCCTGAGCAGAAGGCACTGCCCCTCGGAGCACCTGCAGGAGAGAAAGGAGGGTGGGCATCTGCTCGGCACTGTCACTCTTGTTTCCACTGGCTGGGTGGGCCATGTAAGGGAGAACATCCTGCCCATCCACCAGGGCCACTCAAGGGAGCAGACTCTAAGCCCAAGGGTGGCATTTCATCCACATCTGAAAAGCGAGGGCAACTGACTGGGTGCCGGTGGAGAGCTGCCTAGCAGAGCAAAAGAGGGAGGCAGGCAGCCAGAGGAGTGCACAGATGTGTCCCCTCCTCTCCCCCATCCCCAGATTAGACTCACACTCTGTGCCGGCCCCTGCCCTCTATGCTCCTGCTTGGGGTGTGCCGCAGCCGGGTTTCCCAAGAAAAGCGCTAGGAACTCCACTCTGGATTAGGCTCTCCCATCAACACTCTCCACACCTCTCGGGTACACAGGACCCACGGCCTGTTTATGAGACTTCCCACTGCCCTGCACTGCAGTAGCCCCAGAGTCCTCGAGCCCAGTGCAATCTTGTACGCTGGGGACACTGAGGCCCAAGGGGAAAGGGCCTCCCCTGCCAACACTGCAGCTCGCACAGAGCTCTGGACCATGGCCCTGGCCTCAGCCCCTGCCCGAGGACAGATAATTCTGCAGTTGAGACACACATTCTGTGAGCTCCATGAAGCCTCAAACCCTGGGCACAAGGCCTGAGCCCTGCAGGAAATGTGTGCTGAAGGCTCTGTGATGTCCTCCAGGACAGCCAGCTCCTGGAGCCCCACAGATGGGAGCACCCCATGCCTGCAGAATGAGCGGGAAGTAGGAACAGCCAAGGGCGTCAGGGCCTATTTATCAGGACGACTGCTCCGGGCCTTCACGTGGCACGCTCCTGAGCAGCTCCAGATGGCCCTATTTCATCTGCCTGCAGCAAGTGAAATAAAACACTGATCACGGCCTGATGTTTCTCCAACTGCGCCCAAATTCCAGTGATCCAAAGCAATCACGCTCGCTGCAGGGGAAATTTCCGAGGCTACTTTTCTCTGCTTATTATTTTTCTCTTGACTTTTGCCTCCTTCTTCTTATTGTTCCTGTACAGGAAGGAAAGTCTGTGTTACTGGGCTGTCCTGGGTCATTTTGGAAGACCCCTCAATTAGTGGCTAACTGCTGAACCCTTCTGGCTTTGAGACTTGTGTTGTTTGCTTGAAGCATCACTCATTTCTTCACTCATTTCTTCAGGTTTGTGGCTCAGAAACATAGAGACCATGTCCCCTGTCCAGAGCTGGCAGCCACTCTGGAATCATGGAGTCAGCCAATCACTCACTTGCTGCGTAGCTTGGGGCAAGTTGCTTTGCCTCTCTGAACCTCAGGGTCCTTATTGGTAAGACAGGGATAACAGTACAATAGAACCTGCTTTCCGGGATTGTTAAGAGGAGTCAGTGAAACACTGCATGGAACGTTCTAGACTAGACTTGGCTTCCAGCAGAGCTCAGCAATGTCAGCCACTGTCATCTTTGTCTTCATTAATGATGGGCTCCGTGGAAAAGGTTCTGGGACAGGCTTGACAGAACAAACACATGCAGACAGAGGGACCAGCATGGCTCATTGGCACCAGAGAGGGGGCAAGCGAGGGGCTCAGACAGCTCAGGGGCTGTGGAGAGTGAGTTCACAGGAAGGGGGTCCAGCTGGGACCAGCACAGGCAGACATGTGAGGCCTGAGTGCTCCCATCTCCTGGTGAGGGGTGTGAGACATGGGGGGCCAGCCTGTTAGGGCCTTGAATGCTCTGGGCGGGAGGCTTGTACAGCATAGAAAGGAAGCCAGCTGCCATGGTGATTGGTGCTGCTTCATCTTAGCTGTGTTTAAGGCCAGGGCAGCGGGGTGGGATGGGGAGCTGTGTCAGGTTCTCGATGTGGCAAATGCTCTTGACTGTGCATGAATGAATGGATCAAGTTGCTTATGGAAGCCATTTGCTGCAATTTGCATGATAGTGTGTTCGAGAAAGACAGTTGTAGCTCTCTCCCTTATAGAATTTTCTCAATGCATAGTCATCCAGCAAAAGACCTTTATGCAGAATGTGTTTTTTAAAAACTCCTACAAACCAACAGGGAAAAGAAGAAAAATGGGCAAAAGTCTTGAACATACATGTCACAAAGAAGAAATATAAATGGACTGTAAACAATTTTATTAGCTATCAAGGACATCTAATTTAAACCCCCATGAGATACAGCTATTCATTCACCAGAAGGTCTAAAGTGAAACCCCTGGGCCACATCAAGTGTCCAGAGAACACGAAGCTCCTGGAAGGTGTGTGCATAGTTAGAGGATATAAACTAGAAAACCACTGGGCTTTCTCAGCCCACAACCCAGCTGTCCCATTCCTGGGTGGGACTGCTCATGTATGTTCACAAAAGACATGGACTGGAACATTCTTAGTAGCCCAAGCTGGAAGCTACCTGAATGCTCATCAGTAGTACACTAGATGGATAAATCAAGTTCACACAAAAACATGGACAACTGTTCCCAGAGAAAAGATGCTCAACATCACTAATCATCAGGGAAATACAAATCAAAACTACAATGAAATGCCAACTCACACTCATTAGAATAGCTACCATAAAATAAAAAAAAGAAAGAAAATAACAAGTGTTGGTGAGGATTAGCACCATTGTGTACTATTGGTGAAAATGTAAAATGGGAAAACAGTACAACATTTCCTCAAAAATCTAAAAATAGAATTGCCATGTGACACAGCAATTTCGCTTGTGGATATATACTTAAAGGAAGTGAAAGCAAGTTTCAAAAATAAATTTGTACACCTGTGTCATAGCAGTAGTATTCTCAAAAGCTAAAAGGTTTAAACAACCCGCATATCCATTGACGGATGAACGGATAAACAAAAATACAGTATGTACCTGCCATGGAATATTATTTAACCTTCAAAAGGAAGGAAGTTCTGACACATGGTACAACATGGATGAACCTTGAGAACATTATGCTAAGTGAGATAAGCCAGTCACAGAAGACAAATATTTTATGATTCCACTTAAATGAGGGACCTACAGCAGTCAGATGCTTAGACAGCAGGTAGAATGACAGTTGCCAGGGGCTGGGAGGAGGAGGAATGGAGAGTCATTGTCTAATGAGGACAGTTTCCATTTTATAGGTGAAAAGAGCGGTGGGGATGGATGGTGATGATGGTTGTACAACAGTGCAAATGCCCTTGATGCTGTGAATGCTACATCTGAAAATAGGGTAGTAAGTTTTATGATGAATCGCATAAACATAGAGCCGAATGAAAGAAGCCACACGCTGTGATTCTGCCAATAGACGTTACCCAGCTGACCAGCCCGCTGTGCTGTGAGAGGCAGGTTCCTTCTGGGCAGATCCAGGGAATAGTGGGACATGCTCTGATTCTCGATGGGGCTCTGGGTACCAGGTGCGCTCTGTGTGGCAGTGCAGGGAGTCGATGCTATGTGTTCACGTTTCTGTATGTGTGTTATACTCAGAGAAAAGTTTCGATAATACAGAAGGGCTACCTTGGAATAAAGGATTACAGCTTCATGGAGGATTCACCATATCACCTTTAGTCTTTCCTCGTCACCATGGATCACAAGATCTTCCTCACAGCACCAATGTGGCTGAGGACCTGTGCTGGAGAAGACTGGCTTAACGGGTATCACCAGCCCCCATGCCAACAGCCAGGCTATTTTACAAACACATGCACACACATGCAAACATATACATACATGCACACATGCACACCAGCATCCTCCAACTTCAAGATTTTAAAAAACACTAACATTCCTCAAAGAGAGTTTGAGTATTGGGAAAGGGCAGGGGGTTCTCCAGAAGGCAGCTCTATCTCTACCTCAACATCTGTGGGCTGGAGAGATGGAGGCCAGATGTTCCCAAGGGCCACAATGACCTGGAAACTATTCATTAGACGGCAGATGAGCTAGGAGCCTGTGGTGTATTTGGCCTCTGAAGGCAGCAATGTTTTATGTTTTGCTGACAGTCCAAACGATTCTACATAAACCAGAGGGTGGAAGTAGCCAGCAAGCACCTGGAGAGGATAAACCCAACCAGCTTCACGAGAACACAGCTGGGACTATGAAGACCAAGCCACCAGAGTATTCGTTTTTAAGTGTAAAATATCACTAGAGGGTAGGAAAACCTCTCTGGGGGGGGGGGGGAACCACGTCAGATTAGTGAGAGTTCATTCAGACAGTGGGTGCCCATAAGGGCAGAGACTTGAAGCAATTGTCCAGAGAAGACCCTCATAGCTTGGCATTCCTGTAGCCATTGGCATTCCCAGCATGGCGTTGACAGCTTTGGGGTGGGGAGCCACCTCCAAAGCCTATCACCCTGAGAGCTTCTCGAGTCCTTACAATTTCATTCCATCTTCGTGACAGTCCTGAAATGGAGCCCTCGGTCAGCATCTCTGTGTCCAAAATGGACCAAAGGAGGCTCCAAAAGACAGGGCTCCTTGGAAAATCAGCCCAGAGGCTGGGACGGAACCCCGTCTGTTGACTCTGAATTCACACAGTTTCTAAACAAATGTTTGTCACAGCTTTGATTCTTCCCTTCCCCAGAAGCCTGCTGGGCCTGTGGATGGGAAAGGAAGTGTCCTGGTCGGCATCTGGCTTCTTGCCACTTTTGCTGTCCAGTGGATGGAAAAGAGGATGAACAAGTTAACAGTCTGAGGACCAACCAAGAGATCAGGCAGGGGCACCAAGAGGGGAGGGCAAGGCACCAGACCACAAACTGCTGGCTGAAAGGTCCAAGGTGAGACACAGAGTCCTGGAGGATGAGGACGAGGGGGCTGGAGAAAGCAGCAATGAAGACCCATCAAGACGAGGGTCTCCTCCTGCGAGCCTGTGGAGGAGACCCAACCTGCCCCACAAGGTACCTCCCAGCATATTTCAGTTAGCCCTGCACAGGGCAGCAAATGATGCCCATGGTGGGGGGACAAGCAGGGTCCCCCCTCCCCTGAGTGACACTCCTCCTCCAGGGGACACTATGCAATGACCAGCAAGAATACATTAGAATTGTACCCATTGACGTCAAAGGGGGCACATGGTGTGAGAAAAATAAAGAAGGCATCAGGGAAGTAGTGTCATAGAACCCACAGTGGCTGTGCCTGTCGGTGATTATGACCATGCATGTCTGATTGCCACTACAGGAGTGGAGAAAAACAGACATACACACCGAATGGCATACGCGGAGCCAGGGTGGGGCGCAGTGAAGGGGACTGTGTGTGAGAAGGGGGGAGGAGAGCCTCAGGCAGCGCCCCTGCCCGCCACGTGGCCTGGCAGCCACCCCTCCCCTCTCCATGCCTGCGGGTCTGGATTATGGTGGTTTCCTGAGACGAGCGAAGCCCTGGCACCGCTTCATAGTGTTTCAGTCTAAATGTTCATTTATCGTTTGCAGAGTCTGCCAGTGGCTGAGCAGGAAGGGCTGTGCGGAGGGTGGACCAGCAGGCAGACTGGCACGTCCCTTGGAGTGGAAATATTGGACTGTGACCGGGTGTCGCTAAGGTAAGAGGCAGCTTTCTCTTCTCTTTGCAGTGTGATTTGAATAGCATCCTGCCTTGTTACTCAGGCTTATTGTCACAGGTTACACTGCGCTGATGATGACGCGTGTGCCAGGGTGGCGCTGGAGCTGGGGTGCGGCTAGTGTTGAGCTAGTGTCTGTGCATGGTGAGTTTTGAGCTGACATTGGTACAGGGCGGTCAGTGCTGAGCTGACACTGGTACAGGGTGGTTAGTTTTGTGTTGACATTGGTACAAGGTTAGTTTTAAGCTGACATTGGTGCACGGTTTCGGGTGGTCATGGACAAGAGATGTGGCCCAGGCATTCAAGTGTTCCTTGGGAAAAACCAAGGGCAGGAAGATTGTCTTCAGCCGGGTGGGTGGCCTTGGATGGGGTGGCTCAGAGGGCAGTGCTGGCTGCGTCCACAGGAGGGCAAAGGCAGCCCTGGGTGAGCGTTGTGTGCTTAGACAGTGGTTAGAAATAGTGCCTCCGGCTGTCCACCCTCAGTCTGTGCTCCAGGCTGAAAAGTGGGGTCACATCAAAAGCCAGACCTCGGCACTGGGTAGCAGCCACCTGGTGCTATGTTGAGATGTACCTGGGGCCATCTCTGGGCCTGGCAGAGAAGCCCCTGGTAGTCATCAGGAGGAGGACCACAGGCAGAGCGTGCTCCTGTCGCTTGCACACTGGTGCTCGGCCCCACCTTTCAGTTCTCCTTGGGAAGAAAGTGGTCGCCTGATGTCCACCCCGCTGAAGATGCTGTGGAAGCATCTGGAGGCAATGTGTGCCACAGAGGCGTGTGGACGGGGTGCGGAAGGGATGCGGAACGTGGCGGGGCCTGAGCAGAGTGTGCGGCCGTCATTTGTCCAGACGTCTACGCTCCAACCCACGGCCCTTATCTACGTCCTTGGCAGAGCAACACGCCAAAGAAACTGACCGTAAATGTGGAAGGCTGTCCTGCCCACAATGGCCATCCCTGTTCCAAGAACCAGCCACATCTTCTGTTGCCCGATGGGAGAGCAGCGGCTGCTGACTACAGCTATAAAACCTGCCTCTGGAAAGCAGCTTCTCTGGGCTTGTTTCTGATAAGATCAGCAAGGGGGAGCAGGTGTTCCCCAAGTGCACCCCTTCCTGGCAGCCCCTAAGTACCGTGAATGGACACACAGAATTCCAAGCACCTTGACACTGAGCTTGTAAGGGACAGCAGGTTAGCTGGGAACACCGAGGCAAAGCGGCCCCCGGGTGCGCCCGGCTTTGCCAGTTTCCTTGGTGCTTTGATGATGTTGCTTCAGTAGTCTTGCAGTTCCGTGAGCAGACAGAGCCCACAGCTAACCCTAAAAACAGGCTTTAGTGAAAATGAGCATGAAATTGACTGCCAACAGGCCCACGGTGGGGGTCCCTTCTAAGGAGAGACAAGGGATGGTCTGAGCAGGTACAGACAGATGGGGAAGGACAGCCCCACAAGGCCTTCCTCCCTTAAGAGGCCCCGGTCCTTCCCCATGGAACATTTTCCAGGTTGACTCAGGATGCAGCCTCCTCCCCTTGTGGCAGGATCGATGCGCTTTTTAGAGCCCAGGGCAGCAGTCCTGATGCTGACATCTGCCTGCTGTTATCAGAAGGCTCAGTCCCAGGTGGTGGTCAGGGCTTTCTGCACCTGCCAGTTTGCTCTGAGCCTCTCCACACATCCCTCCCCATTTCCCTGCCTCTGCCCATCACATCTGTCTGCAGAAGCCAGTTCTTCCATACCATCCTCTCACATCCGGGCACGAGGGGGCTGCTAATCTGGGCTGCAGATGGCCGTCCTCTCCCTCCCCGCCTTCCTGCTCTCACCTGGCTGGGCCTCTGCCACGCTTTGTCTTGAGCAGGTGTGGGAGGGAATGCAATGTCAGTGCCAATGAGATGCCACCTCTCAGTTGGGGCTGAAATGAAGAGGTGCCTGATACACAGGGGAACTGCTGTGAGCTTGAGAAGCAGTGAAAAATGCTGTCGCTCTCCCAGTGTGGCATGTGGTCCACAGCACAGGACTCCTGAAGGCCTGTGATCCAGGCTGTTTCTGCCCATCCTTGTAAATGGTGTCTCTGATGCACTCAAGTGAATATATATATGCAAAGCACAAGAGAGCTGTGAGCTCAGAGGCAAAATCCATCCTGCAAACCCATTCCCCAACCAAGACACGCATCATCCACTCTGTAGCACCTTTTGTTGGAATTGCCCCGCCCACCCCCAGCCTTGCCCCTGGAGGCAGCCACACTCCTCTTGTTTTTATGCTCTTGCTTTCCTTTACGATTTTACCAAATACAGAGTGTCCCGAAGCCCTGCAATTTGTCTTGCTTGTTTTTGAATGTTATTAGCATGGTGTCATCCAGGGTGTATTTCACTCTGTGACTTGCTTTATTCCATTAAGTGTTCTGTTTCTAAGGTGCATCTGGGGTGCTGCCCATAGCTGAAGGCCTTTCGTCTTCATTGTTATGTAATATTCCCTTGTATAGCTGCAGCTCTGTTTACCTCATTCTCCTGTCGTGGACACAGGGGAGCTCCCGTGCTTAGCCATCACCAGTGAAGCAGCTATGGATATTCTGAGGCCCCTGACATACAAAGCTTTCCCCAGTGCAAGCATGCCTGTGGGCGTTGCATGTGGAGGATGGGCATGCACAACTGCCCCAGGGGAGCCAGGCATTTCTAAAGGGGCTGCACCGCTGTCGACGCCCACCAGAGGGCAGCCCTGGCTCCAGGCACCCCCGCAACAGCGTTTCCTCTTTTTCTCCAATCAAATGGTGGCAAATTGTATCTCACTTTTTATTTTATCATTTTATCATAATTGTATAATTGTAAATACACATTATTAACAATGTCAAATAGTTCTATAAGGCTTGTATGAGAAGCAATGTCCCTCCCAGGTCTTCCGTACCCTTGGTACCATCTCTGTCCTTGAGTATTTATGTCAATTCATGGAGCCGCTTCCTGGGGCCTTTGCCTCCAAGTCACAATGAATATGTGTACATTGGCACCTCTTGATGTTCTGTTTTAGATATTACACGTTCGTTCTCCACACTAGACCTCTCGCACTCACTCTGGTTAGCTCCATAGTCAGTGTTGACTTCATAACAATCATATAGCCATGATTCATAGTTGAGTTTGGCTGAATACTGTGATTTCCTTTTATTTATTGCTCGTTTTGTTATAAGTGTCTTGGGATTTCAGCTGTTTGGTTGTGGTTGGCTGGCTTGTGTTTCTGTGCATTCATCACTAGTTCAATCCCAAACTCTCCCCATTGTGTAAATCTTCTCCCAATACTTTCAAACAAATCAGACCATCTTTCCATATAATACCTGGGAATCTCCTTTCCTTATTTTCTGGGGAGCTTTCTTCTGTTAGAGCCCCTGCTTCCAAGATCCATATTTCTCACTTTCTTGGTTTACTCCCTTGTTTTTCTGGAGTGCATCCCCTATAGGTTCCCGAGAAAGGCTTCTAGGGATGTACATTTGTTGAGAACTTGCATGTCTTCAAATGTGTTTATTCTACTCTGTCATTTAGCTCCTCTGTTGCAGGAACTTTTTTTTGATTCATCATTTCCACCTTTGTTTGCTCTACTTTTCTTGCTTAGAATATCATCCCCACCCCCTTCCACTCACCCAAATCTTTATCAATCTCTAAAGCTAAATTCAACTGCTACCTCCTTCGGGAAGCCTTCTTGATTCCTCAGTTATAAGTGATTGCTTCTTCCTTCTAAGCCTTATGATACTTAATATTATCGGCATTACTCCTTTTGCATTTATACTCATTATAGTTATTCATTAATTCAGCGTGTGTTTCTTGAGCACCTGTTATGTGTGTTAAGGGACTTCACAATGAATCAAAAACAAGCCCTGCCATCAAGGAGGATCCTAGAATGTTGGAGCTAGAAGTGACCCCCAATAACATCCCATGAAAGCCCCTGTCATGTAGATGGAGAGACTGAGACCCAAAGAATCATGGGACTTCCTTGCCCAGCAAAGAACCAATCCAGGTCTCCTGATTCCCAGAGTATGTGCTTCCTATGATAACCACTGTGAACAAAGAAAACTTAATATAAAGAGGTGACAAATAATTTAAAAAACCCACCCCCACTCCATGGGAGAGTGGGTGAGCATACTAATGAAGAAATTGACAAAACGAGAAACAGAGTGGCTTGGGAGGGATGAAACTGGCATCTCACTCCAGGCAGCTGGACTCCAAAGACAAACGCATACCAGTGAGTGTGCGCCAAGGTCTCTCTCATGGTCCATGTGCTTTGAGATCCGCATGACAGCCGTTAAAAATGCACAGTCTAGCAGGCTTCCCATTAGGATTTATGGAACAAATTTATGCAGCCTCCCAAAACACGTGGCTGTTGCATGTTTCATATAGAGGGAGGGAATCCCTGCAACATTGCCTCACCAAGAAATCGCTTTCTCTGGCCAAGAAACCTCATGCCATTGCTCTGGGTGATGGACAGTCGGAAGTGTCCAGAGCCTGGAGCTTTGTCGGAACACAAGGAGACAGACTCTGTCTGGGCGTTGCCTGGAGCACAGACAGCAGCCATGGACACTGCAGATGGGCTGTCTATGGGGTGGCTCCATCCCAGAGATAAGAGACACTTACCGCAGACGGGAGCCGTCGCCACGGGCTTATTCACACCAGCAGGAACTAATATGCGCTCTGAGCCACTGCCCAGGCATCAGCCTGGCTATGCATTTCCTCTGCAGCTGATGGATTTCCAGATGAAAGGCAAAATTTCCTGTGCCCTTGATCTCAAAGTTGTCTCTTGGATACTTCTCACTTCCTCTTGAACTGTGCCCATAAAGGGGAGAGATAAAGATATATTCTTTGCAGAAAAGGGGCAGATGTTGAAAGTTTTTTGAACAGCCTGCTTCCAGCACAGTCTGTGAGGCCCCTTCCTCCACAGACAGTTCCCTCTGCAGAGTCTGGACCATGACACTTCAGGACCGCGTTCAGTTTCATGCAATGAGCTGGTGGGGTTTGGTTCAAAGAGCCCCAACCTGCTTAAAAATTCTAGGGCTCCATCCTGTTGAATACAGTTTTGCATTAGTGTTAAAAATTTAAACAACCCTAACTCTGAGCATCATACATTAAGTAGCACTGTTGATATCAGTTCCTGTCTAGCCACTTGCACTCCTACCTCTGAACTAAACTTCAACAGAAGTTCTCCGGGTCTGGGCTCCCTCAGCTTTGCAATCATCACAGAGTTTTCCATGCTGTGGGTTTTCAATACATGCCTGCTGAATGAATGAATGAGGGAATGAATAAAGTAACAATTGTTTGGACACTGATAAAAAAACAACCTGGGGAACATCCAGCCAACCTTGTTTTCAGGAAGCGTTTTCCCTGGAGACCCCCAGCCTGTGCCTGCTGTTTCTGGTGTGGGTGCAGAATTGTGTGTTCCTCCACTGAGCTGGACTGCTCCCTGCCTGATGCCCACAACAGTGCCTCTCACAGAAGGGCTGCTCAGGAATGGCTTGTTGAGCAACTGAGCTGGTTCCAGGTGCTTCTCCAGCCAGGAGCATCTGTTTCTCTCTCAGACGCCCAGGCTGAGCAAACCAAGGTGCGTGATCAGAGTTGCTGTCTGAAAGCATTCATCTCAGACTGCATGCACACACAAGACACAAGCTCAGGGAGGGACCCAGACGGTGCCGGCAGGTCACTCTTAGACAAGAGTGCTGTGCTCTGTGGCTCTGGAAGGGCTGAGCTCTGGAAGAGTGGTTTCTCCAGGAGGACCTGGCAAAGATGCCGTGTAAACGGCTGTCTGCGCTCCCTGCACACCGGAGGCATAGCAGCCAGTGTGGATACGCCCTCAATATGCACATCGCCATTGCAGGCGTGAGCCTTGCAACCCGCATTCAGCCAGCCCCAGAAACATGGAGGCAGCCTGTGCGGGCACTGCCCACAGTCCCCTCTGCTCACAGCAAGCCTTTGACTGCCCTGGCGCCGGTCCTGGTGGGGTGCCTGGTGTGATGAGCCTCGCCTCCCTTGGGCTCTGCAGAGGATATTGCCTTTGAAGGGCGGAAAGTGACCCCGCCTGCTGGTGCTGTGCAACCTCCCCTTCCTCTTCAGATCCTTCCTCCAGGCGATTTTCCCTCCAGTGCAGTCCTCACAGACCCTCGAGTTTCAAGAGCCTCAAGGCCACGGAGCGGGGCCTCCAATAACTGGCCCCAGACTGCGGCTGGCAGGCACCAGGCTCGGCAGGGGTGTCCTTGTCCTCCAAGGGCCCAGGGCTCTGGCCATGTGGGGGTGGGATGAGGAAGGGTGGAAGGGCCCATCTGCCCCCAGGCAGAATGGTGGCTCTGGTGTGTCTCCTTAGTGGGGTCCTTTGGTGCCAGGTGGGTCAGAAGTGAAAACGGCTGTGGAAACAAGTGATGTGTTCAACCAGCACGTCTCCCAGACTTCAGAAAAACCACTTTTCTGTGAGAGAGCTGGCACAGACCTGCAGCAAACAGACATCCGTCTCTGCGCCGGGGGCCACGGCCCCAGATCCTGTCTCCTTGCGCAGGAATTGCACTTGGCACTCGTCTTGCAACCTCCATTCAGTCTGCTCCAGAAGCAAGGAGGCCAGCTGGCGAAGGGAGGGGGCAGAGATTAGGACAGCAGCCGGCGGCAGCCGGTAGACAGGTCACCTGATCATGGTAACAGCCTGCACGCAGAAGGTGTGTTTTCCAGGTTCCATGTAGACATGCTTCAGTGCCATGCAGATGTTATCCCACCTGTGTGGCAGGCCTGCCCTGTCCATACCAACTTTTCCCTGCTTCTCTTCTTTCTCTTTTGCCTTCCCACATAACACTTACCTGTGGGGCACCTGTGTCTGCCTCCCCAAGTGGCCTGGGGTCACAGACCTGCCTAGGTCCCCTCTGTGTCTCTCAAGGCACACAGCCAGCAACAAGGTGGCAGTAGAAAATGTTGAAATGAGTTGCCGCTTCCCATGCCTGACATCCTGTTTACACCGCTCCTTGGAGATGGACGTCCCTGATTAGAAATACACCACGGGCTGGGAGGGAAGCTCTGGCTCCAAGCTGAGGGGAAGGAGGGGCAGGAAGATGAAGTCAGGGTGGGACAAAGGCCTCCAGAAATCAAATCCTCTGTCTTCAGATTTATAAATGGCCCAAGTACTTTAAAATAACAGTTGCAAACAGGACTCTACTGTCTTCTTGACTATTTTCCGTCCGTGCCACAGCCCACAGGGTGGGGGGCTATCGAGAACTAGGTTCCAAACCCTGTCACTACTTCCATCAGGACTTTAGGAAAGGGGCCTTGGGACCTGTGTCTGTCCACTCCTGAATGCAGCAGCTGCCCTCTGAGGTGGATGGTCAGGAGCGCCCCAGATGGAGTGTCTTCTTCATGCTCCTCCCCCGCCCCAGTGCTGCCCGCACAGATGCCTTTGAGGAGACAGGCGGGACCCAGCTTGCAGAGCCAAGTTTCACCAGGTCCAGCTGCTTCGTTCCAACAGGAGCCTGTCCCCTCTTGGCGTTGCCCACACGGGAAGTTGTATTTGGAATAAGGCTGGCAGGCGGCAACCATGGGTCAAGGCAGCCCCGAGAAGGCCGAACTCGGAAATCTCTCCTGTTGTTTTTAACTTTTCATGTTAGGAAAATGTAATAAAGCTCACAGGGTGTGGAAGCACTTGCGCCTGTTATTTCAGATTTATACATTCTGCGTATTGGCTCTGCGTCCCCGAGGGAGGCGGTCCCCAGCAGGTCACAGGGCCCCTCTACACTCCTTGTAGTTGGAGACATGCCCTCTATCCCTGCACCTCTGGGGTCTCTCCAGACTACACGGGAATCCCTCCTGAGACAGAACTTACACCTGTCCAGGCAGGAGGGCATTCTTTCTTTAAGTAGACAGGTCTTCTGGGAATTTCTTTCATCTCTGAAGTCAAATCCCATATCCCTGCAGGGTCCTGCGAGGTCTACCCACCCAGAACCGTGTTCCCCTTTGCAGGGCAGCCCCTCTTCGGCTTCAAAGCAGCCCTTCCAACGTTGACCTTTGACCGTGGGCTTTCTCCAGAGTAAGATGTGCAGCTGAGGGATGCAAACACCCAGCAGGTGTCTGTTGAGTGGGAAGAAGTCAGGCCACCCTCCTGGAGTCCCCAAGCTATAGAGTAGCAGACAGGTGGTGCTCAAGTGGAGGTAGAAAAAGCCCTGCGAGCCGGGGGCCCAGTGTCACCGGGGGTGTCAGGAAGGAGGTGGGCTGAAGCATGAGGGGTCCAGGTGGGCTAGCGGGTGGGGTGGTTCCGGGTGCTAGCAGAGATGGCTCTGGAAGTAGGTGCGAAAGAACAGGGACAAACCGCCGAGCACCAGTTGCCATGAATGTGCGGAAGAACAATGTGTTTGATGGCCCAATGGGGGCTCATCTTGAGGCTGCAGCTTTCTGGGGCCACAGGCAGAACCCAGTGAAAATTTGCTGTGAACTTTAGATGGTGGAACCTGAGCAGAGCTCCCAGAGGCAGAGCAGGCAGATCTCTGTCCCTGGGCAGTGAGTGTGGGTTAGATCCTGCAAGAGCTCGCCTGGCTAGGCACTGACCCCTCCTGATGAGATGAGTGGTCTTTGAGACTTTGGATGGGCTGTGCCCAAGCCCTGAGAGGTCCTGCCAGCTCTCCTGGTACTTCCACTGGATGAGATGGAGGAATAGGGTGGCGGCCCCAGGTCTTTCCCTCTGTGAGGGCTTGTGCCAGCAAGAGATGTCCAGCTGTGGGCTGTGCTGACCTTTCCATCAGGGGTCTGAGAGCTCCCTCTCTTGGCTATAAGCCAGCACTGCCTAGGGTGGGTGACAGTGTCACAGTGTATTTATTTGAGCAGGATCATATCTTTAAGTGGCAGGTTGACATAGTCCCTCGCCAGACTTCTCTCAGTGTAGCCCGATGTCACAGTAGAGACAGCAGGGCAGGGCCAGGGCCTCTGCAGAGCAGAAAGGAACCGGGTGGGTCCTGGATGCCTCAGAGGCTGGCAAGGAAGGCCCAGCTCCAGGCGGTCTGGCTTACATCACTTGACCTTGGTTGTCTGACCCAGGGAAAAGAGACTGGAATTCCTCTGCTGTCTATCATTGGCCCACAGTCACTGTGAGTTAAACAAGGCTGGTTCTCCCCCAAGAGCTGATGGGTCTCCTGGAAGCACTTCCACTGCTATGCAGAAACGGCCGTGGCTTTGGTGGTGGTGAGAAGGTATTCATGGATGGACACTGCATTTAGAGCCAGGAGACCCAAGTTCAGAGCTAGGCTCCACCCCCAGGAGCCAGTCACCTTGACCAGTCATCTTACCGTCTTCGTCTGAGGTCATTCGAGATACACACCTTATCTTCTTTCATTGAGTCAGAACCCATGCGGGACACAAGGCATGCGTCCCTCAGTGAATTTTGACAGCACTTGTTGACTCTGCACTTGATGGTGCCCTCTGGATATTTTATCCAAGATCGAGGGACCTGCCACCCAACAGTAGGGTGCTATCTTCTCAGAGGCTGCATTGTTATACACAGAGGGCCACAGTTGAATCTAACATTTGCAGAGCAGACTTAAGCCCTTTGAAATAATTAACAGGTAAATCTGCAAGGGTCTGTGTCTGGAAAAATCCCAGACCCATGGGACCTCCATGATGACCCCTAAGAGGACTCATTCAGAATATAGCCGTTGGGATCAGGCCTCATACGTGAGATACTGGATGACAGCTCAGAGGGGGCAGCCTCACCTGTCTAAGGGGGAACCTTTTGCATGAGGACCTCCCTTTGTACACATTGAGTGGCACACTGCGGGTGGAGGGGAACATTCCTGGAGGAGCTCCTTCAGGGAGCCTTCAGGCCCGTGGGGGACAGATCATCCTTCGTAGCCAAGCCAGTGCAGGGCACATGGAGAGTTCTTCCAGTCGGGAATGTCCAGGAGCCACCAGAGGACCCAGCTGTGGTGTTGGCTATGAGTCAGCATGGGACCCTTTCCAGTATCCACAGAGCAAGCCTGGCCTTGTCTCTGCCTGTCCTGTCTGTCACCTCAGCATCCCAGGTGATGGGAGAGTGGGAATTACTGTCAGGGAGAGTGGGGATCTCTGACAATGGTTGCTGCTTCCTAGTTCACCAGCGACTTCCAGGCCTTCACCTTCAAACATCTGTGATATAGGCGTAATTATGCCCACTTAGAGGACAGGGAAACTGAGGCACGGGGAAGCCCACGGCCGCATCTCAGCAGGGCCAATCCCTGCGCAAGCGCTGACCACTCCAGGCAGAGCCCATGCAGAACAATGCCCCAGGAGGTCTCAGCTGGCAGGGGGCAACCCGATATCGGTGTCCCAGGTGGTGGCCGACCCAGGCTGTAACCAACACCGGGAGGAGGTAAGACAACGTGGGAGCAGGAGTCTGGGAGCCTGCTGCCTGACCACTGTCCCTGCTGGTGGCCCGGGGTCCCAAGCTCTTATGAAACAATTACATATGACCCCAGATGATATTAATGGTAAAAATAGTTCATCTCTGAGTCTGGCTGACAGAGTCTCTCAGGACAAATTTCCTTCCTTTTTGTTTGTTTTTAAGAGCAAATATATTTAAATGTGGTGCTTCATAGGTCTTAAAAACCGATTTCAGTGGTTGATTCCTTTGACCAAGGAAGCGCGGCCCACCCCGCCTGATTCCCAGCACTGGGTTTCTCAGCGTTCCTCCATGAGAAGAAAAGTGCCTTCCCGCCACCTCCTTCTGCTCAGAGCTGCTTGTCGTGTTCACTGGGGTTCATGGTTGGGGCGGGGGGACGCTTCTTTGTCCTTTGACGGAGGAGAAGCTGGGTTGGGCTGTGGATGAAGAAGGCACCTGAAGCTGCTTGCTGGGTGAGGGCGAACGGGTGTGAGGATGTCAGGAGGTGGACCTGCACCTTCTCCCTGGCTCGGGCTAACTTTCTGTCTGGATTCTGTCCTGGCTGCTGCTTCTTGGGCTCCCCAGTTGCCTTCTTTCCAAAGATCCCAGGTCTCTGTCCTCCCTGTTTTTTTGTCCATCTCCCAGTTCAACGTTGTGCTGTGGAGGCTGGTAACTGGGGGTGGGGGCGGGGTGGGATGGGCTGTTCCACAGCACCTTCTGCCCCGCGCTGCTGCGGGGCTGCCACGAAGGAGACACTTACCAGCAATCCGAGAGAACTGCAGAAGAAACAAATGGTGTGGGAAGGGCTTGGTCCCCAACAACAGTGCCAGCCACCTCTGGCCCCCGTGCACTCCGGTTCCCAGCATTGGCACAGAATGCCAGCTTCAATGTCGTTTGACCTTCAGGGGGGCAGGTCCAGGAGGTTTAGACTTAAACCTGCAAGTCAGCTGCTGAGTTTCCTTATTCCATGGTCTCCATCTGTCAAGCCAAAACATCAATCCCCTGTAAGCTCTGGGCCCGATAATAAAGTGTGAAATTGTGCCTGAGGATTTTGTGCTCACAGGCTGTCAAGTCAGAGTAGTGCAGGGGTGCACTCTAAATACGGCAGCCACTAGCCACGTGTGGCTACTTACCATTAAGTCGTCGTCGGCAGCCGTCCGTCTCGAGAGACGATGGTGTAGCTTCTTAAGAGTCTATCTGCACCACCGAGAATGGCTGTGCAGTCCAACTCGGGAGTGACACGGTATCTGTCTCCTCCCGTGTTGAATCGACATCTTGTGATGACGCTGGAGTGTCCTCTCCAGTGAAGCTGAAGCTACAGAGCCTGGACAGGGTGATATGGAGGGTCTGCTGTTGCCCATGCAGCAGACCCCCCCCCTCTCTTCGCAGCTGAAGGGTCCAAGGGAAAGACGGAGTCAATACAGCTTGGCTTCAGGTGCGCCGCAGGAGTTGCCGGTGTTGACTACAACGTCGAACTGCCTTAGGGACTCCGGCTCCGGATTTTCTGTCGGGGTTTACTCCCTTAGCCTTTCCCCTGAAGAGGTATGCCGCAAGGCAGCCGAGGTTTTTTGGAGTCAGAGTTTTCCTTCTCTGCGAGAGCGAACTGCTTACAGCCGTCACCTCTCGGTGGAATTTACCGTTAAGTAAATTATAACAAAGTGAAGTTAGAACTTCGCGTCCTCAGTGACACTAGCCACCTTCAAGAGCATCATGCTCCTGGGCAGTGCGGCCGAGCGCTTGGAGATGTGTTTCCTGCTCTGCGCCTCTGGGAATGCCATCTACGCCCACAGGGCCCTTCTTGGCCCCAAACCTCTGCCTGCTGTCCTGTGCCCAGCCCCCCAGAGCCCACCGCTGGCCCGCAGCTGCTCCCCTTGCCCTGCCTCACGTGGAACTGCACCGCTGAGTGTTGCACTGGTACTTGTCCCCGGCATCGCGGAACTGCAGAGATGGAAAGGCTCTCCAAAGGACATCAGGCTCAGCTCCATCTCCCCACATGATGTCTCCCAAAAGGACCCAGAGCCCATTTGCCTCGCATTGTTTTCTTCCCCGCTCACTCTCCTAACCTTCCATGAAGGGCTTAGACTCTCCTGTCACATCCCCCGGCTCCCTCTGGAGAATGGGAACAAGAACAGTCTCATCACATGGGGTGTGTGCAGGTCAAGGATGGTGGTGTAAGCACACATCACAGGCCACCACGGGGCCAGCGCCTGTGCTTGGAGTCATCTGCTCTTGGTGACGTCTGAGAGCTACCTTTGCAAGGAGCTGCTAGCCAGTGGGGCAGCTGTCCAGAGTGACCAAGCAGCCCCAGTTCTGGGGCTGTTTTTCGGGCCAGAGTGAGCCCCGCAGAGGCTTGTTGTGGGAAGAGTCTTCACAGACCTGTGAGAGCAGGTGCGGACCCTTGTGTAGCACTCTTTCAGAAGCTTGTCCTGAGGGTGTGGGAGAGGCTGCAAAGGGGAGAGACAATGGACCTTTGTCCTGTTTATCTAGAGGTGGCAGATGCCCTGAGAGCCCAGGCCATGGACCTGGCCCCCCACGGTGAACGGGGACAATGGCCCCCACACACACACCGTGCCGCTGCACGTGAGTTTGTCCAGCAGCCTAGACCCGTCCAAAAATGGGAAACTGAGACAAGATAGGGAGAGGAACTAGCAGGCCTGGCCTCTGTCCAAAACTCCCATTCCAAACAGGCAGAGAGGGTGCTTGACTACGGCAACTGAGCCACCCTCACCCCGGTGACGGGCAGGGCCCGCGTGTCCCCATGTTCACTAGACTCGCTTAGGAACTTGTGCCTCCGATGGGGCCCAGCCGCTGTGGTCTCCGTGGTGTACTCGTCCTCAGGAGTTCGAAGCCAAGGAGCACAAGAAGGCAAGCAGCCGTCCAGCGCATTCCTTCCCCTCTTATTAGCGTTTTATTCCTTCCAAAGAGCAGCTGCCCCTGGATGTTGCAAAAGCAGTTTATGGCTTTGGGCTGATTCTTTGAGGAATTTGCTTGGTCTCATCTGGCTCAGGAGGAAATTGTAATATGTGTTATCAATGAAGGGAGGGACCCTGGTGCTGCTTGTGCCCTGGAGACCAGAGGACTCGCTTCTCCTGCAAGGGTCTGGGTGCTGGAGCTGGCTCTCCCAGCTGAGGTTCTGAATTCTGGTCTCTCCAAGTCACAGCCACGTTCCATCTAGGAGTCCCTACCCCCACTCCAGCCCAGCCTCTGGGTTGTTCAGAGGCTTCCTGGACACCAGGGCAGCAAGGACCAAGCTGGAAACAGACCAGTCTCTGACACCCACACTGAGTGAACTCAGAGTGGTGAACATCAACAGGTATGATGCTCCCGTGGAAACCTCAAAACCCCTCCAAGGCCTCTGATGTCATGCCTGGTGCAAGGCAGGTCAAGGTAAAGGGGTTTCTGCATGTCCAGGGAATGTGAGTGCACACAAGTCACACACATGCACACACACAGATGTTCACACACATGCACTTACACCCTCTCACCCCCCATCCACTCACACATACATGAATATGAGCATTACACACCTTGGTTTCAACTTCCATGTGGGAGGACCTGGAGGTGCTGGAGGCAGAAGCTCCTGCCAGACCTGCTGTGGGCTTAAGGACACAAGGGAGCATCCAGCCCACAGTCCCTGACTTTTATAGGGCACCAACATCATGTCGGGCACTGTGCGTGGCCGCTAAGTGCTGTATGTGCATATTTCAGGTGCAGTCACAAAGCCTGTATTTCTTTGTTCCAGAAATAGGTTTTAAGGGACTCTGGCTTTATTCTATCTTCGTTCTGTTCTGCTACACACAGAGTATGGAGGAGGGAGATATTTTTCAGACAGCTTTATTTAGATATCATTCTCATACCATAAATTCATCCTTTTAAATGCACGGTTTGTTCAGTAGGTTTTAGTGTACTTGTGGAGTTGTGCAACCGTCACCGCTAGCTAATTCCAGAACATTTTCATTACTCCTGAAAGAAAGCCAAGCCTTTATCCATCACACCCCCATTTCTCCCCTCCACGCCCACCCCAGTCCCTGGCAACCTCTTATCTACTTTCTTTTTCCATTAGTTTCAACAACTCACATAAATAGAATCATATAATATGTGGCCTTTTGTGACTGGCTCCTTTCAGTCAGCCTCATATTTTCAAGGGTCTTCTATGTGGTAGCCTGTGCTAGTGCTGCATTTCAGCTGAATAAGACTTCAATATATGGATACACTACAGTGTGTTTATCTATTTGTCCATTGATAGATAGTTGAATTGTTTCCACTTCTTGTCTATTATGAATAACACGACCATAAACATTCATGCACAAGTCTTTGAGTGCACATAGATCTTCATTTTTCTTGGGTAGATACCTAGGAGTGGAATTTCTGGGTCATACAATAACTCTATGTTAAACATTTTGAGGAGCTGCCAGACTGTTTTCCAAAGTGGCTATATCATTTTACATTCCCATCAACAATACGAGGGCTCTGGTTGTTCCGCATTCTCACCAACATTTGTTGTTTTCTATCATTTTGATTATGGCCTTCTTAGTGGGTGTGAAGTAGTTATCATCCACTGTGGTCGTGAGTTACATTTTTCTGTTAACTAATTATGCTGAGCATCTTTTTTGTGCTTATTGGCCATTTGCATATGTTCTCTGGGGAAATGTCTATTCAGAGCCTTTGCCCAGTATTTGAGTGGATTTTTTGCCTTCTTATTATTGATTACAAGAGTTTTTTTAATATATTCTAGATTCAAATCTCTTTTAGATATATGATTTGCAAAAATTTCCTCTTATTTTGTGGGTTATCTTTTGATTTTATTAATAAGGTTACTTGCAGCATAGAAGTTTTAATTTTGATGATGTTCCGTTTGCTTGGGTTTTTCTTTTGTTTGTTTGTTTTTGTGGTTTGTGCTTGTGGTGTGACAGCTAAGAAATCATTGCCTGACTCCAGGTCACAAAGATTTGTTGCTATTTTGTTCTAAGAGTTTTATGGTTTTAGTTCTTATATTTAGGTTGTTGACCCTTTTTGAGTTAATTTTATATATGGTGTGAGGTAGGGATCTAACATCATGCTTTTGTAAGTGGATGTCCAGTTGTCCCAGCACCATTTATTGTAAAGATTTTCCTCATCAAAAATCAATTAACTATAAATGTGAGGGTTTATTTCTGGCCTCTCAATTTTATTTCATTCCATTAATCCACGTATGTATTCTTATTCTAATACCACACAGTCTTGATTACTGCAGCTTTTTAGTAAGTTTTAAAATCAGGTCATGTGAGTCAACTTTGTTCTTGTCAGGATTGTTTTGGCTATTCTGGATCCCTTGCATTTGCATATAAATTTTAGGATCAACTTGACTATTTTGGCAAAACAAACAGACAAACAAACCAAAACACCCAGCTGGGATTGTGATAAGGACGGCATTGAATCAGAAATGGGACTTTAAGACCATGATTCTTTGGGTGATTTCGGGGGTGGCCTAGAGAACCTTTCCCCCACAATGAGTTAATATTAAAAGGCTTATTCTTCCTATCTCCCAAAATATGCCTCATTTAATCTTCACCATCCCATGGGGTAGAGGCTGCCATCCCATCTCAGAGCAGGGAAAACGAAGACCCCAAGAGGTCAAGTCAGGTGCCCATGGCCCACAGGTGCAGGGTGAAGGGAGATCATGGGGGACAGTTAGATGCCCACAGCCACAGACCCAGCAATCAATGGCCACTGCCAATCCTACTATCTCAGCTGCCTTTGTGCCTGATACCTGGCTAGATCCTGCAGTGTGGCATTTACCCCTCCACCAGTGGCAGCAGAAGCTTTCATTTGTTCCTTTCAGAGGCCACTCACCTCAGCTGGCTCGTTTTTATCACAACTGTGACCAAGTAACCTTTCAGATGAGGAAGTCAGGCCCAGGCTTGCCAGTATAAGGTTTCCATGGCTGCAAGCTTCCACTCTGAAATATATGGCTGTGCATCTGCCTGTGTAGGAGAAGGAGAGAAAAGACCCTCTCCTGGGGACCCAAAGGGTGCCTTTTCCACCTCTTGCCCAGGAGCGGGATGCCACTCCTGGCTCTGGAGGGGGTCTGGGAGGAAGAGGGTTGAGGGATGTCAGGCAGAGGACTGCTGGTCAGCTGGTTTTCCTGATGCTCTATCTCCTCCTGAGCCACCGAGGGGACAGGCAAGGGCCTTCTGGGAGCCAGAGAGTCTCTACATGCAACCTCCACTGTCCCAGGCCACCTGGTCCAGACATTGCAGAAGAAACCTGCAAGTGCACAGAGAGCTGACTGAGCAAGGCTACACCACTGAGCAGACTTACCCCCATCAGCCAGGCACCTGCAGCTCCACACTCCTGGTTACTCGTACATAGCACATCTGTGGTCCCAAGTGCAACAGGATGCCTATGTGCCACACAGGCACTGCCCTGCATGGCTCCCAGCCACTAGGACACTCTCCTTCATACAGGCTGGCGCAGTGGGCAGAGATGGCAGAGAAGGCCACACCTCCATGGCCCCCCAGCTGGAAATGCAGTGAGAAAGCTCCTTTCCGCAAGAATCTCCAGAGAAGTTGTATTATTTTATTTCTTTAACTCCCTGTCACCTGAACAGAGCAGGCAGGGGTGGGCCCAGGGAGCTGCAGGAGCCGTTACACCTTGAAGGATGAGATGCCAGCCTCTAGGCCCAGTCCCACCAGCACTGGCACCGCTGTATGGAAGACCTTTGGGATGGGGCGAATTACCGCTCTCACGAGGCCAGGACAGCGGCTCTGCCCGGGCTCTCCTTGGTATGGCTCTTCCATTCTCTGCCTCCATCTTTCCTCATCCAGGAAACCAGGCAGAATGCTATTTCGGGCTTGTTGTTCATGAGGGTGATGTGAGTGGAAACATGGACCGCCCGACAACAGGCCTGAGCACACTGCTGCTTAGCGAACCGTGGACAGACCTGCTCCTTATGGCAATGCTCTACCCCATTCCCCTCCCCACAAAAGACATATATACACATAAAGTTATAAATCCCTCATGATTCTGAGCCCAAAACTCAGAGCCTCTGGCCTAAGTCCTTTCCTCTTCAGCCAGGCTGAGAGGGGGCAATGCTTAACCCAAATAAATCGACTTTGACTAGTGGGATCTGGGGCAGAGTAATGGCTGATGGAATAGAGACTTTAGGGGAATAGCCACATGGGCTACCCTTGGCTCAGAACATGTGAGCAGCCACCTGCTCCCAATCTGATAGAATCAAATCCACCACAGAGCTGAAGCCCTTTTACTCAGAGGCTGACCGGGCCCCTCCCAAGTTAGGCAAGAGGCATCCACAGAATTGCTCCTCTTTCGGTCAGCAGGAGCAGGAAGGCAAGGAGTAGCTCCCCAATTGCTCCTCCCACCCGAGGAACCCAGAGCCCAACTCAGGCACTGCCTTCTTCATGGAGCCTTCCTCCTCCTTCCCCCCAAGGCAGGGCACCCACAGCACCTGGCATGTTCCACTCTTCCCATGTTTGAAACATGGTTTTGGAGGGTTTGCTTGTTTTTGGGTCCCTCCCCAACCCCTAGTACATATGCCCCTTTGCACATCCAGCCAACAAGGGGGGATAGAGACTCAGGAGACGTTGGACAGACATGCTCCTATGGCAATGCCCTACCCCATTCCCCATTGTGCTGGGAATCCAGATGTTGGCCAGTGAGTTGTTGGAAGAGGTTTGTACCCCTTGAAGGAGAGGGCAGAGGACAGCATGGGGTCTGCAGACACCTACCCAGGGGCCTCTCCTCAATGCTCCCCGAATGGGGTGGATGCTGTCCTCCACTGATTCCAGGTGGCCACCCACTGGGGACACAAGCACTTGGGACTTACAAAGCAGCCCCTTTGTCAGCAATCACCCTTATGTTTCCTTCCTTTAAGGTGACCTCTCTGGTCTCTGTGGTGTGTCTGCCACTCCCTTTTGTCCCCCGCCCTGTGCCTGTGTGGGGTGTTTTATTTTTCCCACTCTGATTTCCAGCCACAAGTCTTTTCAATCTCAGGAAGTCTGTGCAAAACATTTTCCCAACTGGTTCTCATTGACCATTACCCCAGTCCCCAGGAACTCAGAGGAACCTTCCAGAAATCTCCCTTTATCTCCCAAAGTCCATCTGGTTCCATTTAAGGATCCCCCATATTTCCTCCTGTTTTCAGAGTTGTTGAGCCGGCCTGTCTCCAAACTGGGCCGTCCTCCTCTCCGGTGGTGCTGAGCCTATAGGATTCGTGAATGCAGTTGTGTGTGTGGACGCTGGGCGGGAGGGGCCTCCCCATGCCTGCGCGTGTGGTGGGGCTCCTCGGTGGCTCCCAGGCAAGGCTCTTTCCCCTCCCCGGCTGACCCGGTTGCCGCCCCAGCCCTGCCCCCAGTCTGTAATCTCTCCATCACGAGGTATTTATGACCACAGATTCCAGCATCAAGACGTGTCCCACCATGTGATGAGAGGGACCTTGATCTCCGAGAGTCTTGGCCCCAGCCACTGAGGGTCTGGATAGCCAGGCAGCAGTTACCTCCATTTTGGCAGGTTTCTTTTTGCTCCCAGGGCTGCTGGGCTGCACAGGGACAGGAGGGAAGGGCCACTGGGGACCCTCCATGGAGTGAAAACTTCCCCTTTGGTCCTGACTGGTGCAGCTCAGTGGGTTGGGTGTCGCCCAATAGACCGAAAGGTCCTTGGTTTGATTCCCAGTCAGGGCACAGGCCTGGGTTGGAGGCCGGGTCCCCAGTTGGGGGCGTGCGAGAGGTAACCAATCGATGTTTCTGTCGCACATTGATGTTTCTCTTTCTCTTTCTCCCTCCCTTTCCCTCTCTCTAAAACTAAATAAATAAAATCTGGAAAGAAAGAAAGGAAGAAAGGAAGGGGCAGCTTTGGGGAACAGCACATCCAGCTGCCTCTTCTCCTCTGGGGAAGTCACCACCGTCTCCTCTACCTGACACCCTTCATTCACCCGGGCAGGCAGGAAGGAGCCTCCCTGGGGGCGGCAGGCCCTCTCACTGGCTTTGGGACTAGAAATTACATCATAGAATCAGGTGATTTTTTTTCTTCCCTGCAAGCCCTTTAGAAAGTTGAGAAGCAGTGGCTTCTGCTGGCCAAGGGCGGGAGTCGGGGAAGTGGGCCCCTTTGTGTTCTTTTATGAATAGCGACGCTTGGGCCCATACCATGGCCACCTGGACCTGCTTTCCCATTTCTCAAATGGACAAAATGAGACCAATATTTCAGAATTTAGTTACTGTTCGGTCAAAGGAAGTGTCTGAGAGTACAGCATTTAGAACGGGAAAGAAAGTGTCTGCATGGAAAGCATGGGGGCGAGTCACATCCAGAGGGACCAGCATTGAAAGGGAAGACCCCATGGCCGGGGCATGAGTCCACGAGAAACAGCCAGTTGCTCACATGGTTGTTGTCCTCCCTTCCGATATCAGCCGAGGAACCCCAGGGAGAACTTGCTGTTGAAGGGAGTCCAGGTTTATGGAGAATGCCATACGTCCAGTGGATCTCACGGCAGAAGGTGTGCTGTTGGTGCCGGGCTCGGGACAGGGGCCTGCGTGCATTGGGGTTGTGGGGGTGGGAGTCTCTGCCACTGGAGTCCTTTGAGGGCACTTTAGCATCTTCTGGCTTAGGCACTGGGTGCTGGATTTAGGATTGAGGCTTTTTGGAGCCACAGGGGTAGAGGACCTAGGATGTCCAAGCCAGGCAAACATGTGAAACCCCCTTCCTGCAGGCTGAGAGCCTCCACTCCATGGAACCAAGTGGTCCTGAACCTTCAGTGGCGGGGCTGTGGCAGGTAACTCGTGAACATGGAGCTTATCATCCCTCACTGCAGTGGGGCACCTGGGCAGGCCTGATGCAGACCCGCCCCTTAATCCACATTGGTGAGTCACCATCCATGGAATATTATACTGTCCTTCAGAGGCAAGTTTGGAGTTGGTAATGATGGGAAGTGCGTTGATGGTATGAGTTTGAAAAGCTGAGGATGGCTAATACATGTTTGCTTAGTGAACTCCAAAGGAAATTAAAGGCTGAAAATGTCATCTTCAATACGTTCTTTTTCTGTGACTATATATCTGTCATGATGGAAATCATATATTTAACAAGAATAATTATTGTTAATAGTAATGCCATCATATTTTTTTTTAATGACAACCATGAAGTTCTCTACAATGACAAGATGATGCTGAATTTGATGTTGTCTTGAGCCCCCACTTCATGGTCACATTTACCGAACTGAAGTCTCTTGGACTGACGGCAACCACCTGGTGGGATGAAAGTGATGGGGGACAGGAGGTTGCTAGTCCTACCTCTGGTATTCTTAGAAAAACACCAAAACAATGATAAAATGGTTAACCCACCTGTCAACCAGTTTACCAATCAACTCTCAGCCTGGGGTATGTTCCCAGATGGCCTTGGATGTCACCTGAGAACGCTAGCCTTACTGGTCTTTGATTTCGGGGGTGGCTATGCCCAACAGAAGTCAACAGGGATCATGATTATCGCCCAGCGCTTTGCAAAGGGAAGAGACCTGGGTGAGTGAGTATGGGTGCAGAAACAGATCATTGAGTGGTGACACCATGACAGATGCTGCCTTGTGATTATAAAATGTTGGGGTCAGGCCAGGGATTTGAGGGTCCCCCTGGTTCTGTCCTGGACTGACCAAGCTGCAGTGCAGAATCACCTCTCTCTCAGCTGTAATTCTGAGGTACCTGGGCAGACTGCATTGTGCTCTGTTGGGAGAGAAGGACCGCAGGAGGACCATGGGACTGGGGACATGCCCTGAGCTGACCAACAGAAGGAGCTCGGAATGTGCACTGGCAAGAAATGAAAATATGTCCCGGCCTTCAAACTTCAAACGTACCTAACAAACCTGATCTAAAAAGGGACGTGGTCAGGGAAAGAGGTGAGCTGATGGCAAGCAGGCCAAGGATAAAGCCAGCCCCTTGGGAAGACACAGGGCCCAGGTTTGTGTCCCTGCAAGTGCAAGGTCCACAGGGCAGGCTGGAACCACAGAGAGAAGCTGACATTGCAGTCTTGAGGCAAAATTTCTTCATTTCAGGGAAACCTCAGTTTGTTCTCAAGGCCTTCACCTGACTGGATAAGGCCCACCCACATTATGGAAGGTCATCTCTTTTATTTAAGGTCAACTGATTTAGACGTTATCTGCATCTCCAAAATACTTCACAGCAATACCCAGATGAGTGTTTGACTGAGTCACTGAGGACCACAGCCTGGACAAAATGACGCATAAACCCAATCATCAAATCCTGTGAGCCAGGACAGAGCCAACATACCTGCAGGTCACAGTGTCACAGGATGACAGGCAGGAGGAGCCCAGGGACCCTGGACCCTCCCCACACCTCAGGCCCTTCCTTTCCAGCTTCCGAGTGGCAGCTCCCTGTACAGACGGGATCACAGAACTTCAGAGCTGGCGTTTCAGCCTCCCCATCCATCTTACCCTAGAAAACCGAGGCTCTGAGGAGGAGAACTTGCCCCAGGCCCTACTGCCAATTTGGGGCAGGCCCGAGCCAGCATCTGCTGTGACGGCCCCACGTCACACAAGTGGTGACACGTGAGGCGGCCTGGGGAGCCATTGATCATTTGCTAGTTTTCATGGCATTTCCAGTCCCCTGCCCTCTCCCTTTCTCATGTAATTATGCTGGCGCATTCACCCTGACAGCTTCTTGGCAGGCGCTGCCCGCAGCTGCCCTCATTAGTGGGGAATGCCACTTGCAATTTTCTCGATATCAAGCAGTATGTTGTGGCTCTGGCCCCAGATGGCAAGAGCGGCAGCAAGCAAATCCAGTTATGCCGGGGAGGGTGTGTTTACAAGGAGGGTTTGTGCAGAGTAGGCACACCCCTACAGAGGGGTTCTAGAGCCCTCAAGGGACCCAAGCCTCACCTTCCCTGCACAATCTCCCACCCTCTGAGCAACCACTGTGCCCACCCCTCAGGAAAAAGCATGTGACAAGTGCCGTTGGCTCAGGCCAGGGAGGCCAGGCTCAAACTTGCCCGGATCCCAGGTCTTAAACCTTTTAGAGCTTCAGAGCCTGAGAGATGTACTCCATACTGAGGATCGAGTCACAGCCCTCAGGGCTAGTGTCCCTCTGAGGATAGGAAAACAGGATGAGGCCTGGCTGGTGTGGCTCAGTGGATCGAGTGCTAGTCTGAGAACCAAAGGGTTGCAGGTTCAATTCCTAGTCAGGACACATGCCTGGGTTGCAAGCCAGCCCCCCCCCCCCCCCAGTTAGGGGTGTACAAGAGACAACCGCACGTTGATATTTCTCTCCCTCTCATTCTCTCTCCCTTGCCCTCTCTCTAAAAATAAATAAATACATTTTTTTAAAAAATTAAAAAACCAGGATGAGCCACCTGGCCACAGCCGTCGAGCTGCTATCATCATCTGGATCCAGCAGGGGCCTCAGTTTTCTTTACCTGTAAAGTGAGGACAATCATTGGTTTGCATTGCCTTTCCTGGGTTTCCACACTATGCCAGGCTAAGTGATCGCCTGCTATCTTTTATTCCACACAGCCTGCCCCCAGGCCCTCCGTGGGGCTCAGAGGGGACAGCTCCAAAATCCTTGCAAGCTATAATGTGGCGTATCCCCTAAGTAATTTGTAAACTGTAAAGAGCCAAGCTACTGGAGGGCTGAGGCCATCTCCTCCTTTGTTGCCATGTCTGTGCTGTCTTCCTGCACCCACTGCCACCTACACTCATCAGCCCCATGCCCCCCAGCCCCTGACACCCTCACAGGCCTCCCAGTGGGTCAGTAAAGTCCTGTCACATTAGGGCCACATCCTACTGCCTTAAATGGTGGCTGTTTTACTAATGAACTTGAAAGGCTAATAACCACCTCCCTCCACACCTGCTCCTCACTGCATTTGTATTTGGAGAACCTTCAAAGTCCCTCGGTAGCATGGAGCCTTTGTGAGTGGGAGGAGCATCACACCCAGCTGTAAGAACACATAACAACCGTGCCAGGAGCACCCAGGGCCCGGTGGGAGGCTCTGCAGCCAGCCACCCTCCTGGAGAAGGCCTGGTCTCCCCAAGCCCTCACTGTCCTGTGGATGGTGCGGAGGGGTGGGAGGACCCACAGAGAGTGGGACAGCTCCTTGGGCCAGCCCCCACCCATGCCTGGTAATGGTTGTGCACATGGACTAGGGACCTGCTCTGCCCAGGCACACAACAGACACCTGCCCACATCCCCCTACTCAGTCCTCCCACCATCCTGCAGTTATTATTCTCATCCTACAGATGAAGACAGTGAGGCTCAGAGAAGGCAAGTAATTTGTACCAGGCCACACAGCCAGCATAATGGAGCCTGTGGTCTTGGTATTGGGGGGCAACCACCTTCTCATCTGTTCCTGTTCTCTATGCTGCATAACAAACCACCCCAAAACCTAGAGGCTGATAACAATAGTTCTTTATTCTGCTCACAGATCTACAGTTTGGGCGGGATTTGGGGGCGACAGCACTTCTCCGTGCCAGGGGGCATCAGCTGAGGTGTTGGATGGGGGTTATGGGTCCACCTGCAAGATGGTGCACCCACATGGCAGCTGGCCCGGTGGCACAGGCTCTCGGTGCCTCTCCAGCTGCACCTCACAGCATCGGGGATGCTGGCTTCCTCAGACCTGGGCCTGGGGGCTTTCTCAGTGTCACTCTGTCACACCCCATTGGTCAAGAGGTCCAGACTGAAGGGAAGAGGACACAGACCCCACACACCCCTTAATGGGGAGAGTGCGCAAGAACGTGGGGCTGCGCCATCTGACCCACTGACCTGCCCAGAGCTTTCCAAGTATAGCCGCCCTGCCCTGTGGACCAGAGGCAGGGCTTGGCCTGTCTCACCTGGGGCCAGCCAGCGTCCTCAGCTGGAACTCAGGCTGTGACTGTCAGCACCACTTTCCCTCCATGAGCCCCAGTTCCCTCACCTGTAAAACAATGACACCTGGAAGGGCTGGGCCAGTTGTCCCCAAGTCCTCTCTGGACCCGGTATCCCACACTGCCATGTCTCTATGCCCTCCCCTCCTGCCTCTAACCCCCTCCCAGGAAATGCCCCTTCACGTGGGTCCATGTGTCTCTCCTGCAGCCATGAGAACTTAGGGTCTCAGCCGAACAAATTGCCACGTGTTTCGATATGCCAATGGGTCTGGTTCCCCTAGGCCCCTCCGCCATGTGGGGGGGGGGCACCCTCCATTGTGGGCAACCTCCATTGGAGACCCACCATCCAGGTTCTTTGATGTAACCAAGAGGCCCTTTTCCTGCCCTGTCTGTCCCCGCACAAGATGAACTTGCAGCATCTAGTTGACATTATAGGGAGGGGGAATCCTGAAGCTCCCAGTGAGCAGGGATGTGTGAGGAGCTGGTGAGAGACAGGTGCAGCTGCTAGAAGCCTACCTTGAGGGTATAATGATGTCAAATGTGGTGACAGAACTTCCTGAAGTTCATTCACAGCGGGGCTTCAGTCCTGAGTTTTCTGCAGGGTCTGTGTGAACAGGCCCTCTCTTTGTGGTTCAGGAGGGAACACCAGGTCTGTCATTGAATGGGGATATTTTCAGGATTGTCTCCACCCCAGGGTGGCAGCTTAGGGTTCCAGGAGGGGTTGAGAGTAGAGGGCACAGAGGATCCTTAGGGCTCATCCTGGGCTCAGACACCAATGCCCATCACATCTCCTATACACCTGAAGCAGCCCCTCTGCCCAGCACCCTCCCCAGCTGTCTGGTGACAGTGATTGCCTGGGACACAGGCTGCCACTGGGCCCGGTGTCAGCTCCTGGTTCCCATTAAGTTATTTGTTACAATTTAAACATGAAATCACATTAGCTAAAGGCATCATGCCATGGCGACAAGCCACAGGACAAGCATGGCCCCCCTGATCAGCTCAGGTTCATTTCAGCCACCCCAGAGATCAGGCCCCCCAGGCCCAGGCAGTGCTGGACTCGCGGACACACATAGGCTGGCTCCCTGACTTCTGATCTCACATATTTGTCCAGGACTCTGGTGTTAGTCAGAGCCGGGGTGCAGCCCCATTTCTCAGGTGTGAGACTGAGTTTCAAAACAACTAAGTGACTCTCCTAAAACCACTGTCTGTTATAAGAAGAAATCAAATGCATCATTATTAGCCTTTCGGTTTCCTGACCAGCCCCATCCTCTAACTCTGAAGTGTCGGTATTGTCATCACCAACCACACAGGGCTCCTTAGACTTAAATTCACTAACACTCAATAAATAGATTTAGTGCCTCACTCACAATAACCACAGTCCAAGTGCCCAGAAGCCAACATGTGGCTGGTGGCAGCCGTTTTGGCCAGTGTAGATCTAAAACATTCTATCATCTTACAAAGTGCTATGGCAGGGGGGACACTGACCCACACCCTGTCTTCATCACCAAGGCTGTCACATCATTCATGCTCAGTGAGGACAGAAGCCGTGCCCAGCCTCCTATCTCACTCTATCCCTGGATCCTCGCCTCGACCTCGGGAGGGGTCCTTCCCAGAGCTCTGTCTTCCTCCCACTCACTGCGTCACGTTCATGACCTCAGTTTTCACAAGCAGACTTCAGGTGGGTACCACATCCCATTCTCAGACAGGGAGACTGAGTCCCAGCTCATCCCTCCAAGAAGGAGGGGGCTGGGGTTCAGACCCAGCACGTTCCCACCAGATCAGTGACCACACGAGACAACCATTGATGCCATACTGGAAGATGCAGAGCTTCCTCTCAAAGCATCTTGATTTTTAATTTACGCCCAAATGTTAAACGATACATTTTCCTAGTCAGACCCTAAGACCCAGGAGCCCAGGAGCCCAGAAGAGACAACCCCACAGCCCACCATCCACCGCCCACCACCAGGGGGCACTACGGGCAGTTGCACCCACCAGCTTCTGCCAGAAGGGACCTGGGTTTGGGGCACGAGACCTGAAGGGACCTCTAGGACTGATGGTTCTGACACAGCCATGGCCATGAGGCCAGAGAGAAAGCCTGCTTCATTCCCCACGGCCACCCCACAAATTCCCAGCAGAGCGAGATGCAGTTTCTGTCCTCCTAGACTTGAGGTCTCTACTTCATCTCTGCTCAGTGTCCTTGCTGTCAATAGGTTATGAAAACTGAATAAACAATTCAAGTCCTGAGCACTCTGCCTAGCAGTGGTGGTTCCTCCTCCCTTTTACCCACCTCCCTGCAGGTATGTCAGTCTGGATGAGTTATATATAGGTTCCTCTTCAGTTTACAGACAAGACAAAAGTGCTGGGACTGAGCCCAGGCAGCCTGTGTCTGCCTCTGCTGCTGCCTCCAGCTCTCTCTGCCTCATTCTTCTTTCACCCACCCATTTGTAAAGACCCAGCTCTGATTCTGCCTCCTCCAAGAAGCTCCCTTGATTGGTCCCATTTCCCCAGCAGTCAGTTTCCTTACTTCCCATGTTTCCCCTGCTCCCTGTGTGCCACAGTTCCATGCCAGTTTTGGCCTGGTAGTGCCAGGACCATGTGTCATGTGCCTGGGCTCCAGAGGCCAGGGCCTACCTCCTTGTACCCCACTCTTTTCTTGCCACTCTGAGTCTCACTCCAAAAGCAGCACACACACCCAACAACTACTTTTATGGTTCACTTGAGAGGACTGAAAAATGAACATTTTTGGGTGGATGGGTTGGGGGGGGTGGTTATAAAATATACATAAAATGTACCATTTTAATCATTTTTAAGTGTTCAGGTCAGCAGTATTAAGTACATTCACACTGTTGTGCAACCATCACCACTATTCATTTCCAGGTCTTTCTCATCTTCCTGAACCAAAACTCTGTCCCCATTAGACACTAACTCCCCATTTCCTCCTCCCCCAGCCCTTGTCGACCACCATGCCACTTTCAGTCTCTATAAATCTGACTCCTCTAGGGACCTGGTAGGAATGGAATCATGCAGTATTTGTCCTGTTGCGCCTGGCTTAGGCTAATGTCCTCCGGGTACACCCCTGTTGCAGCGTGTGTCAGAACTGCCTTACCTTTCGTGGTTGAACAATATTCCATCACAGGGATGGACCACATTTAGTTTATCCATTCATCCATCTATAGATACTTGGTCTGTTTTCACCTTTTGGGCATTACGCTGCTATGAATGTGCCTATACAAGTATCTGCTGAAGTCCCTGTTTTTAGTGTTCTTGGGCGTACACTGAGCAGTGGCATTGCTGGCTCATGGAGGAGTTCTGTGTTTAACATGTTGAGGAGCCGCTGTCCTGTTTCCTACAGCAGTTGTGCCCTTTTACTTTCCCACCAGCAGTGCTCACGTGTTGCAGCTTCTCCACAGCCTCCCCAGCACTGTTGTTCCCTGGGGTGTGTGTGTGTGTGTGTGTGTGTGTGTGTGTGTGTGTGTTACAATTGCCATCCTAGTGGGCATGAGGTGGTGTCTCGTGGTTTTGGTCTGTGTTCCCCAGATGCTGCTGATGTGGAACATCTGTTCATGTGCAGACATGTGCTGGGAATGGGGGATATCTGTCCCTGATTCTGCTCATCTTCCTGCTTCCAGAAACTTCCGCCCTCCTCTGCTGTAGCATCGCCTACCTGCTCAGTTCTGCACATCCCTGGCTGTGTTTACCAGGCCCTGATGGGCTCAAGTGCTCCAGCCTGTGAGTGTCAGCATGGAAACTCAGAGCCCACACCTAGAACTTTCTCTAACAGCCTAGCCACATGTCTCTGACATCCTGGCACATGATAGTGGACTTGTCATCTCATGGTGGACATTTAAAGCCAACGCTACCCTGTACCTCCTATAGTCTGTAAGCACAGTTGTGACTGACATGGTCACTCATCACCCCACACCCAAGGCTGATTGATGCCCACACCCCCAGGGCCTGGCAGATTGGCTTAGCTTGATGGATACCTGAATAGACACATGACTGAGGAAGGAAAGGAGGGAGGGAGGGAAAGAGCAAGGCAATGGCCTGATTTCAGTGGCTGATGCCCAAGCATCGTGCATTCTTCATCCCGCCACCAGAGCCACAGGTGGGTCTCCCATGGAATTGAAGCCCCTCACCCCCACACAAATGCTCACTTCCCTGTGTTCCTGCTAATTCAGGGAAGACAGCCAGGCACCCGCTCTCCCTTTTCCTCCTTATTACATCTGACGGGATGAGCCCGATGCTCATGATGGGCTCGGCAGGGGTACCTTCTCCCCTCTCCTCCTGCCAGCCTGGATCCTGCTTGGCAGACGGTGTGGTTTTCAGAGGCTGGATGGCTAATTAAACAACTGACTGCTGGATGTGGAGGCACAAGGCCGTCACTCATTTCCGCTCTGGCTGATGCGTTTAATTAGCTGGGGCATCGTGTGCAGCCGCGACGGCCATCTGGGGCTGTGGGTGCTCAGGGCTGACCCAGAGAGCACTAGCACCCGCTTAAGATGGCATTTGAATTCCCCCCTACAGGAGCCCAAAGTGGAAATGCTGCTGGGGGCCAGCTGTGTTGGGGCTGCGCCTCGCAAACTGTGAGCACGTGCCCCCAAGAAGACGCAGGGGAGCCGCCTCTGCTTGGAGTGTCCATTTTCTTCTATTTGCTGATTAAAAGCAGGAGAGATAACTCAGAAAATAAATGGGGACCTCCCCTTACATTCCACCTGAAATTGATTCAGCATGGATTTTTATTGGGAAGCATGAGACTTGGCCTGAGTCCCAAGCTTGCAGCAGTCAGGTTCCTGAGCCTTGGTCCCCAAATCAGGGTGGGCCTGGGGATGATAGGGGCAACCTGCAGAAACATTCAAAAAGCTCGGGCTTGTGGGGCACACAGCGCCCCCTCCTCTCTGCCCCTGGTGTGCCGTCTCGAGTCCCATCATATTCCATAACTGTACCTGCCTGGGGGTTCGTCGGAGGGTCTTAGGTGGTGCTGAGTCCCCAGCACCTCGTACAGTGCACGATGTACAAGGAGTCGCCCCACCCCCACCCCAGGCACCACCAGTCTTGATCTGTCATTACTCACAAGCTGGCCAAAATTGGTCACATGCAATGTGACCACATAGGAGGCGGTGACAGAGGTGACAGGGGGTCAGAAATTGCTGCGACCTGCTGGACGTGGCTGAGCCACACCCCTCTCAACTGCTGGTTCTCCTTCCAGCCCCCATGTTGCTGGGAGGCTGACCCAAGAGCCAAGAACTTGCTGAAGGCGCAGAGCTCTGGGTTTGCTGGGGGTTCTGGTGGCAGAGGAAGGAGGGAGCCCAGATCCCATGTCCCCTCTTGCTCTCTCCTGTGGAAGGACAGGCACCCCCAGTCCATGAGGCCAGCCCAGGGTCCTAAGAGTCTGTCCCCCAAGGGTGGCCCTTTGGAGTCACTGAGCATCTAAAACTGCCTAGAGAGGGGGACAAAGGGCAAGCACACACCGAGCACCTACAGCGTGCTGACTCTAGCTCACAGCATCCTGGAAATGCATGCAGCACCCCCATGTTACATCACAAAGACAGGGCTGGAAGGCCAAGTGCACAGTCGGAACCCGGACCTCTAGCTCCCTGTGCCCTGCTGCTGCTAACTGCTCATGGGCGTTGAATCTCCTTCAGGAGCCCAGTGAGGTGGAACCACAGAGGGTGTGGAGTGTCTGGAATCCCAGAGGGTCTGGGAGAAGACTGGAAGCTTGCTTTTCACTGTTGTTCAATGCCAGGTGGGGAGCTTAGCTGATGACCCGCCCCCTACCACCCAGGCAAACAAACACAGTGTCTGCGGATAGCAAGCCCCCCATCCCCGGGGCTGGACTGCCAGCAAGGGGCAGCCTGCAGGCTCAGCTGTCCACAAGCCCCCAGGACACCCTGGGCTTGAGGTCCAATCAGAGGAAGGGCCAGATGGAACTCTCCAGAGGATGCAGCCTCTGGCAGTCCCTGGGCTGGGACTGTCCCCACTTTGTTGGAAAGAGCCCTGAGGTCCCTTTCCAGGAAGATGGAGCTGCCAGGCTGGGGCACAGGGGTGTTAGGCTGGAGGTCACCCTCCAGCCAACTTGCTCCAAGACCTGGGAGTTAAGCACCCAGTGACCTTTGGGTGCTTGCATCAACTTCCCTGATCTGGAGTCCGGCTGGGCAAGTGCCTTACAGACCTCCCAGAACAACCCAGTTTGGGACAGGAGGCTTCCAGGCAGGCTGTTCTCTGACCCCTCCAGCACTTTCCTGACTCATCCCTCATCACCCACACAGACACCCAGGGACACCCTGTCCCTCTCTCTGTCTCTCTCTCTTTCTTTCACTGTCTCTCCCACACACACACACCCTGTCTCTGATTTGGTGCCTATGCCAAGCCCCCTCCTCCCCACACTACAAGAACAGCCATATTTGGCATGAGGCTAATGTCCAGTATGTCCTTCCTCCATCCCCAGCATCCTCCATGTGGGGTCACCAGGCAGAAATGTCACTCTGCACCCAAGAGTGAAATCCATTCTTCTCACTGGTGCAGGAGTTAGGGGGATGTCCAGGGCCCCAGCTGTGACTGCCCCATCATGGGGGCACGAGTGGTGTGTCTGGGGACAGTGAACAGCCCATCTCAGGGGTCGTAGACCCTAAGAGAGCCTGTTTTCCATGTAACTGGACACTTGGAGTAGAGTTGGAGGTCCCCAGGGTTGGTTCATAGAGCACAGGATCGTTTGGACTGGGTTTTCCCCTCAGCAACTACTTACCAATTGACAAGGGCTGATCTGAGATGACTTGCCCTTTCTCAAACCACGCGCAACTACTTACCAATTGACAAGGGCTGATCTGAGATGACTTGCCCTTTCTCAAACCACGCCTGGCTTGGAGTCATCAATACTTGCCCCCAGTGGGGGTGGTCCCTTCCCCAAGCGCCCAGCTAAGTGGAGGTTTGACCCCTGGACAAAACAGGGATTCTATCCACTAGGAGAGAGCTGGGTGGGTGCTGGGAGCACCAAGAAGTGCCCAGGCTGACTGAGGCCTGAGCAGCTGGCAGGGCCCCACTGGCTCCCTTTCTCCTGCCAGGGAGACCCAGGTGGTTTCACTCCCTCTCATCTGTAATGTGGAGATGAGAACAGGCATGATTCTTCATTACTTGCATAAAATTTGTGAGGGGAAAAGCCAGGCCTTATGCGGTCTGAGTGTTCACATCTGACATTCCAGGGCACCTGTGGCCATGCTCAGTGCCCAGCACGGCTGGCTGAGATGGGCTGTGCTGACATTTGGCTCTGTGATCGCCCCCAGCAGAACGAGGTGCGTGCTCCCTCCATGACTCAGAGAGGGCTGCGCAATCTCAGCAAGCCCACCCCTTCCTTCCTCCTCCTTCCTTGTGTTCTTCCTTCCCGTCCATCTTCCTTGCCCAGGTTCTGGGACCAACAAGGAGGCCGGTTCTGTGATCAGACCTGGGTTCCTGGTCCTCCTGAAAACAGCTGGAGCTTGCCTACTCAGCGGTGGGAGGGTAGCTTGGAACAGCATTTTCAAACAGTCGTTTCTACCATGCTCAGCATAGGGTGCCCATGACAACGGGTCATGGCCCCAACCCCAGCTGCCCACATGCCATCCACTGCAGAGCAGGAGTTAGCCATGGGTATGTGGCAAGCAGTAGAGGCAAGCCACCTAGGCACACCAGACGACTCTCCCAGACACAAAGAAGCAGTCACACACAGTGTGACTCCATGGCCCTGATGTTGAAAGAGCTGAAGGAAGAGTGGAGGGCGGGGCAGGTAGGGGAAGGGCAGTCTGAGAGTCCTGGGGCCTGGCGCTGTCTACTTCTCGTTTGGTGTGCTGAGCTCAGTCATACACTGAAGGAAGTGTGTCTCTGTGTATATACTATATTCTATTTCAAAAGTTTATCTTGAGTGTTTTTTAAAAGAACAAAGTTCTCACTCTGCCATGAATTGCTTGACCATGGCTAAGCCAGTGAGCGATCTGAACTTCTGTTTCTTGGCATTACTGAGAACTTTCCCTGGCCATGGTACTTAATGTAAAGGCTGTGTTGCTGAAATAAATATTGCCGACGGCTCTGACAAGGAGCAGCAGTTGACTTGTTCTGTCGGGGCACCTGAGCAAATGCTAGAACTGGCACAGCATCTCCAAGGTGTCCAGGCCCCTGGTCCTTCTCCCTGATGCTCTTATTTATTCAACCCTCAGCTTTACCTCATGGCCTGAGATAGCTGCCTCCGCTCCTGCCATCACAGCTCTTCTCCGCTCCCCAAAAGCAGGTGTTACACACACATCCTTCTACACACTAGGCCAGAACTAGGCACAGCCCCCATCGTGTTGCTAGAACAACTGGGAACTAGTCTTCCTCTGCATCCAGATGCCCATGCAGAGTCCCAAGAGAGCATGGACAGCGAGCATACCAGCTGTGTCAATGACAGTGGCAGTTCCTCCTACGGCAGCCGCCACATGGTAGGCACCAGGTGAGGGAGACAAAGATGACCCAGATGTGACTCTCAGGAGCCGGCGCTGATAGCTGACTGCAGAGGGAAGAAATATGCATTATAGAGTCCAGCCCAGGGAGGGTTTGCTGCCAGGGAGGGCGAGCACTTTAGCTGGAACTTAGACACATGGGAGAGTCAAGCTTTCCAGAGAGAGAGAGAGAGAGAGAGAGAGAGAGAGAAGAGAATGAACAATGCAATGGAGGCAGATGAAATGCAGTTTTGCCAAAGCAGCAGGGGCAGAAACGAGAGTAAAGGCAAACAGAGCTGAAGGGAGGGTCGGGCCTGATCCTACAAGGCCTTTAATGCCACCCACAGGGCTATGACTTTTACATGTAAGTGGAGTCCTTCTAAGGAAGCTCAGAGACCATCCCTCTCCAAATTTCCTGTGGTTTTGTTAAAATGCAAGTTCTTGGACCCTGCTGCTGACCCACAGATTAGAAACCCTGGAAATGGGGTCCAGAGGTCTGCACATTAACTGTTACTGTCAGCAATAGGGAGCCATTGAAGGCTCATGAGCTGGGAGTAGCACAATCACTGCTGTCCTCACTGGGTGGGGAGGGATTGTGAGCAGGATGGTGGAGGCTCCACAGCACTTTCTGCTCGGCTTTGCTTCCTCATTTTTGAGAACTCAGACATGCTGCCAGAGGGAGAGGTCTGGGTTAGCATCATCAGTCCAGATGTGGAAGCAGGTGGCAGATAAAACAGGAGGATGAATGTGATGTGATTTAATTCCTTCCACTAACTGCTCATCATGACCCAGCAGGACACTTCCTCAAGGAGACTGAGCCTTACAGAGCTGGAGCCAAGCTCGCTGTGAAGGTGACCTGGTCTCAGGCACTGAGCTCCCAGGCAGAACGGGTCAGATCAGAACCGGAGGTCATGGGACCTGAACCACACTCCTCAAAGGGTCTTGTGGTCAGAGGTGAGCGTCAGCAGCTCCAGCTCACATGTCCCAGGATGGGGTTCCCAACTAAACCTACATCCTGGGAACCCCTCTGCCCCAGACAAGCCCAGAAGGTGGCTCACTCTGGCTGCGAGTTGACCATGATTCCGCCTGGTGGGAGGGAAACAGCTTTCTCTGTATGTTTGACTCTTTCCCACACTGAATAAGTATTACTTGGGTAATCTTTAAATTACCAAAGGAAGTATTGAAATCAAAGCAAAGGAATATGCCTGTAGCCTGGCCTCTGTCAGCGAGAGCTGACAGGCACTGCTATGGCCCCAAGAGCTGCTGAGGTGGTAGTTATAAGGCCTGCAACCAAGGGGCCTGCAGGCAGTGACAGGGTCATGCCCTCCCCTGACTCTATTTTGCTGGAAGGAGGGAATTCAAAGAATTTAGGGATTTCCTCTCCTGATCAAACTTGCACTTCCCTGAGTAGATGGCCTGGGCAGCCCGCAGGAGCGTGCACGGGGCGAGGGGCGCTGTCCAAGGGGTTGGCTGCGGCTCTGAGTTCCAGGAGGGCAAGGAGCCAAGGCTGGTCTGTCCCTGCATCCCCCTAAATGCCCTGGGGAGCTAGCCAGGCCCAGATCAATGTGTCCAGGTCTCCAAAGTGTGGGAGGCCACACAGAGGCCCGTCTGGACATTACCCCCACAACCAGGGCATAACACCCCACCAGGGGCCAAGGGAACAAGACCCCAAGTGCCTGCTGTAGGTGATGTCCCATGGGAACTGCAAACGGGCCTCTGCTCCGGTGACTTTGGGGCCAAGTTTTGCCTCCAGGTGCCTGGTTCCTACAAGGCCACTTGTCGGATCTCCTTCCTGTCTTTTCTCTCTCTCTTCAAGCAGCGTGCATTCAGCTCCTGGCCAGCACTTAGCACCCTAAGCAGAGATGCAGGCCAGGTTGCTCAGACCAGCTCAGTGAGGGGCACCAGGTCCGTTCCCCACTAAGCACTGCCGCTGCAGCAATTTCCCCAAAGCAGGTGATGGGGTAGCTGTGGTGGTGGTGGGGGGGGGGCAGTTCCATGCTACAGGCCAAGCAGCCTGCCTTCTTACTCTCTCCCCTGCCCAGAACAGCCTCCGGGCAGTCCTTGGACAGACTCTGCCAGCCGTTCTTCTGGACAGCCTGCTCCTGCAGGCTTGTGAGCTGGAAGAAACCCGGACCCAGCCCACAAGTGATGATGCCTCTGAGAAGGCTCCTGGATGTGACTTATCCCAGGAGCAGCTGTCATCTTGGATGACTGGTGGTCATTCTCCTTTTAGAGGGAAGATGGCTAGTTTGGTTATAAACTGAAAAGGAAATTCCAACACCCAGGAGCAGGCTGGACACAGAGGGACGGCAGCACTGGCCACTGGGGCAGTGGGACGTGGAAACACACGGGCAAGGCCAACCTGAGAACTGCATCCGAGGAGATGGTGGGTCCCTCAGCATCTGAGATCTCTGAAATGTCCTAGCTGTCTGTGTGGGAACGGGGCTCAGGCAGTCAGCCGGGGAGTAGGGGGTGGGGGCAGAGAGCACACAAGAGCTAAGAGTTCCCATGACTTTCCAAGATGCCAGTGGTGCTTCCCGCAGGGACCCAGAAGTGTGGGAGCAGCATTACCGTGAGGGTGTCCACTGAGGCCTCTGTGTGCCTCCCACAAAACTGTATCGTCAGTCAATGAGAAACTTATGGAGACAGTGTCTTAGCAGCCACCTGATCATGAGGTAGCTACTCTTGGTTCTGTGTCTGAGGTCATGCCCCCAGCTCTGCCTGCCTCTGATTGGCACCTGCACCTCTTCTTGCCCCCTCATCCTCCTGGTGGCTCTGCAGCTCATGCAGACCCGCTTGGTTTGGGGATCCATGTCCATCTCTTACTGGGCCAGAGAGACCCACTCCCTACCCATGATCCAACCTCTAGCTGCCTCTGGGAGTACAGACCAGCGGCTCCACAGACCCTCAGCAAGTGGCTGGCCCTGGGCTGGGGCCAAGAATCCTCCTTGCCCAAGACCCCAGGCAACCAGGCCAACCACAGGGCTGGGAAGAGCCACATGTGATTTGATTCTGTCCCTTCAGGCAACAGGCAGTTGCAGGAAGGTGTGCGATGCCCAGAAGTAACTAGCAACCTGGGCCACAGCCCCAGGTGACCAACCTTCCCGAGTTTAATACTGAAAGTCCCACAGCCCGAAGCCTCCCCATCACAGGCAAACTTGGGTGGGCAGTCACCCTACATCCCATTTCCAGATTCCTCCACAACCTGCCTGAATCTGGAGCCTGCCAGCAGGCCTCCTGCTCCTTCCCTGACTCCCAGGCTGGCCATGGGCCACCCGCTGTCGTATCCTTCTGGACTGTTATTACAGTCCCACCTGCTTTCTCTGTGGTGCAGGGCCCCGGTCTCCCCTCCCCTAGCTGCCACATGGCCTTGTTTCTCGCTGTGTCCACTCCCTGCTCGCCCCTCTGCTGGGTGGGCCTGGGGTCGGAGGAGTGGGCACTGATGGTCCTGCTGTTCCAACTCAGGAATTTCACCGCTGACTCCAGGGAGGGGCAAAGACAAGGCCCTGCCTGTGGGAAAGTCCTCAGGCCTTTGCCTTTATTCAAGGCCATTCTCCATCTGTTTTCAACCATAATTTCTTCTCTCACCTCACTAATTAAGAAGAGTTGGCAAAACCAGGGAGCAACAGGGAAACGGTGATACCATTTATGGAGCCCAGTGCTCAGCCCTTCATACCTGCTCTCTGGCTCCCCTCTTGCAGCCAGGAGCTTTTCACGCCCCATTTTAGAGAGGTAAGCTGAGGCAGAGGAAAAGCAACTTGACCGAAACCTCAGACTACAAGCCCTGCACTTGGTCTGTCTGCTCAGCAATTCACTTAGTCCCTACTAAACTCACCCCATCCATTTTTCACCCACTCATTCCATACATTTCACACCCATCTGCCCTGCCAGACACGATGCTCAGGGCTAGGGACACATAGATGTAGGTAAGACTCAGTTCCTGCTCAAAGAAGCCCTCCTGCAAGGGGGACCCAGCCCCTCCCCGTCTGCAGAGAGTTACTGTGAACACTGGCATGTGACCTCTGGAACTTTCTATGCCTTGATGGATATATAGTTAGTGTCTTTAAAAATGGGATCTGAAAGCATGTTTTTCACTTACTATACCAGCCTAGTTAGTGACTACACTATCAGGAACTTTTCACCATGGGCACCTCTGATAATTCACTTATCAGGTCCTTTGATTATGGACATGCAGGTCCTTACAGCTTCTGCTATCACAGGCTGTCTACTGTGAGTGTCCTTTGTCCATATAGGTGTGAATGCTCTTTCAGCATTTCTGTAGCTTTGCTCCCTGGCCACAGGACTACTGGGCCACAGTCCTACCGGGCCACAGTCCTACCTTGTAAAGTATCCATGCCTACTGCCAAGCCTCCCAAAATGCTGGCCAATTAGGCCACCGCACCTTTATTAGCACGTTATCAGTGGATCCCACATTGGAACAAAAACCGAAAACCAAAACGTCTCCTAGTTTCATTCTGCATTTCTTTGGCTCCCATGGGCTACCACTTGTTGGAGAGTGGGGCTGAGGAAGAATCTCCCATCTGGTTTGCTGCCTCTATCCCTGGCTGGGATGGGGGAAGTAAGGCTTGTGCCCCTAGGAAAGGGTCCAGCCCTCTCCTGGCCCTCCCCTGACCTTCACTTTCAAAGCTTCTTACATGAAACCTGCCCACTGAGAGGCAGCCAGATTGGCCAGACCCTCACACTACCTATTTGTTGTCTATGACCTTGGGCTTGCCTTTTTAGTCATCTGAACCTTATCCACAAAAAGAGAGCAGCCTTCCTTATTTTACAAATGGGTCACACAGACTGAGTGAGAGACTGTCAGAAAAAACACCTGGCGTGCAGTATGTGCTCACTAAACACTGGGCAGCTACATCATCACCATTATCATCACTACTATCATTAACACCACCATCAACATCCCCATCATCCTCATCATCACCATCATCATCATTGCCATCATTATCACCATCACCATCATCATCAACACCATCATCATCATCACCATCACCATAATCACCATCACCATCATTATCACCATTATCACCACAATCACCATCATCATCACCAGCAGCATCATCATTATCACTGTCATCATCATCACCATCATCAACACCATTATCACCATCATAATCATTATTCCCATAATTGTCATCATCACTATCCATGTTCCCCTCTGTGGATACAGTCATATGGAACCGCAGGACACAGGCTTTGGGGACAGTCCCCTCTTTGTTCACAGGAAGATTGAGGCCAAGTGTGGTGGCAATTTGCCAAAGGCCATTTCTCTGAGAGCAGAGCTGGGTCTAGTCTTACCCCCACCCCCTGGTTACAGGCCATCTCCCTCAAAGTAAGTGTTTGGAGCTCCGGATTCCCCTGTGGCAGATGCTCCCGTCATTGTCTTGAGAACAGGCAAAACAGGATAGGGTTCTTGCCAGCCCTTACTTTATGTTTACTTGTCATTCGTAAAGCCACTGAGAAAATCTTTCAGAAATAAACAAAATTGCATTTTTGACAGATGTAGGACGGAAAATGACTCATAAGAAACAGCATTCTGAGTGCGCCATCGCTTTAGCTATTGAGTGGGTCGGGTTTCAGCGTGGCATCCAAAAATGCTGTGGCTTATTGCAAGAGGATGACGCCGTCTGTGTGGGGGGCTGCCGGAGTGCCTGTGGCCTGGAAACACCGTGGGAATCCTGGATTCCGCTGTCGGCACATGCTCTGTGCCCATCCCCCACCAGCTCTCCCAGCCACTGCTGCACAGGCACCCCCGTGCTCGGCACAGCCTCAACAAGGGGTCCTCACAAGCACGGCTGGGGCTGGTGTTGATCTGGTTCTGAATCAGAGTCACAGGCTGAGCAAGTCACTTAGTAGAACAAACCCTTTCTGTGTAGTCACCAGTCAAGTATTATAGTGGGATGGGCAGCAAGAAGGCACCACTGAAGTGAATGAAGCAAGTGCTGCCCCCTGACTGAACCCCACAACACATGAGTTGAGCAGGGGCAGGTTGGAGGAGGGATGCTGGAGAACATGGCAGGATCCCCTGTGGTACACACTGCCTAGAACTTTATACTTTGCCAAGATCTTCCCATGGAGGAGCTATATAGTAGTCCCTCTCTATATTGCAGTTCACTTATCGCGGCCTCACTGTATCACGGGGCTTTTAAAAATATATTTAATTATTTATCGTGGATTTTTCACTATATCGTGGGATTTTGCGGTACTATATACGTATGTTATTAAAGTTACATAGGTTTAAGAGTGTAGAATATGTTTAAGAACATAAGTAGTGTTTATAAAAGTGTGAAAAAGGTTAATAAGGGAGTGGGAAAGGTTAATAAGGGACTGGGAACAGTTTATAAGTGTGTGGGAAGGGTTTATAAAGCCTTAAAATATATATAAATACTAAAATAAATGTAAGGTTCCTACTTCATGGATTTTCACCTATCGTGGGGATGTGTGTCTAGAACGTAATACCTGCTATAAGTGAGGGAATACTGTATTAACAACCTCTGAGGGGGATATTATTACCCCATTTTACAGATGAGAAGTCTAAGGTCTCAGGTTGACCCTTAAGTCTAGAGTCCAGCCTCCCAGTCTGTAGCCCTTTCTACCCCCTCAGAGCCACTGAGCTGTGCTCCCAGCAAGTGATGCCCCCACCACTCTGAGCTGTTGTCATCTTTGCTGCCACCCATTGGTGGCTTTGTTGTGAGGCTCAGTGGAAGGAGCCCAGCTGGCCTCACACCACAAACCCTGGTCACACTCTGGCCTTCATGGGAAAATCGGGCATCTTGAGTCCATGGTCCACCCAGGAGTCCTTGCTGGAGAGAATCCACGTTCTAGGGACCAGGGGGCACTGCCAACTGAGAAGGGTCTCTGGATTTGGAAAGGTCACTGGTTGTGGAAAGGTTCACGGGGGAGCTCATAGTGATGGTTAAAATTGGGGGTGCTTCCTACCAGTCTGATGGGCATGGAAACAGGATAGGCACAAAGACAGAGTTGTCAGGAAACAGATGTGTCTACATGATCACTCACAGCTGCTTTGCCCACCTTCCAAGAGGAAGGAGCTCCTATTCTTCCAGTGGATGAGGACCAGGGGGTTTGGCCGGTTCCTAAAGACCATGAGCAAGGTAAAAATAAATAGGGAAGCCCAGCGTCGACCCACACTAGGCATGGAAGAATTGAATGAAGGAGTCAACTCAGTCCATCACATCTTACCTTGGAACCCTCAGGGCCAGGCTCTGAGGTCAATTCTGAGGATATAATAGTAAATAAAACAGCCAAAGGCAATGAGGGCCTGCTGGTGGAGACACCTACTCACAAAGTCCTCAGCAGCACAGTGTGAGAATCTAGGTGGGCAGGGCTCCCAGAGCCAAGAACAGTTAACCTGTCTGGGAGGAGTAGAGGGTTGAATTTCAGACCCTAAGTATATGTCCGCCTAGAACTTCAGAATGTGCCCTTATTTGAAATAGGGTCTTTGTGGATGTAATTAACATAAGCATCTTGAGATGAGATCATCCTGGATTACAGTGAGCCCTAAATCCAATGACGGGTCCTTTAAAGAGGGATTTAAAAGGGCAGAGGGAGATTTAAGACACAGACACGGGCAGACCACTTGAAGACAGAGGCAGAGATTAAAGTGATGCAGCCACAAGCTAAGAGCCATCCGAGGCCACCATAAGCTTGAACAGGCCTAGGAGGACCCTCCCCTAGAGCCTTTAGAGGGAGCATCGCCCTGCAGACACCTTGACTTCAGACTTCTGGTCTCTAGAACTGAGATAGAATGAATTTCTGTGTTTAAGCTTCTGAGTGAGTGGCCCTTTGCTGCAACAGCGCCAGAACCCTCACAGAAAGGTCAGCTGATTAGCAGGGGAGAGGGGGATGGCCAAGGCAGATTCTCAAGACTCCTCCTATCTGCAGAACAACTGCAGGAGCACCAGCCCCAAATAAGTTCTCAGACCAGGAAAACCAACTGAATTAGCCAGGAGGAAACCACGCCCACAGCATGGCCTGAAATCCCTGATGGGGCTCACATTGCAAGGTCCCATTGGGGACCCCTCCCTTCAGGGGTTTCTCCAACAGCCACTGGCTCGTGGCCAACTCTGCAGGCCTGTCAACTGCAAATCAGCATTTATTTAACTTCTCGTCCTTCCCTTGAATCACATCCCTGGTGTCTCATTGCTGCTGCTTTGGAGCTGAATCTCCTGTGTCAAAATGGCTGTTCCTTCCTTGCCACCTCAGACCCAACCCTCAAGGATGAGGTGTGTTTCTTGGTCCATTTGCTCTGTTTTGTAAATCTCCCTCTTTAGCTGGCTGGTGGGGTTTCTATCTGAAAGCAGTGATAAAGCCTCATGTTTTTCTGAGCTGTTTGGGGCAGTCGATAGCTGTGGGTGTGGGGCCCTGGAGCCTTTTCACGGGGGCGTGGTGTGGTGATGAACTGTAGCAAGCAAGCTGGGAAAGGGGCCCATGGTCTAAAAAGCAGAACCCAGCCTCTTGTCATGTGTCACCTGTGTGGCCTTAGACTTTCCCTGACTGGTTGCCAGGCACCATGGTTCTCCCCGCAGTGGTGCCTCCCTCCTCGGCGAGATGGAGCAGCTAAGAGCATGGCCCTGCCCCCCCCCCCCCGGCACTGGGGTCTCTAAGCCCCAGCCCTCCCCTGTTTCTTGTTGTCTTATATTACAGACATTTCACACGCATTTTATTCGCTCACATTCTGGAGGTTAGAATCTGAAGTCAAGATGTCAAAGGACCATGCTCCCTCTGGGAGCTCCAGAGGAGGATCCTTCCTGTGCCTCATCCAGCTCCTGGTGTTGCCACCATCCTTGGAGTACCTTGCTTGTGGCCAGTCTCTGTCCCCACCTCCACAAGGCCTTCCCTCTATGTGTCCCTTCTTCTAAGGACACTAGTCATCTTAGATCAAGGGCCATCCTACTCCAGGATGAGCTAATCTTAACTCAATTGCCTCTGCAAAGACCCTATTTGTAAATAACGTCCTACTCAAAAGTTCCAAGTGGATGTCAATTCTAGGGGACACTACAGTTGAACACAGGGTCTGCCTGAAGGTCACTCAGCAAATCTGTTGAAACTGGACCAGACAAGACCAAAACCCAGGACTCTGACTCCCAGAACTGAGAACTCTCCGGCTCTACCAGAAACCATACATCATAGCTTATCCCATGCTGGGTGGAAGACCAGGTGCAGGGACACAGATGTGTGTCTGGTAGCTTCTGTGCTTGCTTGCTGGCTGTCAGCCTCTCTGCCCGCCCCCGGGCTCCGGGCCTTCCTGCCTCCATCTGGGGCTGCACTCAGCACTGTCCTGGCAAAGTCATCAGATAGGGCTCTACCACCTCTGCTAATGATGATGCCTGACGTAGAGAGTCACTTTACAAAGCACTTTCCCAGTCCTGCTTACTCAGTCCTCAGCCCTTCCTATGTCTCTTCCTCGCCCAGGCCAGCCCAGCCCCCAGGTGGAGCCCTTCAGTGTTTTAGGGAGACCCAAAGGACTGAACTCCTGGCAGAGCCATGGAACTGGGTTATAACAGAGGCACATTCCCAGCAGGGGTGAGGGGACCATGGGCAGGGGCAATGTTCATCAGAAGAGTGAGGGGGTAATGTGACCGAGAACCAGATCCTAAATCTTCCAGACTAGAAGCTCCAACCTAACAACTCTACAAAGTGAGCATTGGCGCTGGCACGTGCTAAATAAATAAATGAGTGAAATTTTTAAAATTGAGATGTAGTCACATCCATTAAATTTATCATTTTCAAGTGTACAGTTCAGTGACTTTAGTATATTCACGAAGTTGTACAACCATCGTATCGGCAGCCGTCCGTCTCGAGAGACGATGGTGTAGCTTCTTAAGAGTCTATCTGCACCGCCGAGAATGGCTGTGCAGTCCAACTCGGGAGTGACACGGTATCTGTCTCCTCCCGTGTTGAATCGACATCTTGCGATGACGCTGGAGTGTCCTCTCCAGTGAAGCTGAAGCTACAGAGCCTGGGCAGGGTGATATGGAGGGTCTGCTGTTGCCCATGCAGCAGACCCCCCCTCTCTTCGCAGCTGAAGGGTCCAAGGGAAAGACGGAGTCAATACAGCTTGGCTTCAGGTGCGCCGCAGGAGTTGCCGGTGTTGACTACAACGTCAAACCGCCTTAGGGACTCCGGCTCCGGATTTTCTGTCGGGGTTTACTCCCTTAGCCTTTCCCCTGAGGAGGTATGCCGCAAGGCAGCGGAGGTTTTTTGGAGTCAGAGTTTTCCTTCTCTGATGTGCCCTGACTGGAAGATCGAACCAGCGACACTTAGCTCGCAGGCCGACGCTCAATCCACTGAGCCAAACCAGCCAGGGACAACCATCACCACCTTCTAATTCCACATTTTTATCATCCCCACAGCAAACCTCATTCATACCCATACAGAGGCACTCCCATCAGCCCCTGGCAACCACAAATATATTTTTCTATCTTTATGGATTTGTCTATTCTGGAAAGTTTATGTAAGTGAATTCATATAGTGTTTATCCTTTTGTATTTGGCTTATTTCACTGAGCATAATGTTTTCAAGGTTCACCCACATTTGTAGCATGTATTGGTGCTTCGTTTCTTTTTATGGTTGAATAATATTCCATGTATGGATAGATTATATTCTATTTATTCACTGATCACTTATGAGCATTTGGGTTGTTTCATAGCTATTATGAATAGTGATGCTACAGACATACATGTACACACTTTTGTCCAGGTAGATGTTCTCATTTCTCTCAGGTGTGCACCTAGGAGTGGAATTACCAAGCTCTGTAATCACTCTGTGTTTACCATTTCAAGGAAATGCCAGACTGTTACTGAAGGAAGCGGCACCATCTTACATTCCTACCAACTGTGCAGGAGGGCATCGATTTCTCCACATCCTCATGAACACTTGTTATTGTCTAATTTTTTATTCTAGCCATCCTAGTGGGGGTAACGTGGCATCTCCTAGTGGTTTTGATTTTTGTTGGCTGATGACAGATGAGGTTGAGCCTCTTTTCATGTGCTTGTTGGCCACATACACCTTCATTAGAGAAATGTCTATTTGGATCTTTTGGCCCTTTTGCAGTTAAGTTGTAAAAGTTCTATAAATATATTCATTCTATAGATACTAAGCTCTTATCAGATATAAGATTTGTAAATATTTTCTCCCAATCTGTGGGTTGTCTTTTCACTTTCTTGGTTGGTGTCCTTTGAAGCGCAAATGTTTTTCATTTTGATGAAGTCTAATTGTCTGTTTTGTTTTGTTTTGGTTTTGGGTTTGTTTTTGTTTTTTTTGTTTTTTTTTTTGGTTACCTGTGCTTTAGGTGACATAGCTCAGAAAAATGGCTGTAATGTGACCAGTGGTGCTGGCTTTTAGTTCTCATACCCAGGACATTCCACAGGCCACAGACAAACTGCGTGGCTATCTGTTTGCAGGCTCCCGTAGCCCGTCCAGTTCTTCTGATTAACTGGAAAGAGACTCTCTGGCTCCGGGAAGGAGGATCCCAGGTGGTGGAGATCACTGCCTGTAGGGCTGAGGGCAGGGCTAAGCTACATCCAGGCCTGTGGGGAAGTGCTCTGTGATTGATTAATAATGTCTGTCCTGGCACCCAGTGAACCCTGACAGCCAGAGTGCCACCCATTTGCTATTGTCTTTTGTGACACATTGGCTATTTGATTAGGAAAGGCTGTCTTGGGACACACTATTGGTTCATTCCCCCAGGACATTTTATACCCTTCATCCTACCAAGACATTTGGTATCCTTCACTCCCATAGAATATTTTGTGCCCTTACTGGACCATCATCAGGATTTTCTTCTAAGAACCCTAGAACACCCATCTCTTACCATTGTAACCATGGGAGACCTACAGAAGCTCAGAGAAGGAAATAAGTCAAACTGAGGCATGGCCTCTGTGCCAGGTGAACAGTGTACCCCCCCAAAGCCACACCCACCAGAACCTGTGAGCATGACCTTATTAGGAAGTAGGGATTTTGCCCATATTATTAAAGATGAAGTCATACTGACACCTTTATCAGAGGGGAAGTTGGGGCACAGACACTCACATAGGAAAGGACATGTGACAACAGGGGCCGGAATGGAGCGATGCTGCACTGAGCCAGGGAATGTCAAGGAGTGCCAGCAACCCCCGGCAGCTGGAAGAGGCAGGAAGGATTCTCCCCTAGAGCCTTCAAAGGGAGCCTGGGCTGCGCACACCTTGATCGTGGGCTTCCGGCCTCCAGAACCAGGAGAGAGGAAATGTCTGTTGTTTGAAGCCCCTCACATTTGCGGCCCTTGGTTCCAGCAGCTCCCGAACCTAACACAGCTCCTGACGGTGTGCATGCAAGCAGGGCGCTGGGGACGTTGTGAGCTAACCACCACCCCCCCTGCGCACTGTGTCCTAAGGAGGGGGAGCTTAATCTGAGAGGACAAGCCCCTTTGGGGTGCAATCCCAGGCACTTTGGGCCGTGCCTGGGTGGGCAAGGCCCCTCCTCCCTGAGTTCTCCCCCAACAGGGCAAAGGCCCATCTCTATTTCCTCGGGGGAGGGGTGAACATGCAGTGTCAACTTGCAGGCCCCACAAAAGTGACAGAGATTTGTCTAAAACAGTCAAATTTATGAGAAATGGTACACCTCCCCTTTCATCCGCTTCCCACGGGCATGAAGAAATGTTTTCCTTTTACTCCCTCCACTCTTTTTATTATTCTGAAATACTGGGGTGACAGCAATAGGTGTTGAGAGTGCGATAACTCCACCCACGCACCCCACCCAGCTCAGATACACAACAGGACAGACCATCTGTGGTGCTCCTGTCCCATGAGAAGGAAGACCCGTGTACAAATGGCTCTCCAGGTCCAGGAACCTGGGGGTTGCACAGGAGCTCTTGGGGCTGCACTAGAAACTCTGGCAAACAAGGCCAAGAGGGTGACCTCAGACTTGACTTGACTGTTTTCTCGGGTAAAATCCAGGACTTGGCCCTCAGGGGAACCCTGACTTGGAAATTCAGCCACCAGGGAGCTGCGGAAGGTAGGCAGGGACCCTGTTTTGTCCCAAGGCACCGAGTGTCCTGAGCACCTGCACCTCCGTTCCTGAAAGGGCGAGGGGCAGGTGTGCCAGCCTGGCTCTGGGCTGCCATAGGACACAGAACACAGGGGCTGAGGAAGTGATGCCTTGGAAAGAGCACAATGGTCAAAGGGCAAGTGGGCTGAGTCATCAGCCCCTGGTTTGAGGGGCCCTGACAACGAACAGGAGTCTCTGGGCCACCCCCTCTGCAGCAGAGCCACAGCCAGGTGCTGTGGGAATTCTCAGGAGGGGGTGCCAGAGGAGGTGTTGGGGCCGGACCAGAGGGTGCATGGAATTCTCCAGGGAGGATGAGACGGAGGCTTTGGATGGTAGACATGGCCTCACCAACTGATTCTTGGAGGATCGGCCTCTGGGGAAGGCACCACCAGCCGGTGTCCTGCAGGTCCCACAACAGGCTGAGCAGGGAGCTTGGCATCACCAAGCCAGGGGTGCATGACAGGGCTTGTGGGGCCACCAAGACAGAGGAGGCCAGCAGACGGGTCTCCTGAGATTTGGATTCTGTTCCGAGGGAGGAAAAGTGCTAGGATCTGAGCTAAGGAAACCAGTCCACACTGTAAAACGGGGTCAGCAAGTGCCCAGCACTCTTGTCACCACCTCCTCCATCCCCAGCAGACATGGCTGATCCACCACGGAGGCTGCTTCCCAGCAAGACAGCCTAGGCCCACGAGGCCACTGGCGGAGCTGGCATACAGGATGGCTTCGTGTTATTCTGGCTAGAGTACCTCCCAGATGGGAGTGAGCCAGCTAGCCAGGTATCACAGGCCAGGTGTTAGAGCGTGGCCATTGAGGTCCCCGGTGCCCCTCCTGTTTGTGAAGCTTGAGGTGGTCCTTGAGCTAGGGGCAATAGGAGAACATGGGCCTTTGGAGCTGAAAAGGCCCCCAGGAAAAGGGAATCAGATCTATTCGCCAAGCACATGAAGAGACTGAGACCCAGAAGGAGGAGCAGCTGGCTCAGGGCCACACAGCTCCATGGCCTGAGTGAGGGGGGGGCGGGGGGGCGGGGGGGGGGTTGTGCAGGGAGGCGCCCTGGAACAGAATCTGCAGACCTGAGCCAACGGGGAAGTCTTGTCTATAGAACACGTGTCTGCTGGCAGGACCGGCTCTGAAAGGCCATGGAGAGGACAGGGGAAGTGGAGCCCTCCAGAGAGACCAGGCCTGGGTGGGGGAGGTGGGGCCCTCTAGCACAGTGGTCCCCAACCTTTTTGGCACCAGGGACGGGGGCAGAGAGGGCCGGAGGCAGAGCTCAGGTAAGCTTTACTCAAGGCCTGGGGGCTGGGGACCCCTGCTCTAGAGAGACCAGGCCTAGGCTGGGGAGGGAGGTGGGGGTCCCCAAACAGACTAAGGGTCTGGACTGGTGGGGGTTGATGTCCAAGAGAGAGCACAGCTGCAGGTCTCCTGGCCGCTGCCCAAGGCCCCCTCCCATGCAGCCTGAGTGCCCTGCCCTTTCCTCTAACCAGAGGTTGCAAACTTTCCCTGTAAAGGGCCAAATAGTAAATCTTTTAGGCTTTGTGGGCCACATATGGTCTCTATCACTTTTTTTGTTGTTGTTAACAATCCTTTAAAAATGTAAAGATCATTCCTAGTTTGCAGGCAGTACAGACAGGCTGTGACCATCCGCTTTGGTTCTCTTCACCCGGTTTCTGGAGTGCTTACTGCTTGCCGATGTGTGTGAGCGTCCCACACCCCCTATCGCCATCCCTGCCCCCAGTGGCCAGAGTGCTCACCCACAGGGAAGGTGAGTCCACACCCACTGGCCTCTGATGGGAGGACGGTAGACTGACTCCTCTTCATGGCCGTGGCTGGGAGCTGGCTCCTGTGTTGAGATGGTCAGGGCAGAGAGTCCCACGTGCTTGTGGGAATTCAAGAGCTGAAAGGCTCCCCTCACGGCACCACCACCCCAGGGACCTTTCTAATTCCTGTGCAGCCTTGGCACTCCCCTGTTCCCCCCGGCCCCCAGCTCCAAATCCCCAGCAGGGACTGTACCTGAGCTGCTATTGACCTGGTCACAAAAGGCTAAGTCACCAATGGTTAAAATGAGTCCTTCCTGCCTCAAACTCAACCATGGAGTAGTGACAAAGGACCTTTCTCCCCTGAGAGTGAGCAGAAAGTCATGGGCACACATAAAGTTCATGTGTGAGACACACATAAAGCTTACGGGGCCAAGGGAGGGAAAACATAAGGTTGCATCTGACACTGTGGAGTCAACCCTACTCTGCACACCGGTGTGGATGCACCATCCGCCCAACAGCCCATCCAAGGTTGCTCATTCACTCAGCGGACACGTAGCAGGCCCTGTGCCTGGCATTGGGCATAGACGTGTTTGTGCAAACCCTTGAGCCAGCTTGATGCATGTGCACAGCAGTGGGAGAGGGTGAGCAGCCCCAAACAGCCAAGGAGGGGCCCAGGAAAGCTTCCTGGTAGAAGGGGCAAGTGGATTAAAAATGGCAAATAGAACTGAGTTCACTGTTCTTCCTTTGTTCCATCGGAGAGTTCACGTCAGGCAAGACATGGAGACTCTAGCTATCACTGATGAGTCCTCCATTTCTAGGGCCTGTCTGCAAAACATTCTTGGTACCTCCTGACCACCGTGGGGGGGGGGGATCTCTGGCAGTGCCAGGGCTGGAATTCTGGGTTCTAGGTTCTCTGCACCTCATGATGGGCCCATGGATTCTTGGGGCCATTTCCAGGTCACCATTAGGGCCTCTGGTCCAGAGGGAGTGGGGAGAGCTGCGCACGCCTCTCACTGCCCCAGTCATGCCTGGACCAGCCTTTGCTGCCTCCATCCTCAGCAGCCAGACCCTGGGGTAACACACTGAAGGACTGAGCTGGCCAGGAAAACACTTTTCCTTCCTCTGTGCTTCCTCCTGCCTCCAACAAAGAAAGAGAAGCGGGTGACCCAAAGCTGGGAGGTTAATGCATTTAAAGAGGAAAATATTATTTCTTCCTCACAGACTTAGAAGGGGCAGCATAGGGTGTGAGCTGCTGCTTTTCTGATGTGTTCTCTTTGGGGGTTGGTTTATCCTGGGCCACCTCCAGGTTTCCTCAAATCAGGCCCCCCTCCAGGCTCTGACTTAATCCTGGTTTCCTTTCATATGAACTCACTCCCTGCCTGGAGAGCAGACACCTGTATTCCAGAGTGTTCTTAGCTCCTGTCAGTGGGTACGATAGGGTCAGAATGGAGGGCCAGCAGGCAGCACAGCAGAGGTGGATGCCCTGCATGTTTTTTCCCTGCACAGGGGGCGGGGGGCATGAGGGGCTAGAGATGGGGGGCTACTGGGTGAGAATTGGCCCGGGGCAGGGGGTGGCTCGGGGACCAAGGGCATGATGGCACCATGGGTCAAGGTTGACCCAAGGGGCTCCTGGCAATGTAGGGAGACCAGGGAAGGAGTGGGATCAGCTGGGTGGGGCCTGCTCAGCGTTGACATGTGGACTTGGAGATGGAAGGTGCGTCCACTTGGAGAAGTAAGATGGGAGGTGGGGGGAGGCAGGGAAGGACGTGGAGACGAGACTCAGGCGATGGAGGGTAGTAACCCTGATAACACACGAGCTTGCCCTCAGACGCCTGGATTGAGGGGCCCTTGAACAGCAATATTTGAGAAGCAGGTGAAGGGAAAGACCCAAAACAGGAGGCAAAGAAGGAAAGGGGAGCGGGAGAGCGGGGCTGGCAAGGGACACAGGAGGAAGGGAGAGAGGCTTCTGCTCAGGACCCCTCACTCCACACGGCACCTTCAGTCCCTCCCAGAGTGCATTTCTCCTACTGTGCACAGGGTCTCCAATGCCGCCATGTGACAATGGCACTGTCCACGATGCTGCAGCCCTGCCCAGCCTCTTGGCAGGACGCACGTGGGCTGGGTAGGACACCTGGCAGGAGCCATCTCCCCCACTCTCCCCACTCACCTGGAGAGGCGGTGGGGTTGGGGGTAGGCAGGCTGGAGCCCAAGTCCTCACCCTACCCACCAGCCTGGCAGACCAGCAGGCAACTCCCCCAGCTCCTCGCTGGCCAGTGGTAGGACAAAACCATCAAAGGCATCGAAAACAAGGCACATCTGAAAAAGCTACAGCCCAGAGGAGACATGGTGACTAAATGTATGTGGGACCTTCTGTGGCATCCTGGGAGAGAAAGGGCATTAAGGACCAACTGAGGAAATCTGAATGAAGTAGTGCGTCAGTGTCGGCGTCTTCGTTGTGACAACTGTACCACGCAACGATAAGAGGTGGACCATCCAGGAAATTGCGTGAAGGACATGCAGGAACAGTGCATACTAACCTTGCAACTCCCATTAAATTCTCAACTGTTCTGAAATTTAAGGCTTATTTAAGAGCCAGGGGCTTGATCAGAGTGGCTGGCACCCAGGGCTCAGGAGGGATCAGTGCGTGGAACTGGGAGCCAGACAGCTGGCTGTGCTCGGGCTCTGCCTCTTGCCACTGTGTGCCCTCAGGCAGTACCCACACCCTCTCTGGGCCCCTGTGCCCATAGCATATAAAGGAAAGTGGGGACGGCTCTCCATTAGGCTATGATGGACCTAGGATGCATCTAGTAGGTCCCCCCAAAAGTGTCTGGGTTCCAAGGAGGGATTACTTGAGACCTCAGACCAGCCTTTATAGATGTGCCCCCCACCCTGATGGTGAGGCTGGCATCCACACCTCACCCCTAGAAACCCAGGCTGGATCCAGTCACCCTGCCTCCATCACCCAGCATCTGGGGTTTCCTAAAACAGCCCAGATTTTGAACATGTGTCTGCTACATCCCTGAGAGGACAATCATGTCTGTGAGAACAGTTACCTTGACTTTGGGTTTAGCCAGCATGACCCCAGAGTATTGCATCAAGGTTCTAGAATGGTCTGAGAACATCTGTTTTCCTTGCCACCTGTCTTACAGGTGACAAGACTGAGGTTAGGGGTAAGCTAATTCCAAGGTCCCAGAGCAAACTGGTGGGAGATCCTGAGGTGGCCAGTAAACCATATCCCAGGTGGTCAGAACAGTAGCCTGAATCCGTTCCTGCACAGCTCTGTCCACCAGAACTCTCTGGGACACTTAGGAATGTTCTGTGATGTTCCATACAGCAGCCACCAGTCACATGTGGCTTTTGAGCACTTGAAAGGTGGGAAGAATGGAATTTGTATTTTTAGCTAATTTAATCATTAAATTTAAATAGCCCCAGGTAACTAGTGGCTACCCTATTGGATAGTGCAGATATAATGGCTAAACACAAGCACTTTGGGGACACAGACATGGGTTCAAACCCCAGCTCCACCACTTTCTACCTGTGTTGCCTTGAGCAGATCATTTCAACAATCTGAATCTGTTTCCTTGTCTCAAAATGGAGGAAATAGCCATTCCAAACTCATAATATTATTGAGATAAAATAAGATCATCTTTGTAAAGAATGTGATCCATAGAAAGCACTCTGTAGATTTTAGGAACCCTCTCTTGTTGTCCCTCTATCTTTACCAGACTTCAAACTTTATTAATCAGCTATGGCTGTGTAACAAATAACCACAAAGTCTCAGTGGCATACAGCAATAAACATATCTTTCTCACTCTATCATCTGCTTATCCATTGGGATACATCTGGGCTAGTCTATGCACATCTGAACTTGGCTCCAGGCCATGGATTCACTTCAGGTCTGCTCACATTCTTCTTGGTTCATTGGAATACCCGGGGCTTGCTCCTCTCGTGGCCAAGCAGAAGATCCCAGGGGCGAATGGAAACACAGCTGCTTCCTAAGCCCTGGCCTTAGAACCCATCCATCATCTCAACCTCCACATTCTATGGGCCAAGGCCAGATGCCACAGGGCAGAGAAGTCTAATCCTACCACAGAGGTTGAGAAGGAAAGAGTAGATCTTTGCTGAAAAATCAAATCTCCCTGTCAAGCTTATGTTGCTAGATATCACGGGTTCCACGTTTCCATTATAAAGTTGGTGCTAGTTTGGAGATAATGGGGGATGAGGAGTGAGGAGACCTGAGTTAGGGTCCCCTCAGTGGTTACTCAACACATGACTTGGGCACATGACTCTCCTCCTTGGCCTCAGTGCCCCCACCCCTTATAAAATGAAAGCGCTTCTAGGACCCTGACCAGGCTGACATTTTAGAATTCAAGTTCAGTCCTGGCCAGGCTGGACCTGCCCTCCTTCCCCCACATGGGGTCCTCTTCCGAGCCAGTTATATACACACAGAGAACCCCAGACTGCAGTGCAGCTGATGGTCATTTTCTAAGAGGCTTCACTGGAACATTGGCCCAGTTTCTTCACATGCTGACGAAACTCCCGAGGCCTGGAAGGAAGGCAGGTTTTGGGAGAGAGCTTTCTAGCAGGAACTGCTGGGCCAACACGCCCACCCGGAGCCTGGTGTCAAGTTCACAAACCCTGCCTCGGTGGGCCCCAGAAGTGACCTGGCTGTGCTTCTCCTGACCTTGCCTTTGTTCACCTGGCCTGTCTTTCTTAATCATGGATGATCTTGCTCTGCTCCCTAATCCAATCTCACTGTAACAGCCTGGCAACACAGATCCCTGGAAGGACCAAAGGAAAATGGCTCCTTCTCTTCCCATGATTCTTGGACCAGGCGGGAACGTGAAAGGCGGACTTTTGGAACAGGCCACAGTGTGAGCACTTCGCTCAGATTTCTGGCTAAAGTGCTGAACTTAGCAGCCGAGAGCATTAAAAAAGAATTTTTATTCCATTTCTACTCTTTCTTTGTTGGTGCCCAGTTGACATCTCCGGGGAGGGGATTTCTGGCCCTGTCCCAGGCACATTTCTCCAGATGGCTCTCCCACCCTAGTCCAGCCAGCTGAAGAGCTGGACAGGGAGAAGCGAGCCTCTGGGGTCTGCTCACTTCAAGGGAGCCTCTGGTGAGACGGAGTCCATGTGGCTGAGGGGGTAGCCGTTCTTGTCTGCTGGTGTCTGAAGCAGAGGCTTTCGACCCTGGCAGGTTCTCCGGGAAACTTTGCGTCCACTTGCCAAGAGCTCCTCTGCCCGACCCTGGCCCAGGCCCTTCACACAGTGCCACCTCAAAGCCACAGGACTAAAAACGCTGGAGGCCGGGAGTGGAGTCTCTCCACTCTCTTGACCTACCAGTCTCAGCTTAAATCCCCTCCACCCCAAGGACCCCTCCAGGGCCCAGGACACCCGCCCTCCACCCCACTCTCTGGGACCAAAGGATTTGTTCAGGTCCCCCAGAGAGATGGGACTAGTCCTGCCAGAGGTTTATGGGGGTGAGATCTGGAGAGGGGAGAGCCCCCAGCCACACGGGTCTAACCCCTGAGGTAGGGAGGGGAGGAGCAGTTGGTAGAGGCCCTCAGACCCCCATGCCCTTCCCAGAGAGAGCCACCAGCTGCTGCGCTTGATCCCAAAGGCCCTCTGTCTCCTGCCTCCCGGCTGTGGGCCCCGGGCAGACCGTCAGCCTCTCTGACCCCAGTTTCCATCACTTCACTCGGAAAGATCTGAAGGTGCTGCGGTGCTGCCGGCCAGCATGGCTCTGGCCAGAAGGGAGAGGGAGCTTCCAGCAATCTGGAAAAAGAAGCAGGGCAGCCGCTCACCTCATTCTTGCCAACATCGTGATCCCAGCTACACAGCCAGTCAGCAGCACAAACCCCCATTGGAAAGATAAGGAAAACTGAGGCTGCCAGAGAGAGGACCCACACTTCACAGTGAAGTGCTGCACAAAGGCCTGCCAGGCAGCAGCACCCACACGCATGCTATATGCACACACATACTACATGCACCTGTGCCACACATCTGCCTTGTGACACCACACGTGTTGCATGCAGACACATGTGACATACACAGACATTCACTTTTCATGCCCCAGGGCATCCCGATCACAGAAGTCAGCAAGGTGCCCTCTCAGCAGCCAGCCTCTCCATAGCAAACCCCATATTCCAGATGTTTCCCTCCCATTGCCCCCACCTCAGGGGCTGATGGTATAAACACAGAGCCACTTTAGTTGCTGGAAGAAAAATTCTTTCCACATTTAAAGAGAAGACAGCCACAATGGCCCCTCTACATCTGATTTCGCAAATATTGCTGCCGAGGTGACCTCTCTGCTAGTTCCCCCTCTCCCGAGGGGGGAAGGGCTCTGTCTGCCTCCCCCCTCGGGGGAGCCAGATTTCCCCCTGTTGCCCTGTCCTCAACCTGGACCCAGCATGGGCTCCAGCACACTGTCACAGACCTCAGGGCCACAGTCCCTCAGCGCTGGGTTCTTGGCCTGCAGCTGGCCTGCCTCCCAGCCGCAACTGGAAAACTCACCTCACCTCCCTCTCTGAACCTCAGTTTCCCTTCCTATAAAATGCCTGCTTGGGAGACCGAGCAGCTGAAGTTCAAGCCCAGCAGCTCCAAGGACATCGGTGCCCGAATTCTCAAGCCTGTCAGAGAGAAGGCGACAAGGCAGCAAAGCAGAGGTTGAAGTGAGGCGAGGCCACCAGCCAAGGCCTGTGGCACGTCTAGAAGCTGGAAAAGATGAAGAGACAGATTCTCGCCTGGAGCCTCCAGAAGGAACCAGCCCTGTGACACCTAGACTTCAGTCAGATCAGTGAGATTGACTTTGGACTTCTGGCTCCCAGAACTGTCAGAATAAGCACGTGTTGTTTTTAGCCACCTCTGTGGTGCTGTCACAGCTCCTCCAGAACCTCATGCCCTACCCCTGCCGTGCCTGAGGGACCTCGCACAGTGTCCTGACCTTGGTGGGCCTGGTTTTCTTGCCTTAAGTTGGGTAGCAGCAGTCCATCCCTCATGGCAGTGGGATTCAGCACGGCCATCACTGTGGGCACTCAGAGGTGACGAGCACATGTCAGCATAGCTTCTCCCAGGCCTCACACACACTCTGGCATGGGGGGGGGGGGGGGGTGCAGACAACACCGTGCAACGGCGGGGTGGGGGCGGGGCAGGGACAAAGGCCTAGATTGCCATCACTCTCTGCTGATGGGCCCGGACACCTGCTCATATGTCGCCACGCTGCTCTGGGCCTCAGTTGCCCCATTCATAAAACAGGGAATGGGGATGGTGATTTCCCCAGGTCTCTCTCTGCCTCTCAGGCTCACTTGGCTTCCTCCTTGAGCTTTAGGAGTTTGTTGTCAAGAAAAGTTAAATCAAAGGATGAGGCCTCAGAAGAGCCCTGACTCCTGGGGGCCGCATGCCACAGATGGTGACTGTGATGTTCCGGCTTCCCCAAGAAAGGTCCAGGGCACTTGCGGATGCCAGATCACTGTTTACAGATCCCAGCAGGCTGTCTTTGTGCTGAAGACAGCCCCGTGGGGGAGCCTGCCACCCACACAGCAACCTACCAGCTGGCTGGAGATGAAGGTGGTTGTCGGAGATCCTTCTGCTAGGAAGCTGGGAGCCACCAGCCCAGAGGTCCCAGCCCACCACCCACACTCCCCCCTCATGCTTGTCTGTGTGGGTAAAGCAACTCTCGCGCTAATCTCTTATTTTGACATCCACAGTGGGTTTCAAACCTGGGTCATCCAAAGGCTGATGGAGGAACAAAACACAGCACTTCCATCCAGTGGAATATTATTCAGCCATAAAAAAGAAGTGAAGCTCTGACACAGGCTACAACACGGATGGGCCTCCAAAACCAGTGGAAAGCACAAAACGCCCATCACAAAAGGCTACATATTGTGTGAATCCATTTATACGAAATATCCAGAACAGGCAAATCCATCGAGACAAAGAGTAAAGCAGTGATTGCCAGGGGCTGTGGGAAGGCATAGATTAGGGGTGATTGCTAATGGGTTCAGGGTTTATTCTCGCTGTGCTTAAAGAAGAACAATTCTAGACCTAAATAGAGATAATCATTACAGCTTGTGAATGTACCTCATGCAACTGAACTATGCACTTTAAAATGGTCATAATAGAAAATTTTATATGTGTGTATTTAGTAATAAAGCTCGTGCAAACATAGAGAAATGACAGATTAAAATCATATGGTTCTAGCAACCAATCATGTCTTAATCACTATTTTTAATTTAAAAAGTAATTGGGTCATCACCCTTCGGAGGAACTGCACAAGCAAAGAAACATGTTCTCATCACCCACCGAGTGCCAGGCACGGTGCGCCCCATTCAAACGTACCTGGCAGGGCTGAGCTCAGGCCATGCTGTCAGTCAGGCTCCTTAGGCATCCAGCCTCAGTTTCTTCATGAGCAAGCGTAGGGCTGACTTCACAGGGTCACTGGGAGAGTTAGGTGACAGGTTTGTTGGTTACAAGCTGCTCCGAGTGGAATCCACCATAAGAATGAGCCCATCACCTCCCTGGCAGCAGCAGCCACATCCCCAAGGGTCTCAGCCCCCTCCTCCTTTCTCCCTGGGCATCTCCACATCATGGGAAGATGTCCATATCTGGCTGTCCCGACCTCTCAGCTCCGATGACCACCCAGGACCACGGGATGAAGCTGACCCATGGGTTCTGCCCCCCAGGCCCCCCCCACCACCAGTGCAGTGGCTTCTCTGGGCTCTTGCCCAGTGCATGTTCCCTCCGGGGTGAGGCGCCTGGGTGCTGGTGGCCGAGTGACTGCCCCACCAAGAAAGTTAGACCGATGCTGGATCTCAAGCCTCAGGATCTGAGGGCTGCCAGGGAGCTGGTGAGGGAGAAATGAGGCTTCAGGCCAGGCAACCTGAGACAGCGCAGAGTTGGAGGGCATTCTGCCGAGCAAGCCAGAAGTCCAGAGAACTTTGGGAGAAAATGGGAATGGCTGGGAAATGCCAGGTTCCTTAACAACAGCCAGGCTGATGGTGCACATGCTCAAGGTCCCACATCTCACCCAGAGAGAGCTTTCAGGAGCCCCTGGTATACAGGGTATCTTCTGTATCTGTTCATCCACCCATGGACCCTTTCCTTGTCTTGGCTACTGTGAATAATGCTGCGTGAACATGGGGGTGCAGATATTTCTTCAATATCCTAATTTCATTTCCATTGAAAATATACTTAAGAGTGTGATTGCTAGGTTATATGGTAGTTCTATTTTTAGTTCTTTTAGGAAACTCCATACTGTTTTCCATAGTGGAAGCACCAATTTACATTCATACCAACAATGTACCAGAGTTCACTTTTCTTCACCTCTTCACCAACACCTGTTATTTCTTATCTTCTCAATGATAGTCATTCTAACAGGTATGTGGGATGGCTCATTTTGATTTTGATTTCCATTTTCCTGATGATTAGTGATGTTGAGCATCTTTTCATGTGTCTTTTGGCCATATGTATGTCTTCCTCAGGAAAATGTATATTCAAGTCTTTTGTCCATTTTTTATTTATTTATTTTTAAATAATTTATTTATTTTTATTTATTGGTTTGTTTATTTATTTATTTTTAGAGAGAGGGGAAAGGAGAAAGAGAGGGAGAGAAACATCACTGTGTGGTTGCCTCTCACTCGCGCCCCCAACTGGGGACCTGATGTGCAACCTAGTCATGTGCCCTGACTGGGAATCGAACCAGCGCCACTTGGCTCGCAGGCCGACGCTCAATCCACTGAGCCACAGCAGCCAGGGCTATGTGTCCATTTTTTAGATTATTTGTTTGCTTGGGTTTTGTTTTTTGTTGGTTCTTTCTTTCTTTCTTCTTTCCTTTCTTTCTTTCTTTCTTTCTCTTTTTGCTATTGAGGTGGATGAGTTTCTTATAAATTTTGGATATTAACCCCATGTCAAATATATGATTTGAAAATATTCTCTTCCATTTTGAGGTTTGACTTTTTATTTCATTGGTTGTTTTCTTTGATATGCAGAAACTTTTTAGTTGAATGTAGTATTATAACTTGTTTATTTTTGTTTTTGTTGCCTGTGCTTTTGGTATCATAGTCAGAAAGTCATTGCCGAGACTAATGTCAAGAAATTTTTCCCTATATTTTCTTCTAGAATTTTTTAGGGCTTCATGTCTTACATTTAAGTCTTTCGTATTATAAATTGATTTTGTGTATGGCATAAAATAAGGTTCCAATTTCATCTCTTGCATGTGACTGTCCAGTTTTTCCAACACTATTTACTGAAGAGACTGCCCTTTCTCCAATGTGTATTCTTGATGTCTTTGTTGAAGATTAGTTGACCACGTATACATGGATTTCTTTCTGGGCTTTCTATTCTGTTCTATCGATATATGTGTCTGTTTATATGCAGGTACCATACTGTTTTGATTATTAAAGCTTTGTAATATAGTTTGAAATCAGGAGGTGTGATGCCTCCAGTTTTGTTCTTCTCAAGGTTGCTTTAGATTTGGTGTCTTTTGTGGTCCCATACAAATTCTAGGATTGTTTTTTCTATTTCTATTTTTTAAAATGACATTTAACTTCTGCTAGGGATTACATTGAATCTGTAGATTGCTTTGAGTAGTATAGGCATTTTAGCAATATTAATTTTTCCAATCCATGTATAATATACAAGATATCTTTTCAATCATCTGTGTCTTCTTCAATTTCTTTCATCAGTGTTTTATAGCTTTCAGTTTATAGATCTTTCACTTCCTTGATTAGATTTATTCCTAAGCAATTCATTTTTTCTAGTGCTCTTATAAATGGGATTGTTTCATAATTTTTTTAGATAGTTGTCAGCATGTAAAAATGCAACTGATATTTGTATATTGACTTTGTATCCTGCAACTTTACTGAATTACTAGTTCTAATCATTTTTTGGTGGAATCTTTATGATTTTCTCTATATAATATTATATCATATGTACACAGAAGCCATTTTACTTCTTATTTTCCAATTTTAATGACTTTTATTTCTTTTCCATGCCTAATTGCTCTGGCTAGAATTTCCAGTAAAAGTGGCAAGAGCAGGCACCCTTTATCTTGTTCCTAATGTTAGAGGAAAAACTTTCAGCTTTTTATCATTGAGTGTGAGTTTAGCCGTGGACTTGTCCTACATGGGCTTTATTATATTGAGGCACAATCCTTCTGTACCTAATTTGTTAAGAATTTTTATCCTGAAAGTATGTTAAATGTTGTCAGATGCTTTTCCTGCATTTATTGAGACACTCATATGATTTTTATACTTCATTCTGTTAGCGTGGTGTATCATGTCGGTTGATTTGAGTACATTGAAGAATCCTTGCATCCCAGGGATGAATAGCACTTGATCATGGTATATAATCCTTTTAATATGCTCTTTAATTTGGTTTGCTAGTATTTGGTTGAGAAGTTTTTATCTATATTCATCAAGGATATTAGTCTGCAGTTTTCTTAGAGTGTCCTTGTCTGGTTTTAGTATGAGGGTAATACTAGTTTTATAAAGTAAGTTTGTGAGTGCTCCCTTCCACCCTTCAATTTTGTGGAATAGCTGAGAAGAACTGATATTAAATTGTTTTTTAAATGTTTTGTAGTACTTAACCAGTGAAGTCATCTGTTCCTGGGCTTTTTTTATGTTGAGAGGTTTTTTATTACTTTTTAACCTCCTTACTCATTATTGGTCTGTTCATATTTTTTATTTCTTCATGCTCTAGACTTGGCAGGTTGTATGTTCCCAGGAATTTATCCATTTCTTCTAGGCGTCCTAATTTGTAAGCATGTACTTGTTCATAATCAATGCTTATGATCCCTTGTATTTCAGTGGTATCAGCTGTAATGTCTCCTCTTTCATTTCTGATTTTATTTATTTGTGTCTTGTCTCTTTTTTTCTCAGCCTACCTAAAGGTTGATCAATTTTGTTTATCTCTTCTAAAAACCAACTCTTAGATTTGTTAGTCTTTTCTGTTGTCTTTCTAATCTCTATGTTATTCATTTCTGCTCTGATCTTTGATATTTCCTTTCTTCTGAACACTTCTTAGCACTTCACAAACAGTGCTTAGCACATAGTAGACACTCAAGAAATACTTGTGAATTTAATTATTGAATGAATGAATTAAATGAATGAATCAAAAAAACAAGATAATTCCCTGTGATGTCCCCCCTGAACCCAAGAGTTCTCTTCTATTGGAAGAAAGGCAGCCCTCAGGAAGGAAATGGTGAAAATCCAGAGCTCTGCAGGGGACAGTAGGACCTGCCAGTGTCCAAATCCACATCGGTAGCTCTCCGGGGGGCAACGGAGATGAGGGGTGGAGCCTCGTGTCCCGAGGGCAGGTGCCATGACCTGGCTCCCTAGCAGCTCTCTGGATGTTGTCCTCTGGAGCTCAGGATGCAGTCTGAAGCAGAGAGGTTGGTGTGAACAAAGACTGGGGGGGGCACTGGCAGTCTGCACAGTAGTTCCAAGATGTGGAATGAGGAGGAGCCAGGATCAAGTCCTTCTTTTGGCACTTAGCAGCCGTGCAACCTCAGGCCAGCCACACAGGCCATCCACGCCTCGGTTTCCCTCTCTGAGCAGGGATAATGAAACCTTAAGAGGGATGTTTGAGGCTTAAGTAAGAGGATGTATGGGGAAGGGCTTTGCGCCATGCCCGGCTCATTGGCACAAGTGAAATAGCAGCTGTTTATTATCATGCACTAATTTATCTAAACCCTCCTTGAATTTAATTTCTATTTTCAGCCTAAACAGTCTTTCAAGGGGACAAGGTTCCCCAAGCTTCCTCGCAGCCCATTAAACAGTGCTGTCTTTTATGTGTCCTAGAACCACCTCTATCGGCTTCAAAAGGGGCCTCTTAGTTCTAATATTCCAGGATTTGATGCGCAACTGAGATCAAAGTGGGGTGCTGCCAGGGAGGAGCTGGAGATGAGTCAAGTTTGGGTGGTCCCAAGCAGAGGGCACCCAGGAGCTGGAAAGACTTTGCTGTCCTTAGTTCCAGCCCTCCTTATCTCCTCCGGGCTCATATCTCCCCCCACTGATATGCGTGGAATGTGGACACGCAGCCCTGTTTCCCACAGGTCTCAGGTGTACCCGGGGCAGCTGGGGGCGCAGGACACTGGACAGAACTAGATGCTGGGTCCAGCTAGGCCCATCTGATGAGCTGCTGACCACTCAGCCCCACTAAGCCTCATTTCTTAGCTCTAAAATAGGACCACCATGCCTCCTTCATGGAATCTATGGTGCAAACCTCTGAACCCCCACAGGCCACAGCTCTCAAGAACTGGGCAATCTGGTTTGTCACTCTGACTCTAGCGGTGTGACCCTGAGTAACCCCCTACCCTGCATGGGCCTTGGTTCCCTCCCCAGCACACTGAATGTGAAATACAGGTTCCTTACAGAAACCGCAGGCTCTGGCCTCTGCAGTCCAGGTCCCTCCCTAGGCTAGCCATTCTCGTGGACAGAGCATCGACACGCTCATTTCCTCGTCGGTTTTGTACTTGGCCTGAGGGACTGAGCTGAGGAACAGGAGAAACAGTGTCAGTGACTTTGGTTCCCACACTCTCAATGGTAGCTGCCACCAACCTGGCACACACAGCCTGCCTTGCCTGCTCCCAGCCTGCAAGGTGGGTTCTACTGCACGGTAAGGGACCTGAGACCAGGCCATGATCACAGCTTCAAGTGAGTGGATGGGCATTTTCAGACTCCATGAGAGGCCCAAGGAAGACCCAGGTAGGCCTGCCCTTGAAAGATGTAGGATCATATGGAGAAGAAAGACCTCTGGGCCACCCCCTTTGCAGCATGGTGATCACTCAGAAGATCCACAACCAGGTGTAATGGGAACTCTCAGGAGGAGGTGTTGGGGCCAGACCAGAGGGTACACGGAATTCCCCAGGGAGGATGAGAAGGAGGCTTTGGATGGCAGACATGCCCTCACCAGCCGATTCTTGGGGGTCAGCCTCTGGGGCAGGCCCCATCAGCCTGTGGGTCCCACACAAAGGCTGGCAAACAGGAACTTAGGAAAAGGATTCAGCCTTGTAGGGTCTCCTGTGGCCATCCTAGGCATGGCCACCTCACCTGAGCTTCTCCAAAGCTGGGCCCACTGGTCTTCATCACCTCTTTCAATTGTCAGCCAAACAGATTGTCAAGCCCTCCGCTGCTCCAATTTATATCTATAATATGTTTCCATGAAAATCAGATCCATATGCCTGTTTCCTTTGTACACCCAGCTCATGGCTTTGAGGGGCTTCCCCTGAAGCACAGGGGCCCTTGAGGCTCTGCAGACCAATGCTGCACCTACTAGGGGTCAAGTATGGGAACCATGGGTTCGAGGTCAGAGTGGAGGGGTTGGATTCAGAGGCTCCAGGGTCAAGTCCGCCAGCTCCATGTGACCTTGTGCGTTTACACTCTCTGGGTGTCCATGGGCTTCCAGGAAAAGGGTTCAATAAGTGAGCCTCTGCCCGTGAGAATAGCTGCTCTTGATTGTCAGTGTGTGGGAGTGTGTACCTATGTGTATCTCTGTGTACTGGTATGTATACATGTGTGCCTGTGTGTGCCCACATTAATGTGTATGTGGAGGTGTGTGCCCATGGTTTATTGGTGTGTACTTGTGTGGCTATGCTTGCTTGTGTATATGTAAACACATAAGCACTCTTGTCATCATCACCATCATTTTCTACCAGCTGCCTATGGTTCCAATCAGAATTTTCTGGAGGACCCAGTCGAGGAGTGGCAGGTAAATGAAGAAGGCAACATAGTGGAAGGGCACTGCCTCCCTCTGTGGTCTCAAGGCCCTGACCCAGCCCCACATGCAGCAGCCAGTCCCGGGACAGCCAAGCAGAGCCCCCACCCCCACTGCTGGCTTGGAAGCTCCTCAGGGCAGAGGCCACATACAGCATACAGCTGGGTGGAGAGGGGGCAAGATGCACCAGGCCAGGTTTATTTGTGATGAATTTTGTTCTATTTCTAATAGCTATGCAAGCGTGGGTAAGCACAGAGAACCTTCTGGAAGCTTAGCTTACTCCGCTGTGAAATAGGTGTGGAGTTGCGGTTATTCTCAGCAGTGACTCCCTCCCCACTGGCTCTCTCCTCAGGCAGCCTGTCTTGGCCTCAGTTTTCTCACCTGTAAGAAGGGCTTGACAGCCCCACCTCAGCAGTTGTGAGGACCAGGGGTCATAGGAGCTTTCAAAGCCACCAGAGGCAGGACCTGCTGCCATTGCAGCCTGAACACTGACCTCTGCACCTCCCTCACCTGCAGGTCGACACCCAATCATTGAGCCGTGGAAAATGGCTCCCCAGGAGGCACCAGGAGATTTAAGTTCTAATCTGAGCCCAGCCCTGAACCTGGAGCCCCTTCCTATCCCATGGCCTTGGGGGGGATCATGTGCGAAGTAGAAGTTGACCCTGAGGCCTTTCTTAGTCCCAGCATCTGTAGTGAGCGGGCTCCACTTGGAGCGCAGGGTGGGGCTGGGCTTGGGGCAGTAGCCCAGACGGTAAAGAAACCGATGGATTTGGTTTGAGTTAGATACAACTCAGCTGAAAAGCCTGCCAAGTCTATTTCAGGGCTGTGCGGAGTTATTTCCCATCCACATTTATGGGAGATCATGATTCATTTAATGCTCTTGTTGCTTGTGCAATGAAAGAAATGTGTAGCGTGCTTTGAATGTTTCTCAAACTGTGTTAGTTATTAAGAGAGTGACTCAGGCCAGGAGGTGTAGTCAAGGGAGGCAGGAGGGAGTGGGTGGTGAGGACCCAGAGTGGCCGGAGCAGATGGCGGAAGCAAGAAGCTGCCCTTCCTCTAAGTCTCCTTCATCACCCCCTCGGGGCTGCTCAGAGCAGCAGATTTTGCCCCAATGTTCACTTGGTGGGGTTGGCGGGTGGGAGGGTGAGGAGCTTGTACCTACACAAGGGGAGTTAGGGCAGACTGAGCTCTGCCTTCTCCAGGCTCCTTGTGGGACTTCCGTTCCCAATGGGCTTCCTGAGAAGCCACCTCCTTCGGCAACCATAGTGCATGCCGTCAGCCAGGAAGGACAGAGAGGGCGTTGTGAGGAGGAGGCCCAGCTAAGTAAACAGACTAGGACTGGACTCCCCAGTGCCCAGGATCTCAGACCTCTGACCCTTAGGAACCCACCAGCTGGAAGGTCCCTGCATGGGGAGGGGCTGGCCTTCCTGCCCAGCCTCCAAGGCTGTGTTGGGCAGAGTGCCATAAAGTGAGCACGTGTGTCCTGTAGGACTATTGTAGAATTGTTATATACAGAAAACTGGATAACTCTAATGTTTACAAAGTGAACCCCCCCACCCATGTAATGATCACCAACATCCAGACACTCCAGCACTCTGGAATCTTCCCAACCAGGACCCTCTCCACAGGTACCCACTAGTGGCCATATGTCCTCCATCACCAGAGGTCAGGCTCACAATTTGGAGTTTTATATCCATGAGATCATTCAGAACGCACTCTTTGTGTCTGGCTTTTTTTTTTTTTTTTTTCCCCACCAATGTTATGTCTCAGCATTATGAGATTCACCCACATCTTGGGTCTATCACATCCACTGTGTGAGGGCACCACATTTTATCATCCATCTGCCATTGGTGAAGATTCGGGTTGCTTCCAGTACCACTATGAACATTCTTGAGCATATTTGTGGTGTACACAGATACTCCCCCTTCTGTCGGAGCTATCCCCAGAAGTAGAATTGCTGAGTCATTGGATAGGCATATGCTCAGCCTACTTAGATGCTGCCAAACACAGGTTCAGAGTATTTGTAGCATGTTACACTTCCACCAGCCATACCTGAGCATTCCTGTGGCTCTGTCTCTTAGCTAACATTGGGTATCGTCTGTTTTTGGCATTTGTGTTCATTTTAGTCATTCAGGTATGTGTGGGAAGGAATACATTGATTTTATTTACATTTCACTGTTGACTAAGGACACTGAGAACTTTCAAACATTGTTGGCCATGGACATATCCTCTTTCACGAAGTGTCTGCTTAAGTCTTTGCCCACTTATCTAAGATGCTGTTATCTTTTATTTTCTAAATACCAGCTCTTTGTTGAAAAAAAAAAGCATTGTAAATATATTCTCTAACTTTGTGGCTTTCATTGGTTCTTCTTTTTTTCCTAATATATAATTATGAAAATGTTCAAACAAAAAAGCCTGAAAGAACTCTCTAGTGATCATATATATATCTACCACCTGGATCCTAAAATTAACATCAAATATACTTGCTTTATCATATCTCTATCCACCTATTGATCTATCAAAACAGTGTTGTTGGGTGGTTTTTTGTTTGTTTGTTTGTTTTTGATGCATTTCAAAACAAGTTGCAAACACCGGTCTACACTGCCCAAAATACTTCAACTTGTATATCATTAACTAGAAGTCAATGTTTGTTTATGGTTCTTGATTTTCTTTTCAGGTAAATGCCATGTGCAATTAAATGCACAGATCTTAAAGATGTCATCCAATGAGTTCCAACAAATGTAAGCCAAAGTCTGTCAAGGCACAGAGTCCCAGATAGTACCCTCATGCCCCATCCCAGGTAATTTATGCTCCCACTGGTATCCCCCAGAGGGAGTACACAGTATATGATTCCATTTATATAAAGATCTAGAAAAAGAAAAATTAATGGCTTCTATTGTTTTTTCTGAGAATTCAGTAGTAATTTGGATTGTTGGTCACCTGGATTTTCTGTGCCATTTATCTTTGGTTGCTTTTGAGATTTTCCCTTTACCTTTGGTTTTCAGAAATTTGACTGTAACATACCTATGTGTAGTTTTCATTTTATTTCTCTTGCTGGGGATCCAATGAGTTTCTTAAATCTATAAATTTATGTCTTTCACCAAACTGGGGGAATTTTCAGTTATTGTTTGTCCAAATATTTTTTTTGCCCATTCTTGTTCTCCTCTTCTTCTGAGACCCAAATTATACATTGTAGACCTTTGGATATTGTCTCGTAGGTTCCCTGTTAATTTTAATTTCAGTCTTTATCTCTCTGATTTCAGGTTAAATAATTTTTATTGATTTATGTTCAAGTTCACTGACTTTTTTCTGTCATCTTCATTCTGCTGTATAACCCACCTAATGAAGTTTTATTTCACACATTGTATTTTTTTAGTTCTAGAATTTCCATTTGCTTCCTTTTTGTAGTTTCTATTTTTCTGTTGAGGTTTTCTGTCTTTTCACTTATTACAAACATAATTTCCTTTATATCCTTGATCATAGTAAAATAGCTATTTTAAAATCCTTTTCTACTGTTTCTAACATCTGTTTCACATCATAGTTGACCTCTGTTGGTTGTCTTTTCTCCTGAGAAAGTGTCATAATCTCTTGTTTTTTCATGCTTCAGATAATTTTGGATTGCACCCTAGACATTGTGAGTGACATGTTTTAGAAATTCTACATTTCATTATATATGTTCTTTCACATTTCCACATAAATTTTAGAATCAGCTTATTGATGTCAAACAACCTGTTGGGATTTTGATTTAAATGGCATTTAATCCATAGACCAATTAGGAATGATTGACGTATTTACATATTTGAGTGACCCACTCCATGAAGGTGTAATATCCTTACCTTTATTTGGTTCTTATTTAATTTCTCTTAGTAATGTTATGCAGTTTTCTGTGTGAAGGTCTTGTACATTCTTCATGAGTTTATTCCCAGATACTTGGTGTTTTCTGATGTTTCAAGAGATATTGATTTTTTTTTTCCAATTGTTTGTGGAGACATTGAAATAGCACTGTTTTGGGATCTCTGAGTCAAGTCCTAGACCTACTAAGTGTTAGCTGAGTAATTGTAGGTAGATCTCTAGACCTCCACATTCTTATCTTCAGAGTAGAAGCTATGCCTAGGTGCTGGATATTTGTTGAGTTTTTAACCATCAACATTCAGCTCCCTTCTTTTTTGGTTCATGTCACTCTACTTATCTTCCAGGAGTCAGGCTGGTATTGACTCCACCCACAGCTCAAGGGTGGGCCTACTTCTCAACACCTCCAATTGGAGTAACATATCCCTCTGGCCACCATGATTGGCATGTGACCCATTCAGAAGCAAGGATCTGGTATTCTGGGGCCGTCAGAAGAGAATCAGGCCCCCTTTTGTTGCCGAACCAGAACCAGGAGGGCTCGAAGCTAGCACTGTGGTGGCTATATCCCTACCACCAGGGCTTCCAGTGGCCTCTCCAGTTTGCGGAGCCAAACATTCTCTTTTTAGCTTTCGTTCCTCTGGGCTGGCTCTCCTATCATTTGTCACAGCCTACTAGAAGGTCCTGGCCATGAGCAATCAACTCCATGAGCTTATTGTAGGCCACAGCGCTGATCTTGGTTGTAAATGTTCTCCACCATCCTTGGAACACTTGACAAATAAGAACTGTGCTTGGAACAAGTAGGGGAAGGGAGGCGAGGGTCCCATTTAACTTATCACAACAGAGGGGTGTCACCACACAGACCATCAGAAGGAGATAGGAGTCAGGTTGCTGGGTTTGAATCCCAGTTTCTCCACATCCTGCATCCATGTTGTCACTGTGAGCAGCCTACTTCACCTCACTTTTCCCAGTTCATGAGTCTGTGAGGCGGGGATAATTCTGTCTATCTCAGCACTCTTGTGGAGATTAAAATGTTAACAGCATAAATCATAACAGCTTGGCACGCAGTTAGCACTCAAGACAATCTAATTTATTATCATCACCACTGCCTCACCCCGTGTATGAGTGTCCTGTGGCTACTGTAACAAATGACCACAGGCTTAGTGGCTTCAAGCAGCACACATTTATTATCTCACAGTTCTAGAAGTCAGAAGTCTCACTGGCCTAAAATCATGGTGTCTGCAGAACTGATTCCTTCTAGAGGCTCTAGAAGTGAATCCATTCTCTTGCCTTTCCCAGCTTCTAGAGGCTGCCCGCATTTCTTGGATCATGGCGCCTTCCTCCACCTTCAACATCAGCCACATAGCCTCTTCCGATCTCCCACTGACTCTGACTGTCCTGCCTGCCTCTGAAAAGGACCCTCATGATGACATGGGATCCGTCCAGATAATCCAGAATCATCTCCCCATCTCCCCATCTCAGTTTCCCATCTTCTCTGTCCCTTTGCCATGTGGGGTAACATATTCACAGGGCCCAGGATTCAGACATGGATGCCTCTGAGAATCATTATTCTGCTCACCATAGGTGCTGTTCTCAAGGGACGCAAAGAAGAGAAGGGATGGCACTAGGGGCAAAAGCTGGGGAAGGGACTCATATGGCCTGCAAGTCTTTATTGGAGTCATGAGTGCTCCACGAACTGCTCAGGTGATGGAGTCACAGAGAGGTGGAAGGAGGGCCCCAACAGCTCTCCATCCCCTGGCTTCAGTCCCTACTCTGTCTACACTGCCTTGAGGAAAGATCTTGGCCCCCTGGAGCACATTCAGAAGACCAGGATGATACACTCTGCCTTAGGAAAAAGAAGGAGCTGGAGATGCTAAGGTCTGGAAAATCTGGAAGATTGCAATTAGAGGTTGTAAGGTCACCCAGTCCTCTGAGCCTCAGTGGCACTTCCAAAAGGATCTGGTCCTGGCTGACCTCCAGCGGATGGTGAGGGTCCAGGAGAAAATACTGAGCCTATGACACACATCCCACGCATGGTTCTAGCCACCCATCAGTGACCTCAAAGGTCCTTCCCTGGCTATAAAACATGCAAGCCTGCCTCCCAGGCCATGCATGCACCCACGTATTAGAGAACCATGTCCCAGCCTGGCACACTACTGACATGAAAATCCATCCCTTTGGACCAAGGCCATAAGACAATTAACATCAACATGCTATGATTTATTCCCCACGCATTTGCTGGCTGTGTCCCTCAGTCTCAGTCCAGGCCCGTTTCTCAGTGTTTCATGACCTCTGCAAGAAGAGAGTATTGGCCAATTATTTTGATAATGTCCCTAAATTTGTGTTTGATATTTTTCAAGATGAAAGGTGTTGTGCATTTTGACAGGAACCCCACAGAAGTGGTGTTGCCACATTGTAACGATTTGGAAGGACACACAGGACAGCGCTCACTTCGGCAGCACATGCACTAAAACTGGAACAATACAGAGAGGGTTAGCCTGGCCCCTGCATGCAGGTGACACACAAATTCGTGAAGCATTCCATATTTTTGACAATGGAATACTATGCAGCAGAAAGAAAGAAGGAACTCCTACCTTTGGCGACAACATGGGTGGAACTAGAAAGAATTATGCTTAGAGAAATAAGCCAGGCAGTAAAAGACAAATACCAAACAATCTCACCTAACACAGGAACCTAATGAACAAAACAAACGAATGAGCAAAATAGAACCAGAGGCATGGAAACAAGGAACAGACTGACAGTGACCAGAGGGGAGAGGGGAGGGGGAGAAGGGAGGAAAGAAGGGGAAGAGACTACTCAAGCAACTAGGATAAATGACCCTTGGATGTGGACAACAGGGTGGGGATTGACTGTGGGGGAGCGGGGAGGGGAGTGGGGCGGGGAGAGCAATGGGGAAAAATGGGACACCTGTAATAGAAAAACTATAAAATAAAGTAAAATTTTAAAAAGATATACAGGACAGCCTGTGCCTGAGCAATAGTGTTCAATTTTCAAGGGCTCTTTGTGGGTTGAGGGATCTGGAGGCACCACTTGGGGGTCCCCCAAACTGTGGGAACTTCTGTCATTTTTCAAAACGAAAATGTATCTTCTCTGTGAAGAAGTGTCACACCACCCACCTGCCTGTGGAGCATCTTGCAGGACGTCCAAGCAGGTCAGGTCTCTATGATAATTGTCTTTGTCCAATCCCAGTTGTGCACAATTTTAACACACACTGACTTTTCCAGGAACGCAAATGCTGAGTATATCTTAGAGAAGGCAGTATCCTTGCTTTTTAGAGATTTACTAGGAGTTTCTTATTCCCTTGGGGCATCTCACTGGCAATGCCATCCCAGACACTAAGCCCCCCTCATCCTGCAGTCACATTTGTCCCAGTCACTGTGATTCTACAAACAGGAGCAAACAACTGGATCTCCATCATGGGTCCTATACATTGCACTGGAAAATGCCCTTGAAACTGTATGTGTTAAAGGATCTTTACTTTCATTCTAAGATTATTGCAAATAAGTTGGGGAACACTTGGTTCGGACAGTGTAGGAGCCATGGGGCTGGTCGAGTTCCCTTTGCTCATGGCTGGCAAGAGTTTTCCCAGCAGCCCCCTCTCCACACAAGTCCCTGTTGATTAGCCCAGGGAGAGGTCAGGGGCAACTCAAATGGCTGTGCTCTGTAGGCTCTGAAAGAGGGGACCCTCTGGATGCCCCTGCTGCTGGCAGAATGCCTTAGAGAACCAGATGGCAATGAAGAAGCAGAGGCCAAGGAAAGGGGCCATTTGCCCAGTCACCCAGCAAATGGGTGGCAGGTGCAGGTGAGACTCCGGGACTGCCTTCCTCCGGTACCCTCTCACCATCACCATCATAACGTGAGCCAGCCTCAAAGGCTGAGCTCTGTTCTCCAGCAGATGTTAGAAAAAGATGCCCAGACCCACCCTCAGAGACTCTGGTTTTAACTGGTCTGGGGCAGCCAGGAAATCTGGATATTTCCAAGCCTCCCAGGAGAGTTATGTCAGTTTCATGTGGCTGCTATAACAAATTACCACAAACACACTGGCTTAAAACAACGGAACTTTATTGTCTCCCTGTCATGGAAGTCTGAAATCAAAATGTCTCAGGGCCTCACTCCACCCAGAGGCTCTAGGGGAGGACCCTTCCTCATCTCCTCCCACTTCTGGTGGCTTCAGACATCATTCCAGTCTCTGCCTCTGTCCTCACAGGACCTTCTCCCCACATCTGTGTTTCAAACCTCTCTCTGCCTTTCTTTACAAGGACACCACTCTCTGGATTCAAGGCATGCCCAGATAACCTAGGATTTTCTCATCTGGAGGTCCTTAATTGGATTACATCCTCAAAGACCTTCTTCCCAAATAAGGTTACATCCACGGGTTCCCAGGTAGATGTATGGGGGAGTGGGGGAGTGCACAATTCACTGTTATCATCATCACTGTCGTCGTTACCATCATTACAATCATCAGCAGCATTACTACCACCTTTATCATCACCACCATCACCATCATCCTCACATGATATCATCATCACTGTCATTATCTTCACTGTCCTTACCACCATCCCCATCATCACAACCATCATCATTCTCACCATCATCATTCTCACCACCATCATCATCATCACCATCACCACCATCACCATCACCATCATCACTGTCACCATCTTGTTTCACCTGAAAACAAGATCTATGTCCCTCTTTGTGTGCCCTTGGTGCCTACCATAGGGTCTGACTCATGGGGCCATCACGCAGGGGGGGGGGTGTTCAGTGAATATCTGTGGCATAAATGAAATTGGCGTATTCAGTCCAACTACATACATGTCCTTCGTTTTAATACTAGTGGTATCGTGTATTGAGCTATATGTTGGGCCCTATGCTGTCTTATCTCAATCCTCAAAACAATGCTTCCAGATCAGTATTTTTTAGCCCATTTTACAGGTAAGGAAATCGAGGCACAGGAAAAGTTAATCCCAAGGTTCCAGCATTAGAGGTGGAGCTGGGATTTGAACTTGAACATGGCTGTGAGTAACACAGAAGCCTGTGCTTCACCTCCAGCAGGATGAATGACTGCCCTCTTCCCAGAATGCTTAGGGCACCAGAACACTTGCCACGACAGCAAATACAGACAGGAGTTGAGGACTTGGAAGGACATGCTCATCCCAGCCGCTGTCACAAACTAAAGCAACATTTAGCAATCAAAGGAACGCAACCCGTGGCGGCAAAGAGGAGGCTGCTGTGTGCGTGCTCTTTGTGCTGGAGTCAAGTCAAGTACGTGCTGACCACCCACTATGCACCAGGCACCACCATCTCCCAGGGGTGCCTTTGTGAGCCAGACTCGCTGTTGGTTGCCAGCCAGTCACTGGCTCCTGTCTCTGGGGTCCAGGGCTCACGGCCCCGTCTGGAATGCTGAACAATCCGATGAGGAGACCAACTTTCGAAGAGACAGAGTCATTAAAAAACAAAAGCAGTCCTCTCCCTGGGCAGCCCCCCACGCTGGCGGCCTGGGAGAGCGTGACCAGCACAGAGCCCGGCATTCTTATCCACCACACCGGGAGGCAGTGCACAGTCCCTGGTGCCCATACATGAAAGCATCCCCATCCAGCTCAATTCCGGATGAGTGTCCTCCCTCCAAATTATGAGAGAGGAAGTGCAATATTATTTTAGGACTTGCGTCTGCATAATAGCCAACGAGGGCAGAGAGAACAATCCAGCACTTATATCAAATACAAACGCCTGCTTGCTCGTCCTACCTCTGCCCCAGGAAGGAGATTTGGCATCAGGGCCTGGCCTTTCTGGACAGATGGCTGAGCCTCTAGGTCACAGCTGGGGTGGAACTAAGGAGAGGGGAGGGAGGACGGGGTGAGAGACCCCATGCGCGTGGGAGTCTGCTGAGGATTCTCCTGGGGACTCACGTGGCCCTGCCCCAGCAGCAGACAGAAGGCGGAGCCCCCTGTGGGGCACTAGGAGGTGGGCAGCTCTGTCTTTCCTCTTTGCAGCTTTCTGATGCCTCTGGGCTCTCTTCTCGGAGATGGAGCATCGTCATTGGTTGGGAGCAGCCCTGGCAGAGTGTGGCCCAGAGAGCATGGCCTCTGCAGTGGCTGTTGGCTTGCTGTGCTTCTCTGACTCCTGAAATCTGAGTGGCATGTCCTCACCATTCTCCTCTGGGGAGGGTGGGGAGTGAACTGCTGCCCTCCAGGGAGCTGTCTGGCCACCTGGGAGTAAGCCTGCCCCCAGGATAGCTGGAGGTCTAGCACAGATTTCTTCTGGAGCAAGGGCCACTTCCTGCTGAGAGCCCTCAGTCAGGCCACCCAGTCCTCTGAGCCTCAGTGGCACTTTCCAAGAGGACCTGGTCCTGGCTGGCGTCCAGTGGTTGGTGAGGATCGAGGCAAAAATACTGAGCCTATGACACGCATCCCACATATGGCTCTGGCCACCCCACCCAGCAGTGACATCAAAGGTGCTTCCCTGGCTGTATCACATGCAAGCCCACCTATCATGCCTGTACCCATGTATCAGAGAACCACATCCCAGCCTGGCACACCAGTGACATGCAAAGCAACCTCTTTAGACGAAGGCCTATTGTTTCTTCCCTGGGCTCCTCCACACTCCCTGGCACTTCTCAGCATGTAGGCTGAGCAAGTCTGTTCCAAATCAGCATGTGGCTGGCCCAGGGGCCAAATGGGGGCCACCCAAGAGGACGGGTGCCTGTGGGACCTCCTCTCCTGCTTCTCCACAGTGAGAGCCACCAAGCCATGTAGGAAGAAAATGAAAATTGAATTTGGACACAACCAGGTTTAATGTTGGCCCACAGCCCATCACTGTGTGACCTTAGGCAAGTCGCTTGGCTTCTCTGAGCCCACCCCTCATCTTGCACTGAGATGCTAATGTCACAGCTCAGTCTCACATAACACTCTCCCAGCATGTGCACATTTTCATGACAATCCTGTAGAGTGATGCTGTCTCTCTGACAACAGAACAAGCTCTCACAGGACTGCGCATAGACCAGCTAAAGGGAGGCCCAGTCGCAGAAGCACCCGACCCCCAGCCTCAGCTCCCAGAGATGTCTGCACAGTCACAACAATCTGCTTCTGCCAGACCTTCAGAAACCATGGCTGTCTGCTCCGTCCCATCCTGTGTGGGAACCAGCCTGGGCCTTGATGGCTTCGAGCACTTGGGCTTTTAATTGCATCATTTTCATGTTTCAAAAATAACACCTGTTCTTTACACAAAGTTTGGAAACCACAGCAAAACTCAAACGGAAATTTCAAAAGGACCCTTGATTATCAGTCCCAGACATACCCACTGCAAACTCTCCCACAGGCTTCCTGCCCCAGGAGCGAGCATTTCTTCTTGTTGCCATTTTCCAAAATTAGCAGACGTTTCTATCTAGCTTTTAACCCTTGCTCATCAGGAGCAACTTCCTGTGTCAGTAAGAGTGTGACTCTCCGGTACCTCCTGGCTACAGGGTATGTGGTTAAACCACCTTCTGTTGTGCGCGTTTGTGTAGTCTGCCCACCTTTGACATCACAGAGTGCAGGGGCGACACCCTCTCACCCTGAAACTGATTCTTCTTCTGCATGGAGTCACAAAATGGAGGGATGTTTCAGAATACAGCAGTGTGGGAGTTCCTATTGTCTCACACCCTAGCCAACCTTGAGGATCTAAGTTTTCAAACTTTCGGCAGTTTGATAAAGAAAACAATGCGGTATCAGGTCACTTTCTGGGTCAGGGCATTTATGTGCACTGGCCGCTGGTCTTCCTTGTCATGTCGCCTGTTTGTGTCACTGGCCTATTCCTTGGTCCCTGGGTATCCTAGTGTCCTGGGGCTGCTGGAACGAATTACCACAAAATGGGTGGGTTATGGTGGGGAGAAGGGTATAAGGGGACTAAATGACAATGGGAAAAATCTAATAAAAATTTTTAATGGGTGGGTTAAAGCAATAGAAATTTGTCCTTTGACAGTCTGAGGCCAGAACTCAAGATGCCAGCAGGAGCATGCTGCCTCCAAAGGCTCGAAGAAGGATCTTTCCCAACTCTTCCAGCTACTGGGGACCCTGGGTGTCTCTCAGCTCCATTCTTCCATTATGAGCACGTGGCCTTTTTCTCCGAGTCTGTGTTCAAATTCCCCTCTTTTCATAAGGACCCCAGTCATTGGATCAGGGACCATCCTAGCCCAGCGGGACTTTGTCTTGATGACATCGGTAAGACCCCATTTCCCAAGAAGGTCGCATTCACAGGGACTGGGGGCTAGATTTGAACACATCTTCTAAGGTGACACAACTCCACCCAGCATACCGTGCACGTCGGAAAGAGAAGTCCCCACATAGAGATGGCAGATCTCCTGAGAGCCACTCTTTGGGGTCTGAGAGGAACTCAGAGAGGAGACCCGAGAACCCAGCTCTCGGGGGACCATGGCTGAAAACCTCAGGCATAACATCTCCCAAGGGAGAGAAGGAAGTAGATATTGGGAGGGCAGCCCAAGAGGACAAGGATGACATCTATTCCTCCTTGGCTGTGTCCTGGCCTCTGAAACAGTGCCTGGTAGAAGCTAGATGTCCCCAAGTGTCTGCAGAGCCACAGACTCTGAGCCCAACCCTTTTCTGCCTTGTTCTGTGTGTCCTCAGGCCTCCTTGAGAGATGGGGACAGTCACCTCAAGGAGGAAACTAAGTCCAGGGGATTCAGAACATTCCCATCGTCACCCAAGTTCACCCAAAGCTAGAGCAGTCGGCTCCATAGGACACCCCAAGTTCTGTACACCACTCATTCCTGTCCCTGGAGATGGAGTTGCTCACCCAGGAAAATATGAATATCTCAGGGAGGAAGGAGAATCCCTGAAAAACCACTTGATCTAATAGGAAAACTGATAGTCAAAAACCTTAAACCCAGAAGGACCCTTTAGGTATCATCCAGTTCAACCCCATTGTCTCACAAATGAGAAAAGCAGAGCCCAGAGAGGGGAGGAGATGTAGCCAGCGTCATTCAGAACATGAGTGCCCAGTGTGTCCCTGCTGCTGTGCTCTCTCCCCTCACACACACTCCGTACCTGCCACCCACCCAGGGCTCGGCGCCCCATGACATTCTGTGCAGCGAGCAAGGAGCGTAGGAGATAGGAGCGTTCTTTGAAGGATGTAGTAGTGACAACATCATCACTATCACTATTACCATCATCATCATCACTTATTATTATCATCACCATCCTTATCATTATCACCATCATCTTCATCATCATCACCACCACCGTCATCACCATCACTATCACTGTCACCTTCACCGTGATTGCCATCTTCCTCATCATCAGGAAGAGGAGGGACAGCCACTGAGACTGGGAACGTAGGTTGGGCCTGGTGGGAAAGGCCTCGAATCTCCGGCTGAGGGTACCTGTCATCCTAAGGGTCCTAGGGAGCCATGAGAGGCTTGTGAGCAGGAGCATGGCGTGTCAACGTCTGTGTTTTTGAAAGATCACCCTGAAGTGCTCAGGGACATTTTTGCAATGGGTCGTCGGTCGGCAGCCGTCCGTCTCGAGAGACGATGGTGTAGCTTCTTAAGAGTCTATCTGCACCGCCGAGAATGGTTGTGCAGTCTGACTCGGGAGTGACACGGTACCTGTCTCCTCCCGTGTTGCATCGACATCTTGCGATGACGCTGGAGTGTCCTCTCCAGTGAAGCTGAAGCTACAGAGCCTGGGCAGGGTGATATGGAGGGTCTGCTGTTGCCCATGCAGCAGACCCCCCCCTCTCTTCGCAGCTGAAGGGTCCAAGGGAAAGACGGAGTCAATACAGCTTGGCTTCAGGTGCGCCGCAGGAGTTGCCGGTGTTGACTACAACGTCAAACCGCCTTAGGGACTCCGGCTCCGGATTTTCTGTCGGGGTTTACTCCCTTAGCCTTTCCCCTGAAGAGGTATGCCGCAAGGCAGCGGAGGTTTTTTGGAATCAGAGTTTTCCTTCTCTGATGTGCCCTGACTGGAAGATCGAACCAGCGACACTTAGCTCGCAGGCCGACGCTCAATCCACTGAGCCAAACCAGCCAGGGTATTTGCAATGGGTAGGACACTGTTATTGACACTAACCCAGTTTTGCCATTTCTGCGCAACTAGAATTTCAATGACAAACCACTGTGTGTGCAATCGTGCTGGGATTGTGTTGGTTCCGAGTTCCCAGAGGCTGCGTTTGTGCCCTGGAAGCGTGCTGGCTGTGCTTCAGGTCTAGCAATGGCATGGCGCCCTGTGTGTTTCAGCGCGTACATGATACATAAACGTTTTGTTTGCTGAAGTAAACACCTGGCAGTGAAATGCCCAGACAGCATAGGGCCTTGAAAGCATGAGAACTGGCTGTATTCATAAACACCTCGCGTGTGCAGAAGCGCCAGGACCGCGCACACAGACAATAGTCAAGTGCTCTGCATTCCCCAGGTAGGCCTGAGGGCCTCTACACTGTTCCTGAGTCCTTGGCCAGGTGGCAGGCTCAGCCCGGGTGTGAACAGGTGTCAGGTGCCCACTCCCATCTGTAGAAGGACTGCCTGGGAGGTGCAGTTGAGGAGGCCTGGGAGATCTGATTGATTGGCGATGTCTTCCCTGGTGCTGTAACATCGCTCATTCACCTTTCCATCTGACACTGCTGCTGGAGGGGATGGGGCCTAAATTGACGAGTGTCGGTTCATTTGGTAAAGTATAGTATGGAGGTTTTGTAGGTGCATGTCGGGAGGGTTTTGTTTTTTCTAACTATTGGGAAGAGGAAATGGTGCTGTGGAATTGGGTTAGATACTCAGAAGTTTCTAAGTCCTGTTCCAATTAGCGCCCTTTCTGAACAGCAGATCTGATAGCACCTCCTGCAGTGATGGAAACAGGCTCCATCTGGGCCATCCCGCACTGCGCCACAAACCGCATGTGGCCACTGAGCACTTGAAGTGTGATGAGGACAGCTGGAGAATTGGGTTTTATCTAATTTGAATATAAACAGCTGCCTGTGGCTCCTGGCCACTGCATTGGGCAGCGTGGCTCGGGAGGAAGGGGTGGACTTCCCTCGTGACAGATGAGGCCAGAGCAAGGCTGCTCTTTACATTGTTTGCTCTTCTCTCCAGAGGCTCCACAGTCACTCCAGGGCCTCCCTGAAGAAGGGGCTGGCTGGGGAAGGGGTTGCAGATAAACTGCTCTCTCCCTCCACAGGCTGGCCTAGGGAAAGTGTAGAATGAGGGGCAGGTAATGAGCATCCAGACATGGAGGAGGGGGCAGGCTTGGGACTGCCAGGGAGAGAGGGGCAGCATAGCACTGCGAGAAAGGCAGGAATGCAGGCGAGGCCAGGAGGCCGGTGGGCAGAACAGAGAAGAGAGATGCGTAGAAGAACCAGAAGTGGGTTATGCTGGCGTCTGAGGCCCAGAATCTGGGAGGACTTGGAAGTAACAAGGAGCCAGGACAAGAGAGCTCTGTGGGGTCAGGACACAGTCATGGGCTCTAGACCCACTGCCTCTCCATTGCTCCCACCTAACGTCCAGCCCAGACATCAGGATGGGGCCTGCAGTCCCAAGGGTTTATTTGAGAGCTCTGATTTGGGGCCTGGGCCAGCATGATGCCACAAAGTCCACCTTCCAGGCCACTGTGCTCAGGCAGGAAGCAAGGAGGGTATGCAGCCACACGGGGGTGTGGCCCCCAGGGACCCCGGGTGACTGGGGCACGGGCCAGCAGAGAGGCCTGGGGGCAAGGCAGGAGAAGACTTGATCTTTGCCGGCTGTTGTGTGAGGTCTCTGCAGGGCTGGGCCCTGGGCTCCAAACATCACCACAAGCGGAGCACCTTGGGTGGTGGGGAGGTGAGGTAGGGTGCCAGCTGGGACACTCAGTTGGTGCAGGTCCCAGAAAAAGACAGGTCCAGACTCAAGCAGCAAACACAAGAGATGGGGCAGTGGTGGTCATCCTGAAGCTGTTCTGATTATGGACTATAAGTCATGACCACTGCGGGAATTTGGGAATGTGAGAAGGGGAAAATAAGATACCCAGGAAAGGTACTGACAATAATAGTGAGTTCATATCTGTTAGGTGCTGAGTGCTTCATGCCAGCTGTCAATAATTCAATAACCCTCCAGGGACAGGGATGGGGAAACTGAGGCACAGAGCAGGACAGCCACTTGCCAAGGCCTACTGTGAGAGGCAAAGGTAGATGTGAACCCAAAACTCTGTCACACTGCCTCTCAGAGAAGCCTCTGGACCCCTTATCAGCTTAGATGAGTTCTGAGAACTATATAAATTAATCTAGTGAAGTCTTTGAAGAGCCCCTGGACCAGGCCCGTGGTCCCGAGGCTGCTCGAACCGTCAGTGATACACCTGGGCTCCACCCTAGTCATCTTTCACAAGTTTCCTTGCAGATGTCTTTAAGCTCATTGGTCTTCACTGATTCAACAAATATGAGCTTTTCTGTGTGCCAGGCCTTGTTGTAGGCATGGAGCATGAAGCTTGAGCGAGACAGTTCCAGTTTGTGGATCCTGCAAGCCAGAAGAAATAGGTGTGAACACACACTCACACACATATATAGTCCTCATATGTGCCCATACACACATTCACATACACACTGGCATGTGCTCACATGTGTGTATATGCACATCACACATGGACACACATACACACTCATACTTATATATACTCTTTCACATATATATACTCTCACATACATGTAAATACATATATAGGCACACTCACATACATATCCTCTAACACAGCTATTTTCAGTCTTTCTTATCTCATGGCACACAATAAACTAATTACTAAAATTCTGCAGCATACTAAAACATACATTTTTTTTTGCCAATATGACAAAAAAAATAAGTATAATTTTGATTCATTCACACCAGACACCTGTTGTTGTATTGGCTGTTGTCATTTTTTAATTTGACAATCTAAGGGAAAAGAGGTCAGGTATTGCATGTTTTAAAAATTCTTGTGGCACACCAGTTGAAAATCACTGCTCTAACACATATATATATACACACATACACACACATAGATAAAAACAAGGGCACCTATACAGCTCTCACATGTATGTAGACATGTACATGTACATATACACACATGCACACAGATTTTGAGGTCAGACCACCTACCCATCTGCCCACTACTGTCCCCTCCTGTCCTGGCATCAGCGTTCTCCCTGAAGGAGGCAGTGCTGGCAGGGATAGGCGGAGACTTCAGGAACAGCCTGTGCCCAGGCTGGGGACCACCTGAATATCTGCTGAGGTCCAGAGTGGTGCTCACCAGGCTGGTTCTGCACCCAGACTGATCACCTCTGTAGGCTGGATACACCCAGGCCAGTTAGACAGTAGAGCTACATGGTCGGCCTATCAATGTTTCTTCAAAGACTCAAAGAAGTGGCTAATTGCTAGCCTTCATCCCCATAAAGTCAGAAGGGAACTATTGTTGAGGCCATAGCAGCAGGTGGCAAAAATGGAAGCACAATTTGTCTTTAATGTCACTAATTGAAGAAGAGCCGTCAGATGTGGGGGCAGGACCAGGATGGGTACGCCATTTGGCGAGAAAATAATCTCAGGGCAACTTGCCACATTTTTTCTAGAAGAATGTTGGAAGTTTTGGTGGCCAGGTATGGAAAAAGAAAACCTCTGTACACTGAAGTCATTCATGGCGAGTGGAGCGGAGGCGTTTGCACAGGCCCAGGTGGTGAGGGCGACGCTGCTCACAGAGCCGCCCTGGCTAAAAGGGCCGGTTGTGTCCACACGCCTCAGCCAGTCACCCCAGCAACATGAAAACACACATCAATGCGCCTTTTACAGCCTGGCCTTCCGCGCAAGCTCTGAATAAATGACTGAGCTGAGCAAAATGTAAATTTGTAGTTATCCCTCAGAGACGTAATTATAGAAAAAAACAAGGACAGTGGCATTTGGACCGGGGATGACTGGCTCCTTTCCTGCAGCCAGACTTGGTGTCATGGGGCATCCAGGACACGGAGGGGAAAAGGCTGGGCCCTGAGGTCCTAAAGCCAGAGGCAGGAGCTGAAGGCCAAGGTCCCTCTCCTCCCTGCCCTGGCCACTGCCATTCCACAAGCCTAGCACGGATATCTCCACCCCAGGCCCTCACTCTGTGGCCACCCCATGAAAGGGCCCATTCATGTACCAGGCTGCTGGCTTGGGTTACCGTGGCTGGGCCGGTCGCTGCCGACCTCTGTTTTCTTTTCATTAGTAGGATTCCCATATTGAAGGCCTGCGAGAGGCTGAGTCTGGGATGCTCTGCTGAGAGTGTCAGGAGGTAAACAGCCAGCCACCCATGGGCCCCAGCCCATTTACAAAGAAGTCTGATTTACCACAGCAGATGAGGAAACTGAGGCTCAGGCCATATAGCTGGCAGAAAGCAGAGTTGGGGTTTGAACCTGGGCCACCAGCTGCCCATGAGCTCTGCTGGGAGGAGTACAGAAAACATGAAAGATCTAAGCCAGGGTGCAGGCAAGGAAGGCTTCCTGGAGGAAGAGGAGAATCAGCCTCAGAAAGTCCTACATGCCTGACCCTCTGTTGGGCTGTGGGTCCTGTGGCTTGAGCTGGCTCACACATTTGAGAGTGTGGTGTGTAGCAGGAGGGTGTGCCTGTGTCTCTGTGTGAGAGTTTCCTCCGGGCAACTCCTTCTTTGCCCTCTTTTTGCTCACAAATGGGACCACTTGGAAGACAGGAAAACAGGGGCAGAAACAACCTCCCTTAGTGCGGCTGAGTCATGCGCCACTGTCAGTCTGGAATGTCTCCTTGGAAAGAGGTTCCTGCACTTCAGCCCCACCCGCTGGGCCACTCTGGGGCTTTCCTCCCTCCATCCCTTCTTGCTGCTCCTCCTTGACCTCTTCCTCCCATCCCCTTCTCTTTCTCCTATCTGTCTCCTTCCCTCCTCACCTCCCTCTTACTCCTTTCTCCCCCGTCCCCTCATCCACCTCCATTTCTTGAGTGAGCCCCACCCTGTCACAGCAGACCCTGTAAATGCACCCACAAGACTCATCAAACACAGGTGTTATGTGTGACCATTGAAGAGCTGTGTGGTAGTTGAGCAATAAAGCTAATGCCATGCCTTGTAGATAAAAATTTATTCATTTCCATCTTGTGTGTTTCTTTCTGTACTCCAGAGCCTGTAGTTTTTTCTGATGTCCTAGACCCTGGTCTGGGTTCTTGAGGGATGAAGGGGTGTGTCAGGGCCAGAGAGGGTCTGCTGCAGGAACAGGCACTGGACATCAAGGGGCCTTGTGTCCACGGGACCACTGCTCCTCCTCCCTGGAACACCATTATCATGTCCAATTGCTCTGAGACCCCCAGAGGCCCCAGCCACTCTCAGGAAGAGCTGGGGCTGCCCCGCCACACCTCAGGGACTGGCTCTGCCCTTCAGCTTCTCAAATCTTCCCTGAGTGGTGGGCCTCACTACTTCCAACTCCCAGACATACAGGCAGGAACTCAGAGAGGTTGCTGACTTGCCCAAGGACACAGAGCTGGCCAGGCCTGCCTGTGCTAGGTTCTCAGAGTTCACAGGCTAATTCGTGAATTCCGCCAACATAGATTGTGCTCCGAAGGTGGGTTCCCTGAAGCCCACTTTCTAGAAATTGGGGTCCAGTGCACAGACAATTAGCTCTGATGGGCCAGGTCATTCATTCCTGAAGGGGTCTCAGGTTCTGTGTACTTGCATATTTGCCAACATCTGTACTAAAGTGCATCTTAATGGGATAGGGCACAAAGCCAACAAATCCACAGGCCCCCCCTTAGACTAGCCAGGGCCTTGGGAAGAAGTAGGGATACCCAAGAGGCACCTCCGTGAGGCTAGAAGTGTGCCCCAGGGCTCAGGCAGCCACTGGCCACCATGCCCTCACCCAGAACTCTGTGAGGAGGCCAGCAGGAGGCAGAGGAGCAGATAAGCAGCACCCAGTCTCCCTGCCTCCTCCAGCTTTAGTTTCCTCATCTGGTGAATGGGGGTAAGGACCCTGGGGTAGCCCAAGAGATCACAAGTGAAATTTACTGTGAGAACTCTAGGAGGGTTTAAACATCTGACACCCCATGTCACAGTCACAGGCCTGGTCCAAGGTCAGAGATAACATCTCCTCAGGACGAAGGTCTTGTTCTTGGGGACCCCACTGGGTTTGGCATGGACCTCTTCACAGGACAGGTAGGGGACATGGCTTTCAAGGTGTGAGGCCATCTGGACTGACATGCGTCCACATGCCAAGGCACTGCCAGTGTCAAGCTGGAGCAGCCATGTGACACTATGCCCCTGGAATTCACCAGAGATTTCACTCCTTCCACCTCGGCTCTGGCTTTGGGTCCGTGGTTTCATTTTGACGTCAGACAAAAGTCAACGGGATGACTCAGGAGCACTGACTGGATCTCCCACCTCTCGTTGGAGGCCCAGAGAGCCTCTGTCCCTTGAGGGTGACAATAGTGAGTCTCGGGTACCAGGCGGTGTGGAGGGGCTGGCTGGGAGCAGGAGAGCTAAGCTCCACGTCTGTGAGTCTGGGCAAGTCAAGTCAGCAAGCCTGCTGGCCGTCTCCTCATGGAGAGTGAAGATGGAGCCCAGCAGGCACCTTCCAGCTCTGGTACTTCTGAAAGCAAAGGGATGGGAACTCCCATGTGAGACCCTGCCAGCCCATGCCCCCTCCTCAGCATCCTGTGCAGGTGTCGGGTGTCAAGCAACTCCTTCGGTGAGAGTGGGTATGGCTGCATGTTTGGCTTTGGGGATTGTGAAGAGAAGATGCCGCCTGGCCAGGCAGGGCAGTGCTGGGATCCAGGGCCCTGGACCACCAGCTACTCCCAGGAGACCATGGTCACCAGCATTCTCACCCTCAACACTCTTGACATCTGGGGCCAAGTCATTTTTTGTCATGAGCTGCTCTGTGCACTGTAGAAGGTTTAGCAGCATCTCTGGTCTCTAGGTGCCATAGCAGCCCCCTAGTTGCAACCACCAAAAATGTCTCTAGACTTTGCCAATGTCCGCTTCGGGCAAAGTACCCCCGCCCCCACTGAGAAGCACAGGGTTATATGAAGCAGGTGGGCCTAGAAGATCGGGGTGAGAGCTCAGGGTCTCAACATGAAGGGCTGAGTTCCCAGCTCTGTGGATGTTGGCCCTGGGGCAGAAGGGCATGCCATGTGGCCTGTGCTAAACCTCCCTGTGAAATGGAAAGAGCAGGATTGTGGGATTTATTCGTCAGCATAACACCTGGCCCAGAGTGGGCAGGGGGTCCACCAGTTCTTAGGCCTGGACTTGGGTGCCAGCACTAAGTGAGGGCTTCTGTCACTTCCACACACTCGTGAGACAGAACTAGCTTCTCACCCCCAAGCAGTGCTCATGTGTGCCACGGGCTGGACACACACATACACGCACACACAAACACGCCACACACACAAGTGAGTTCTGAAACTGTGGCCTTTCTTAGATACAATAATAGACCCAGTAGGAAGGGTTAGGAAGAAAATACCTTCTGGGAACTTTGTCTGAGCCAGGGGATCCCCGGCATTAGAAACTTTAGGAAACCAACTTGATTGAAATACCGATTAACTCGAAGAGGGTTCTCAGCCCCTTTCTGTGCCATTTTCCATGGAGAGGGAGAGCCCAGAATGATGCCACAGAAATGTGAGCTGAGGCTCAGAGCCTCTTAGTGCCAAGCAGGGCCGGGGGGCAGGGGCCTCTGAGTCCCTTGTCCCTTGTTCAATTCAAGTTTTCAAGTCAACTGGCAGGAATTTCTGGAACCTCCTTTAGATACTATAATGAACAGGCACAGGAAAACCAACTTTGACTTGCAGTGTATTTTAGCTTATTGTAAATTGTTCGTGGAGAGCTCAGAGCTTCACCGCCCAGACCCAGAATGCCACAGGTGGGGCCAAGGGACAGGTCCATTCACTCATTTCCAAGCCAGTGTGCAGGATCCTGTGCGCTACCTATACCTTGCTTTACATAATAAAGGTGTTCCTAAGAGGGTGTGAAATTTGAACTTGCGTAAGTTAAAGCATGCTTGCAGCATTCTCAGGGGGAACATTGTTCAAAGGACTAATTCTGAAAGGATGCCTTTCTGTAAAGTGAAGTATCACTCCCACAATTTTACTTCTTAGAAATGCCCTAAGTCCACATCTTGAGTTTGTCTAGAGTGGGGGAAGGGCCGTATCTGTCAGTGGACCTCTCCAATGAGGGCTATCCTGACCTTGAAGGAGACCCACCAGCCTCTCACTCCTGCCTGTCCCAAACAGCCAGTGTCACACATGCTGGGCTATGTGGCTTTAAGCGTGTCCGTTGCCTTTTCTCGGCCTCAATGTCCTCATCTGTGATTGAAGCCATTAAAGAGGTGACCCATAAGGGCCCTCCCATACTAGGAGCCTGCATGATTCCAGCTCCCCACCATCTGTGCTCCAGAATTCACCAGGCCAGTCTGTGACAGGTCTGAGGATGGACAAAGGGACCCAGAGCAAAGGCGCCAAGACTTTAGGGAACATCAACTCCCACCTTAGAGATGAACACCTCTTCCCAGGGTGCCCTCAAGGTGCCAACCTGGAGGACCTCAAAGTGAAGTTCCCCAAGCAGGTGTCCAGTGACCATTGTAGCATACACCCCTCATCCTTCTCCCCAGAAGCACAAGAGAAAAATGTTTAATGTGTTGGTACCTAGTGAGGGTTGGAGACCAGGCTGGGAGGGGGTGGGAATAAAGAACCATTGGAAACCACATGAGTACACTTATGCCAACACTTCTGAAAGTCATGCTAAATCCAGGTTTGCATATGAATAACACAGCCTTGCCTCTTTGGGAGTGGGCTGGCAAGGGGGTGTGGGCAAGGGGTTTAGTGGTTTCCATACCTTATCCATTAGGGACACCCATCACTAAAGTGGATCCCATGAAAGGAACACCTAGGAAGAGCCGTGCTAAAAATAGCTAGTGGGATGGGGGGTTGGGGGGGTGAAGTTTGTAACCGTAGCCGGCTCTGTGCCTGGGGGCTGACCCGCGGGCTGCCCAAGGCTGGGCGGAGGGCCCTCTAAGCACCCAGCCGCTGTCGAGAACTTGTTTGGAGAGGACTTGGCCCGCTCGCGCGCCGGCCTGGGAAGCGGGTGGAGGCTGCTCTCCTCCTCTCCCCACCCCGCCCCGCAGGGGCAGAGCGCAGCGCGGCGGCGGCTGGGCGGCTCGGTGCCCGGCGGGCGCGCGGCCCGTCTGCGCGGCCCGGGCGGGCCTGCGGTCGGAGATGGGACTGCGCTCCGTGCCGCAGAGCGCTCATCTGTGTCCGCCAGCGCGGCGAGCTGAGCGGGGCCCTCGGAGCGGGAGGTGAGTGTGGACGCGCCGCACCCCGCGCCGCCTGCGCTCCCGGGCAGGGCCATCGGCTCCGGTTCAAAGGGACTTGGGCTCGGACTCTGGTGTCACCTGGCTGCCCGCGCCCCCGCGTCCCCGGCCTGGCCCTTACGCATGCCCTCGGTAGGGCGCCCAGGAGGGGCCGGACAGAACCTCCCGGCCTCGCTGCACAGCGGCCCCGACCTGGCTCTCGGACTTCGCTCGTCCGGCCCGGGACGTTCAGTGGCGCCAACGCCAAGACGCCAGGGGATCGGCGGGGCCGCGGGAGCCGGCCGGCCTTAGCCCTATCCAATGCCGTTTGCAGAGCTCGGCCAGCTCCGCTGGGCACTTTGCAAAGTGCAGCCCGAATGCCCGATGCTGCGTGCCCGCCTGGGCCACTGAGCGGGAACGCCGGGGAGTAGGGTCCACCCGGCTGGACTGCGGGGATCGGGGGCGCACGGTCGGGGATTCCGGGGCCGCGCGGCCGCCGACTGGCTCATTCATTAAGGAGTAAAGCAGCTGGTCTCTCAAGCCGAACCGCTGCCTCCTCCGGGCCGGCCCCGGGCGTGCTGGCCTGAAGCTCACAGGCAGCGGTTGCGGTGGCAGAGGCAGCGCGCGGCTCTGGGTGGGGTCTTTCGGGCTGGCCCGGGCACTCCACGCCGCTGAGCTCCAGCAGGGAAGGCCACGCGGCGCCCCCACCCGGCCCGTGCCCTTGCCCAACTCGCGCGCCCAGGGAGTCCGCTGGAGGGACCAGTAGAGACGCGGCGCCGCGCGGCGGCGGCCGGAAGGGAAGGCCGGCAGGGCTCGCGGGGACTTCCCGCGGCCACCCAGATCCTGACGCTGCACCTTCGGTCTGGGCAGCAAAGTGTCAGGGGACAGGCTAGTAGGTACTAAAGAGGGGGTGAGAATGCTTTGAGGCGAGTGGCATCCTGCGCCCTGGCGGTGGCTGCGCCGTTAACTCCTAACACTTGGTACAATGTAGGGACTGTGCCACGTGGTACTGCGTTTAATCCTCATATCACGAGATAGGTGGTACCCATATTCTAGATGAAGAAACTGAGGGTCAGAGAGGTTAGGTAACTGGGCCACGCTGCACAGCTGGTGAGCAGCAATGGCTGATAGTCTCTATCTGTCAGATAGACTGGTCCATATCTGCTTGTTGGTTGAAAACGTGTATTGGCTCTCTCTGTGCCCCGCACAAACCCAGCAAAAACCCCTGCCTTCCTGAAAACAAACAAGATAAACAGCTAAAATGCCAGGATAGTATCAGACTGGTAGCTGGAGGGAAGCTGGGTAGTTACAGTTTTACGAAGGGCAGCCCCACCAGCCTCTGGGAGGGTGTGCCCTCATGTGCCATGTGCCGGGCCTGGCAGGTCCTAGAACCATGGGGCAGAGCTTACCAAGAGCCTCACCTGTGTCTGGGAAGAAGGAGGAATGGGAAGGCGGGTATCTTGAAGGGAAACTGTGGCTCCTACAGTATCTCAGCCTGGGAAGCATAAGTGAAGAGTATACAACCTCTGTGCTGTGCCTGGACCTCAGGTTGGCTGTAGCCCCGGCAGTGTGGAAACAAGTCCCAGGATTTCAGGGTCAAAGAGAATTTAGAGGTCATGGAGTTCAATCTCTTCATCATTTCTTCAGTCTTCACCAGACCCTGACTCCAGGTTACTGACTCTGCTTGAATACTCCCAGCGGTGGGGAATTCACTCCCCATCACAGCAGTCTACTCCACGGTCCCACCCCTGGAACATGCCAAAGGGTATGAGAAAGCTCTCTTCTGGTTGAGTTTTCAGTTGACCCTGGTCCTGCCATCATGGGCAGCACACAAGAAGTCAGGTTAACTCTCCATTGGAGAATGTTAATGGAGAGATTATGTCCCCTTTAGGCCACATCTTTGCAGGTCGTGCGCCTTTTCTGACTTGACATTCTGAGTCAGGCACCATCCTGCCTTCCTCCCTGGAGAAAGTCAGTGGCTCCCTGCCCCATCTTCACATTTGCTGAACACCAGGGTGGCCTGGAAGCAGAGACCTGCTCTCACCTCCTTCCTTCTGGAACCTTGCCACCATTGATGGTGCCAAAGACGCATGTGCTTCTTGACATCAGTTCACACTGTGGATTCCTCTGGAGCCCTGAGATTTCCAAGCCAAGCTCCACCCCACTCCTGGTTTTGACTCTTACTAAGAATTCATTTACTGGTCTGCTTCTTCATCCAAAATGAAGGGCTGAGAGTGAGGGGACGGTGATGTACTGATTAGGAGTGCAAGCTCCAGAGTCAGCTGCTCAGGGGCTGTGTGCAAGTCACCAACATCTCTGAGCTTGATTTTTTGATCAGGAAAATGAGGAGTTCATAAGGATTCATGGGATGGGCTGAGGGACAGCCTGCCCCCAGCACAGGCCTGGCACACTGAGCACACAGCAAGTGCCAGCTTTGGTGGTTATTACCCACGGGTCTGGGGAGACTCGCAGGGTCTGCAGAAAGAGTTTTAAAGATGCAAAAATTTTAGAAGGGTACAAGGTACCAGCTAAACATCCAGGATGAAGGGGGTTGTAGGAAACAGTCATGCAGACAAGGTGGGTTGCAGCCCAGTCCCTCTAGACACAACTTCTCTGGTCCCCCACAGAGAGCAGCTCATCCAAGCCAGTGGCCCACCTTTGCTTTGGTTTATTCTAGAAGTGCATGGTGGGGAAGAGACTTGGGAAAGAGTGTGACCAGCCTGCCCACTGAAGATAGTGCTAGAACTGGAGCCCTGCATTCGAGGCTGGCCATGGTCCAACCCCGCTATCTTTTCCCATGACAGTCCTTGTGGTCCATTCTCAGGACACTGGCCCCCACTCTCACCTCCTGCACCGGATGCCCAGCATCCTGTCTTCCATCTCTACCAGCCGATTTCCTCCTTGCCATGCCATGTGGTCCCACCCTTCCCAACAGAACACCCCTCCCTCTGCTCTGCCCTCAGCCCTTCCAGATCCCACCTTTATGGTCTGTGTGTTCCTGATAGACTGCCCCCCTGCCCCCCTTGAAAACACTCTGTTCAGAGTTTCATCCTCCACAGCCAGGCACAACAAGCAGTCAGCACACGCTGGCTGGGGCATGTTCAGGATTCTGTTACCAGCCTCATTTTCTGGTGGAATTGGCCCCTAAGGTAGTGCGGGCTGAACTGAGCATGATAGAGGGTGGAGGGAGGGGCAAGCTCCATGAGACAGCCTTGCAGGTGCCCATGGCCTGTTTCTTTAGTCTCTCCTTGCTAGTTTATCCTTAACATTCACTTGGTGGCCATGGCTGGGGTGGCTGATGTGACTCTCAGGAACTGACTACAATCTTGTAATTCAGTCCCTCCATGAACTCTGCTAAGGACCAGCTATGTCCCTGAGTGGAAGGAAAGATGGGCCTGTGCACTTGGGCAGGTAGTTCACTGCACAAGGCCCCCAGCCCACACTCAGCTCACTAGGCCTTGGCTCACTGGGGCAGCGAACACCTTGTGCTCTACACCTGAAGTTACCGAAGCGCAACTGATGGCGGCACCTTAGGCATGTGTGCTGTGCAGGGACCTCCGTCCTTGCTCCTGAGGACTTCACACACAACTCTGTCATGTGTGTGCACTGGAAGCTGCCCCTCCAGAGGCCCTGAGTGCCAAAGCATCCGTCATTTCTGACTTGGGATTCCCTCCTCCCTCATCAGGTGCTGTCAAGCGTCCAGGCCCCTCAGCATTTTCCTGGGTCCACGTCATTCTTGCAAATTCCCCCTTGGCCCGGGTGTGCCAAGACAACTTCGGGGAGGGGTGGGAAGAAGGGCAGCAGGCGGGCAGGGACCCACCCCAGTGGTGCTGGGGGACTTGGGGCCTGGCTGCGGTTAGCACTGCCAGTTCCTGCCTCCAGATGTTCTTCAAAGCCTTCGGGCTCCGCCCCCTCACACAGCCGCCTGCGGTTGCTGGTCCTGACTCCCAGAGACCAGAACGTGAGATCACCGACTGCATTGGCAGGAGTTTGGGGGCTGTGACCCCGGCATCAAACTATAGGTTCCCTGCTCATTACTCATCCCTGCTCTTGTCGGGATTGAAGTGGTCTCTGAGAATTACATCCTTGTTTAAATAGAGCTGGCTTTGGGGAGGACAGTTCCAAATATAAGCTCCCTTTATGACTGTAGGGGGAAGAGCCTGAAGATGAAGGTTAGAAGACAGGGCTTGTCTGGGGCACTTTGGGGCTTACCTGCCACATCCTGACCCAGTAGTCCCAGGCCGCCTTCTCACCCAATCTTCCCAATCACTTAAAGCAAGGAGGAGCCCACCACCACCCACTGTGGAGGCTCCACACACCCAGAGCTCTCCGCCCTCCCAGGTTAGGTTGGACAAGCCCCTTGAGTGAAAAAGACATGGGCTTGGAGGGCCCTGAGGAGAGGCCATGAGGCCAGAACCAGGCAGAGACCCCCAGGGGTCTGGTTTCTTTATAGAGGGGGCCAGGTAGGCCTGCCTTCAAGATGCAGTATGTAGCTACCTATCCTGGGCCACCACACCTGGACCGCTGAGGAAGGAAGGAGGGAGACTGTGTGCCCATGAACAAGTGAACGAGTGAGTGAGCGGACCAGTGAGTGCAAGAGATGTGTGCATCAACGCATATAAATGAAATGGGGAACCCGTGCATGGAACCATGCCCAGATCAGCCTTCCCTTCCATCCTCAGCCCCTACTGGTGGGCAAGCAGGCGGGAGCCAGTAACAGGACAGGGGACATTCTGTCCCCTGGCTGCCTGCTAACAGCCTCTGTCCTGACTCTGGGCTGCTCACAGGGCCAGCATCCCAGCCAGCAGCCAAACAGAATCCACATTCATGAGCGGCCATTGAGTCTTTCCAACGGCCTGGGCACGGCCTCTGCCTGCAGAATGTGACCGTTGCATTTTCTGAATTCCTCCAGGCTGCTGGGCCAAGGTGGCCATGTGTAAACAGGGCCTGCTCCTCTGAGTCCTCCTATGGCCAGCAGGGCACTACCCTCTAGGGATGTTTGGAATGGGGCTTCTCTGGGTTCCTTGCAAGGGGCATGGGTGGTGGCTGATGTGACAGGGCCAGCGAGTGGTCAGTGTGGATTTACCAAGGCCATGGCCAGATGGGGTAGAGGAGCCAGGACCAGGTCCTGGTACCAGAGGTGGAAGCTGTGGCGCCGGGTGCTAGTGGGCGTCTGTGTCCCACATCAGCCTTACATGACAGGAACCTTCTAGTTTTCTTTTTAATAGAGTTCACATAGCATGCAGTTCACCCTTTAAGGTGAACTTACTGTTCAGTGGTTCAGTATATGCACATGGATGTGCAACCATCACCACCATCTAGTTCTAGAACATTCTCTTCACTGCAGAAAGAAAATCATGCCCATCAGCAGTCACTCTCCATTCCCCATCCTCCAGCCCCTGGCAATCACTAAGCTCCTTTCTGTCTCCAGGGATTTGTCTTTTTAGGACATTTCATATGAATGAAATCATACAGTATTTTTCTTTCTGTGACTACCTTTCTTAACTTGTCAGAATGATTTCAAGGGTCATCCATGTGGTAGCCTGTATTAGGGTTTCATTCCTTTTTAAGGCTGAGTAATATTCCAGTATACGGATGGACCACATTTTGCTTATCCATGCATGCTCCAATGGACATTTGAGTAACATTGCTGTGAACATTTGTGTGCAGGGTTTTGTGTGGAAGTGTGTTTTCATTTCTCTTGGGTAGACACCTAGAAGTGGAATTGCAGGTCACGTGGTCACACTAACCATTTGAGGAGGTGCTAGACTGTTCCCCATGGCGGCTGTACCACTCCTTCTCATTCCCACTAGCATGTGAAGGATAGGGGGTCTCTTCACCCCTTTCTATGCACAGGAAACCAGCACAGGGAGGCAGAGGCACTGGCTCGGGACTGCATAGCAGAAGTGGGGTCCAGGATTCAGCCTCTGCCCAGGTACCCAAGCTCTGAGTATGCAGATAGGGAAACTGAGGCCAAAAGGGTGGCAGTCATGACTCCAAGGCTTTGTCTTTACAGAATAGTCCCATCCTGCAGGGGGTTCCTGAAGACTTGTTTCCCACCCTGGGGCCTCTGCATGCCTGTTGCCTATCGTCTTCCCTTGAATGAAGGGGAGAGTGCCCTCCTTCAAGCAGGACCCTACTACACTGACAAAAATGTATACTTCTCATCTTTTTCCCAGCCTTCCCCAAAGGGACCCACAGCCTTTTCCCAAGAGGGAATAAGCACGTCATTTGGGGACACTGAATGTACTTTCCAAGGTCAGGTGATCTGTGGAATTTTAGCTCAGGTCTTTTCCAAAGTGGGCCCAGTGGATCCCCAAACATGTACTGTGGTTATTCCCTCAGTTTTGAATACGCAATTGAAGTGCATGTCCCCAACAACTAGCAGAAGCCACAGTTATTACCCTGGAGAGGTTGAGACACTTCCCCAGAGTCTATACAGCTGGGAGAAGTCGGAGGGGTCAGGTTGCCTGACCCAGAGTGGGGCCCATGAGCACCATACACCTTCTCCAACTCCAACAGGCAGGTGCACTCTCCCTCCCAGACTGGCTCCTGCTGAGAAGAATCTCACTTGGACACAGCCACATGGGAGAGAGGTGCTGGGGGTTCATTTTCACCCCTGGACGGGTTGACTTCCTTACCCTTAGGCTCAGAGTCAGAAGAGATGCTGTCCTCTCCAGGAAGGCCACAGTGCTGACACTGCCAGGTGGTGGGCACCCTCTGTGCTTCGTGCACGCATCTCAGAATCACAGATGGAGGGTGACCCGGGGCCAGGCTGTGCAGCAGGCATCAGGGCTATTGCGAACTGGCCAACCCCTCGTCTGTTGCAAAAGCTCACAGCCTGGCTCAGGGGCAGCCAGGGAGCAAGGGTGGGGAAGCAGTGGCTTCCTATGTAGCAACTGTAGCAAAAGAGAAAAGGCTCACTCAGGTGCCCAAAGGAGGGGCATCTGGGTGGGATCAGTTGAGGCCAGCCAGGTGAGGCCAACCAGGTGAGGCCAGAGGAGACACAGAACGTGTTCCTGATGGGGATGGCTTATCCCCAGCACTGATCCTAAAAAGAGAGCAGGAGGCCAGGAGGTAGCCCAGACCCACCCAGCCAGCCCCTTCTCTTGGGAGAAAGGTCGAGGTGGGACAGCCTGGCTCAATCACACAGCTGTGAGAATCAGAGTTGGGATTTGAACTCACCCTGGTTCTTACTGCAGATCCCTTTGTCACAGGGGCCCAAAGGAAAGCCATGGAGGGGAAGATGATGCCCTTGTGGGATTTTTGACCAGGGTCTGCCAGGGGCAGCCCCTGCCCCTCGAGAATCTGCTGCTGCCCACTCAGCCATCCAGGGCTGGTCTGCAGGAAGGCGGGCACTTGCCAGGTAGTGAAGCAACTGCAGGTGCTGTGTCTCTCACCCAGGAAGTGGGGCTGCTGTTGTAATTTTACTGGCGGGGAAACTGAGACAGAAATGAGAAGGAATTGTCATCCAGAGCCCCAGGACCTGGGCACAGCCAAGGGTCAGGTCAGGCAGTGAGTGGGTGCTCACCAGGCCCACCTCCCAGCCCGCAAGAATCTCTTTAAAGAGCCAGAGCTGCTGCTAGTGGCCTGTGCTCTGAGGGGCTGCCTTCAGGATCAAGAAAAGCGAAAACCGAAGCTTTCTCTTATCCCAGCATTTGACAGAAAGTGCAGCCATCAGAGCAGGAATGTGTGTATGTGACAGCATGCTTGAGTGAAGGTATGTGTGCAGATATGTGAATGCACATGTGTGCATGTTCTATAAATGTGTGTGCTCGTATGTGTATGGGGTGTACCTATGTGTGTGCATGTGTGTGCATGCATTGCTTTGTGTTCCCTGTGTGTGCATGTGTGTTTGTGCCATGCACGTGTGTGCACATGTGTTAGTGTGTGCGTGTGGCTGTGTGTGTGTTGAGTATGTCATTGTGTCTATGAGTATGTGCATGAATATAATATAATGTAACATAACATAACATAACAAAACGCAAGTCACAATTGCAAGGTACAGAGGTAATTTTAAATGTTCTAGAAACTATATTTAAAAACATGAAAAGAAACCGATGAAATTAATTTTATTTAATACAGCATATCCAAAATATCATCATTCCAATATGTAACCAATATAAAATCAGTGAGCTTAGATTCTCGAGGTCTTGTATACTTTTGTAGGAGTCTCAGTTCTGACCAGCCACACGCACCTTCAGCCATGAAAACATTGACACCCACCCCTAGCAAAGGCCCCCTCCGGTCCAAGTCCTCCTCACCTGCTTCCTCCGGGAAACCCCTCCAGACTGCTTTTTCTTCTCTAAGCCTTGGTTTCCCAAACTGGGCTGAATCAGAACCACTAGGGGAGGGCCTGGGATCTGCATCTTAACAAGCTCTCCTGGTGACTCTGCCCACATTGAAGTTACAGACCCTGTTAAGTCCTTATCTTTTCATCCCTTGATGCCATGTTCTAGGCACACTGGACAGGAGCTGTCCCAAAGTGCACCACTTCATCGATCACCACCATACCATTGCATATGCTATTTTTCTTTCCTTGGGATATTTGGAAAACTCCTATCAATCCTTCGAAACACACCTCCAACATTGCCTTGCTTTTCCTCTGAGAAGGCTTCCTTCCTTCCCAAGGCAGCATGAGTACCCTCCCCTGCACTGCTCCTTCTTATATCTTCCCTGTGCACGATGGTCCCTGGAGTCCTAGTACCTGACAAAGGTCAAGACTGCCACCTCCTCTCTGAACTCCCAGAGCCCAGCGAGGCATCAGCTCTGAGCAGCCTCCGAGCGTGGTTGTGGAATGAATCTGGGCCTGCGTGGGTGGGTCGGTCTCTGCAATCTCAGTAAACATCTGGCCACAGGGCCTGGCAGGAAGCTGACCTCGAGGGTGCCACTCGCCTGGCAGCCGTGCCCTGTCTATAAATACATTCTAAACGCCGACCAGCCCACAAGCATTCCTGCTCCCTGCCCGCCCCAAGTGCTCTCCCAGCGGAAGAAAGGCAGCCGGTGGCCCTCGAGCCTGGCGGTGGCGGTCCCTCCCGGTGAGAGGGAGCGTGCCCACTCCAGGGTCAGCTCAGGGCCTGCTGAATCCGATCGTTATCTGAGCACGCTTGCCGGCATGCCTAGTGCCCAGGCTGCATTTAGCTCTGGGAAGGGCTCCTCATACCGGCAGCTTGCTTTTCTTGGATGTCTGGGCTGCATTTATGCCGGGCTGGTGCCTGGGGAATAATTAAAGTCTCAGAGGCCCCCAGAGGGCTCTGCCTGCTGCTGGGCAGTAGGTGCCTGGGTCTGTGAGCTCAGACCTGAGGCCCTCTGGTACCATATTGCCCAGAGCCTATTGCGTCAAAGATCAAAGCTGGACTTTTACCAAGGTGTGTGTGAGCTGAGCCCCGGCAGGACAGGAGACTCTGTCATGTCGGGCACGAGGAGGGCTCAGGTGAGGGTCAGCCAGGCAGCTGTGGGGCTTTAGTAAGGTATCTCACCTCCACAAGCCTCAGTCTCCCCACCTGTGCCCAAGGATCACAAGTTCGGCTTCCTAGGATGGGATGAAGACCCATGTGATCAGCAATCAGTCTGAAAGGGCTTTGTCAGCCACGGGCCAGGCCTGGTATCTGGAAGCTTGTATTGTTCAGACAGAAGTGGACGCCACTTCACCAGCCTTCTGGCATTCAGACATCTCAGGCACGTGCCTTCAGGAAAGATTGTCCAGGCTCCGAAGTGTATATCAGCAGTGGGGCCTCACAAAGAAAGGGCTCACTGTCCACACCAGTGCCGTGGAGAGAAGTGGGGTGCAAGCCACAGGCGTCGTTTCAGATTTTCCAATGGCTGCATGAGGAAAGGAAACAGGTGATACAAACTTTCATGGTATAGTTTATTAACCCAGCATTACAAAAACACTTTCATCTCAACATGTGGTTTGTGAAAATTATCAATGAGACATTTCACATCCCTCAGGCGCTCAGGGTGCAGGATCAGGGCCACACTGCGGTCCCAGCTCCTGGCTGTTGCTCCGTCGGTCACACTGTCATCTCCTCCACTGGCCCATGAGCTCCTGAAACCCACTAGGCCTGGTCATTTCATGGCCCCGAAGGCCAGGAGATGTGCAGGTGCTCAGTGAGTGAGTGACGGAGAGATGCGGTTTCTACGGGGACAGGGGCTCAGGGACTCCCAGCGCTGCGGTTTTCATGTGGTTTCTGGCCTGGTGGTCCCCACAGGCACCCATGCTCCCCCAGGACACCTGCATCTTTTGACCTGCCCTGCACCCCATCTCATCCATTTCCTCCCTTCTGTCCTGGTCAATACCTTAGCCCTAGTAGCCTCAGGCTTGCTCAGGTGCTCACCCCCAGGAGTGAATAAGCCCCAGGACCCCCCTACCTGGGGGAAAACTCTGTAATCAGGGCCTCAAGAAGTTGCGGTAAGGAGGAGGTTTCTCTTATGACTATGGACAGACATAGAATACATACACACATGTTATTGTATACACCTATAGTATGCCATATACAGTTATACATAATTGGTAGACTTTATATATAAAATCATATTTGGCTTATTGGGATCAGGTGCCGTCGCTGGGCACCATGGACCAGCCACCATGCTAGGCCTTAGTCCAGGTTACTTGGTACTGATCCCACAGCGCCCCCTGGGTCAGTAATGTTATCATATTATACTCACCGCCTGAGGCTCTGAGGTTGCACACCATCGGGGAGAAGGGACTGGGCTCAGATGTGCAAATCTGAAGTCTATTTCCTTCGCTCTGTTGGTTGCTCCACAGCCCACACACAGTGCCCCCAATGCCAGGAGATTGTCATGTGTAAGTCCCACTGTGTGGCCCCAATGAGTCAAGAGCACTCGCTGCATTCAGATTGTGTCCCCTCTAGACCCCTGTCCCAGAAGGTCACAACCCTGGGCCACCCCAGGTGAACTCTGGAGGTTCCATCCAAGCTAGTCATCTCAGTGCAGGCCCGGACCCCTCTACCCACACACTCACTGCTACTAGAAGCTTAGGGTTGGGTTGGGGCCCAAATAACACAGTTATCCACAGAGTGACTCACCATCCATTCACTCATTTCCAGTTCTTACACCTCAACTGTGGGTCCTTTTTCCTTGTAACTCCACTTTTAGCTTGTCCATCGAGCTGTATTTTATGTATTCTTGTGCTTTGGGTCTCTTGAGTGCAAGGGACGATAACAGAACTCCTACAACACATATATATTGGCCTATGGGACTGTAAAGTCCATGGACTAGCAGGCCTCAAGTAGAGGTGGGTCAGAAGTCAGCCTCTCTCCATCTCTTGACTCTGCCTTCTGACATGTTGGCCTCTGTCTCAGGAGACCCTCCTGAAGGGGGGCAAAGAGGGCGCCATGGATCAGGCCTCTGTCCCACCAACAGCCCAGCAAATTTCCCAAGGAAGCCTCTTGGTAGATCTGTGCCCACCGCTCACCCAGTCTCCACGACTGGGGCACATGGTGCTGAGTCACATGACCAACCCCAGGCCTGGGGGTGAGATCAGCCCTACCAAGGTCTCACAGCCTAGGCACACCCTTCTTTCCCTCTCTCCCATTCTCTGGTGGCCCCTCCCAGCCATTGAGGAAGGTAGGGAGAAGGAGGAGGGAAACTGGGCTGGCAAATTTCAGAATTCCTAGAGGGTTGGGAGGGCAAGGTGGTACATCTTTTTATATTAGTAATCTTTGCCCCAACATATAAATATGAATCCAAATATTTGATAAGAATTATGTACATATATGTGTGTGCATGAGAGAGACGGAGAGAAGAGAAAGAGATAGTAGGTAGATAGATAGATAAGTAGGTAGGATGATAGATAGTTGATAAAGTACCCCCTGTAGGATTTCTTTTGGATGTTTGAATCAAGGTTTCAGTGGCTATACAAGTTGGAAAACCCCAGCCTAAGATGACCTCAGACCCCTTTCATCCCAGGCATGCTGGCTGGCATCTGGAAGTCTGGGAGTGAGGGTCAAGCTAGGCACTTGGGCCTAGCTCCTCAGCCTCCGATTGGGGCGCAGTGCCCTGGTGTTAGGGCATCCAGACCCTTGGGTGCAGCTCAGAGGCACCTCTGTCCCTGTCTGGAGTCTTATTCCCATCAGCCGGGCAAGGCCAAGCCTTGATCAGCCCACTGGACAAAGCCAGGTCAGAGAAAACAGAACAAAAGCCTCAGAAAATGCATTATATCAGCAAATGAAGAAAATGCTGGAAGAAGTGATACCTCTCCTTCCTAGATGGGGCTTTCGACCCCTGCCTCTCAGGTGTGCAGTTGGAAGGGCCCCTCTGTGATGCTGGGCTCCTCACAGTGAACAGTGTGGGGAGCTGGGTCCTCTCCAGCCCCACTTCTTGCCACTGGTCCCTCTGCTCAGCGTGCAAATGCAAAAGCACAGTGATTCCTGGAAACAGTCGGTGACCAGCACGAAGAGAGGCATGAGCTTTGAGGATGAATGTGGATTTGGATCATTTGCAGCAGCCGGAGCATCTGGGATGGGATTTGTGACCAGATGGTCAGATCAGATCCAAGTTTCTTCTCCACAGAAAAACAGTCATTCTCATAGGTCCAGGGACAGATGAGGATGATGTTACAATAGCAGTCCTTTGTCAGCCCTACTCTGCAGAGAGCGTGACCCACACCAACTTATTTAACCCTCCAACACCCCTGGGCAGGGAGCATCTATTTTATCCCTATTTAACAGATAAGAAAACTAAAGCTGAGAGACATCGGCTACTACAGCTCTCTGTTGCTGTGTGCCAAACAGCCCAGACCAGGGCAGGTCAGGCAACAACGTTCGATCATTTTCATTATTCTATAGGTTGGCAGCATTGCTTCTGCTCTCCCACCTGACCACTCAGGGGGTGGCCAGCTATCCCAGCTGGCTTTGCTCATGTGGCTCGCCATTGGTGGTTTGGGCAGAGGCGAGCTTGGTCACTTTGAGAGCACCCCAGCCAGGCAGTCCTTTCTCCCAGGTGTCATCTCTCCACGGCTCTGCTGGACCTGGGGCCTCCTAAGAAGGGGGCCCAGGTTGTGCCTACAGGCCAGCAGGAGCACTGGGACCCTTCGCAGGGCACCCAGGAGGTGAAGGCTATACCCTAGGCTTCCTGTTGGCCCCTGGGTGATACAAGCTCACTGGGACCCTGGCGGTGTGACCCCGGGCAAGTCTCTGAACCTTTCTGTACCTCAATTCCTCAGTGAGGAGATGGGAATTTCATTATTGTGCCAGCCTCACAAATTAGCATGAGAATCTGCTTGGGTGGTGGAGTAACGCGTTGGGGTGAAGGGAAATGGAAGTTGAGCTGTTCATCATCTGCACCTGCCCACATGGCCGCCACTGGGGAGCACAAAGCCAGTGGTAGAAGGGGATGGGGTACCAGTGGAAGAGCCTGACATCTAAGGTCAGCACACCCAAGTCCCATTTCTGCCTGGCCCACCACATGACCCTTGAACTTCAGCATACTCATGACCCCACCCAGCAAGGGAGCTGAGCAGATCTACCTCAGGAACTGAGGCCAGCACCCCAGATTCCTCCCGGGTCTGGCAGCTCAAAGACTGCTACAAAACCAGCCAGCAAGGATGACAGCACCATATTCCAGAGGGGGAAACTGAAGCCTACCTGCTGGCAGATGGGCCCATGCTCAGGCCTTTCAGGATGGCTTCTGCTGCTCCCAGGAGCATTTCCGCCTGGTCTGGTGTGGCAGGAAGGAGCTCAGTCACACCACGGCTGGGGCTCCTGGAAGCACTTTGCTTATGCCTGCTTTCCAGAACCTCCCAGCCTGGTGGCCTCCTGGGGCCCAGGACCAGCCTCTCCAGATCAGCCCTCCTCTCAGCTGTGAAAACAGCAGCAGCAAAGGGAGAGCTCAGGGCTGGCTTGGCTGTGAGTCAGCTGGTGACTGTAATGCAAGGGCCCCAATCAGAGACTAAGTGAGCTGGGACCATGCTCCAGCTTCATCTGTGCTTCTTAGCACCTCAGTGGACAGGTAGAGTTGACCCTGCTCTCGAGGCAGTGTGGGTATCTTCAAGGACCCCAGCATGCTGGTTACTGAGGCCAGAGCTGGGCCCACCGAGAGAAAGGACCCAAGACAGCAGGCCAGTGTCTTCCCCTGGGGGTGAAGGCACATCCACCCAGGAGAAAGGATGGTTACAACCAGGGTCATAGCTGGCTCTCCCACCCTGGCCCCTTGCCAGCTCTTCAGCCCATGAGGCATTGGGACCCTCCACAGGCTCAGGTAGAAATGCCGACCAGACCTCAGATGGCTGCATAAGGTCCCTGCCTAACCAGAAGTGAGCCCAGGAGAGCTAGGGGTCTTATCCCCTCTCTCTTAGCCTTGGAACAGAGTGGTCAGTGACAGAGCTGTGGCACCCATGCCACCCAGCTCCACTCATGTCAGATCCACTCTCAGGGCAGGAGCTGAGGAGGTAGGAAGTGGTCAGTGGTGAGGTAGGTGCTTCCTCCAAGCTGTGCAGCAGCAGTGAGCTGGGGCCTAGAATATAGTACTCAGGGCTCCAGGACATGAATTCTAGTCCTAGGGACAAGTGGGTAGATGGATTGTGGTTGGGTGGGTGGATGGCAGATGGGTGAGTGGATGGCGGATGGGTGGGTGGATGGCGGATGGGTGAGTGGATGGCGGATGGGTGAGTGGATGGCAGATGTGTGGGTGGATGGCAGATGGGTGAGTGGATGGCGGATGGGTGAGTGGATGGCAGATGTGTGGGTGGATGGCAGATGGGTGAGTGAATGGCGGATGGGTGAGTGGATGGCGGATGTGTGGGTGGATGGCGGATGGGTGGGTGGATGGCGGATGGGTGAGTAGATGGTGGATGGGTGGGTGGATGGCAGATGGTAAATGGTTAGTCGATGAATGAGTACATTTGGCAGGCATTGTGCCCAGCAGTAGACACAGGGTGAACCTGTCAAACAATGCCCTGTCTGCCAACACAGATGGCAATTAACCCACATGAGCAGGTGGGTCAAGGACTCCCAGTGCCATGAGAGGACACTGCACTACAGCAGGATGACCATCTCACAGGAGCAGCACGATTTGGGGGTGGGGGTGGGGGTGTCAAGGAGAAGACAGTCTGGGAATACTGGAGTGGGGAGAGCATGCTGTGGAGGCATGTTGTATTGCAGACAGCCATGTTACATCCCAGTGGAGCCCTGGTGTCCCCTCTGAATGGGATCTTGCCATGGCCCCTAGTCGCAGCCCTGGTTCCTCTATAGTTGGCCTGAGTTCACACCTGTGCCCCAGACTCCACCATTGTTTGCTTTCTCTGAGCCTTCATGAGATGCTGGCTGGCTCTGCCAGGAGCTGGGGGTACAGACAGGGGGCAGGTCCCTCCAGGCATCATTCTCCCTTCCTTGGACCTCTTTCCAAGGGGGATCACCTCCCATCCACGTCCCCCTGTATTTTCCTGGTGGGAAACAAGCTGGACAGGACAGCAGGGGGATAGCCCGGAGCACATGGCCAGTTAAGCTTGCCCAGGTCTGCCGATTCTCTCATGTGACCCACCCTGAGGGAACAGAAAGGCTACTACATAAGAAGGTCAGCTCTCCCTAGGAAGATAAAACCATAAATGCAACACCAGTCGCACATACCAGAGTTCAAAGATGTGAGAAATACATATACATCAGTACACTTTTGACTTTTACAAGGTCCAGACCCTTAGGAGCGGGGAAGGAGAATGGATGGAATGAGGAGCCTGTGAGCCGCTCTCTGAGGCAGAGTCTCAAAGATGGTGGGTTGGGGTCGGGCAGTGGTTTCCTCCCATTTTCCTGTGGTGTGAATTTCTACCTGATTTTTTATCTCCTTGGTCAGGATTCCTTTCTATTTCACAACTTTTATAAATTCATAACTTAAATTATCTTACTCTCAGAAGTGTCCAGTTTAGACACCACATTCCGTGATCTGTCTAGAGGCCAAAAAGGAGCCCAGACTGGCCACACCTCTTGGGGCAACACTGAGGGACCCTCCAGAAATATTTCCTTCCAGAACTGATAGTACAGACGGAGTCTGTGTGCCATCCAGCATCCCAAAGCTCCTTTGCAATTCTGGGATCCTGAGAAAAACAGTTGGAATTTTTATGGTGGTAGTTGTTGTTATAGGGTACTGTCCTTATGTTTTTACAGTGGAGTTTTTTAAACATACACAAAAGTAGCGAAAAAGGCACTCAAACTCTTGCCAGTCACCCAGCAGCAAGGGTTACTAACACAGGGTAATCCACCTCCATCTGTCCCTGCCCCCACGTTCGTTCTTGCTGTGTGTGGTTTTTTTTTTTTTTTTTTTTAAAGCAAATCCCAGATGCCACATCATTTAGCCTGTAAATATTTCAAGAAAAGCAGTGGGCCCTTCAGAGGCATGACAAACTGACAATCAGCAGGGTGTTTTGAGTACTGTATTAATGAGTTACCAGTGTGAATGAGTTGATTGCCTTTTAAATAAAAACTAGAATGAATTTAGGCCCTTTTGGCGGGACAAGGAAGGGGCGAGCCCCAGGAAGCTGCGCGTCTCCTGGAGTGTGGACATTGTCTGGGCCAGGTCTCATGGGTAGACCAGGAGGCCTGAGAATAGTTGGGGAAACCTCTGGTTTAGGACAGGTGCTCCAAGGGTCTGGACAGGCACACCGCACGTGCTAGTGCTCCAATGAATACACTCTTGGGGGCCTCATCCCTTCTGAGCTGGCAGGGCAGGGACAGGGAGCTTCAGGAAGGACAGACCACTGGGAAAGGCAAGTTCAGGTGACTGTGTGAGAAGAAAGGTAACAAGCAGGCCATAGGGTGCAGCCAGAGGCCAAGCCAGGAAGAAGCCAATGCCCAACAGGGTCACCTGTGAGCCCCATATGAGGTTGTATTTGATCAGGATGCTTTTTAGCCATAGTGGAACAGAACTCAACTTAAAATAGGGTGAGCAAAAATGAGTGTCTATTGGCTCCCAAAACTGGGATATGCAGGGAAGGCTTCAGGCATAGCTGGATCCAGATACTCAAACAGTGGTGTCCGAATACAGTCAAATAGAACAGGGAGGGTCAGTCCTGCCAGACCATGTGGATAGGGCAGAGGAAACTCAAGGTGCTATTGCCAGGAATAGGAGGATGGGTGCTGGGCAGGCAAGAAACAGATTTTCACACAGAGGAAACATTTGCAGCTGCAAGGATGGTCCAGGGTGAGAACAGATCAGAAAAAGAAGATTCAAGTCCTGAACCCTGGGGTGCAGCCACATGTAGGATGTGGACTGCGAACGGCAGCCCCTGGGGTCATATCCACCCAGCACGTGGGATTGGTTGGCCACAGCTGTTTTTTAAGTAATAGAAGTCCACAGGAATATCCAAGCTTCTGGTAGAAATCCAAGAGAAGCATCCACAGCAGAACATGACGCCATAAGGAAGTGGGTGGGGCCAAGAAGCTGCTACCCCCGTGGCTGTGGCATGAATCTCCTGTTGGGCTCAGACCCCGGCACTCTCCATTGCCCGCCCCCAGGTCTCCTCCTCACTGTGTTCTTACCCAGACCCTGTGAACACTTGCATCTGCACCTTGGGTCCTGGAAGGGATGGTGGCTGGGAGAGGCTGAGAAAGGGAGGCCCCCAGTCCCCAGTGAGGTGACACAAACAAGGCTTTGATAAGGGAGTTATAGCAGAGCAGACGGTACTGTGGGCCCTGCAGCCCCCATGGGTGCTCATAGGCCTCCAGGAAATGCAGACAAGGTTTGGAGTCTCCAGGCAGTCAAGACCATCCCCTCCCAGATGCCACAGTGAGGCTGCAATGTCCCTCGTGGTCATCATCCACCCAGCCCAGTCCTGCCCAGCCCGCCTGGCAGCCCAGGTCAAAAATGCTCCCCAGCCCTGCAGCTCTGGGACCCAGAAGCAGAAAATCCCCTGCAGCTTAGGAACTCAAGATGGTTTCTGCATTTTCCCACCTGTCTGCTCCCAAAAAAACCTGCACACATTGAAGTGTGGCTGACCTGTTTTGGGGGAGACTTTGAAGGAAATTAATTAAGACCAGAGGAGATGTTAAAAGCTGAAAGTTGGCAGAAGCCAGGGCCAGCTTGCCTAAGGGCTCATGAACTACCAGAGCCCACAGGATGGGACCAGCCCAGAAACTGCCCCCCCATGGGACCCCAAGCTGAGTCTTGAAATAGTGTGTGATGCAGGGGCTGTGGGGGTGGGGATCGGTCACTTGGGGGCTTGTTGGGTCACTGGCCCCTAGAGCAGTCTTTGCCTTCCTGACCTCAGTTTACCTACCTGTAAGAGGGAGCGCTGCAGGCTGGGACACCAGCACCTGTGCTCAGCAGGGGAGGGCAAGTTTCTGCAGAAGACCCCATTCTTTGACTGTTGTCATTATAAAAGCAATTTCTGCTCCATATCAAAAACCCAGACAGGGAATATTAAAAAGTAAGAAGGCCAGCTTCCCCTCTTCCAGTCCACCTTTGAAAACCTCCAGTGGCCTCTTCATCGGTGCATAGATGGCTCTGCTTGCTTTCTGCAGAGCCGATCCCACCGCCCATCCCGCGTGCTCTGTTTTAAGGTGATGCAGGATGCCTCCACCTGAGGGTTGTCCTGTGGCAACCAAGCAAGTCCTATCCGTGGTATCTCAGGTTGCCAGATTGCTTTGCTTTTATTTCCTACAATCTTTTTCTTAATTAAAAATTAGTATAAACACATTATTTCACTTATTTATTTAAAATTATATTTTATTGATTATGCTATTACAGTTATCCTGACTTTCCCCCCTGGCCCCCCTCTACCCAGCGCCCCTCACTCCCTCAGGCAATCCCCACACCATTGCTCATGTCCATGGGACATGCGTTTAAGTTCTTTGGCTGCTCCATTTCCTATACTGTACTTTACGTCCCCGTGGCTATTCTGTAATGGGAAGCTCTTTATCTGCCCTTCAATTCTAAATGATAGCTTTACTAGATAGAGCAAACTTGCTGTAGGTCCCTGCTTTTCATGATTTTGAATATTTCTTGCCAATCCTTTCTAGCCTGCAAAATTTCTTTTGAGAAATCAGCTGACAGTCTTATGGGAACTCCCCTGTAGGTAACTAACTTTTTTTCTTTTGCTGCTTTTAAGATTCTCTCTTTATCTTTAACCTTTGGCATTTTAACTATGATGTGTCTTGGAGTGGGCCTCTTTGCATCCATCTTGTTAAGGACTCTCTGTGCTTCCTGGACTTTCATGTCTCTTTCCATCACCAAATTAGGGAAGTTTTCTTTCATTTTTTCAAATAGATTTCCAATTCCTTGCTCTTTTCTTTTCTCATTCTGGCACCCTTATGATGTGAATATTGGAATGCTTGCAGTTGTCCCAGAAGCTGCTTAGACTATTCACAGTTTTATGGATTCTTTTTTCTTCTTGTTCTGACCGGTTGTTTTTCCTTATGTTCCAAATTGTTGATCTGATTCTTGTCCTCATCCACTCTACTATTGTTTCCTATAAATTGTTCTTTATTTCAATTAGTATATCCTTCATTTCTGACTGGATCTTTTTTATGCTGTTGAGGTCCTCACTAAGTTCCTTGAGCATCCTTATAACCAGTGTTTCAAACTCTGCATCTGATAGATTGCTTATCTCCATTTTGCTAGCTCTTTTTCTGGAGTTTTAATATGTTCTTTCATTTGTGCCATGTTTCTTTGTCTCCTCATTTTGATGGCCTCCCTATAAACACTATTTTAGAAACAAAAAGACAAACAGGATGTACCTGCAATGTTGGAGGGTGGCATCTGTTAGTTGGCCCCTCCCCAGTGCCCCAGACTAGCCCGTTGTTTGCTCTCCAGCCTCTGTGACACCAGAGGGACCACAGATGAGCCAGGGAACTCAAGCTCGGGTGGACTTCACTGAGAAGGGCAAGAGCTTGGAGCTCAAAGGGGCTTGGGTGGGCCAGGCTGAAGTGCAGAGCTACCTTGGGCCTCATCTTAGCTCTGTCTTCACTCCCACCTGATCCATGCAGTAGCTACCACATCTTGAGGAGGTGCAGGCTGTGGCATTCTCTAGACTCAGCTCTGGAGTAGAGGTCAGCCCGAGGTCATGGCCTCCCAGGTCAGAGTCATTCAGGTTATAGTCATCCCAGATCAGGGTCACCCCCAGATTAGGGTCATGCCATGTCAGAGTCAATTTAGGTCAAGGTTACCCCCAGAGTCACCTATCTGCAGAACAATGTGCACCACCACCTTCCTTCCTGTCTGACTCAAGAGCCTCCAACAATCTGGGTTTCTAGTGGTTCCCCCTATAAGATGAGAAGCCACCAGCAGTCTGGGATGAGAGGACCACATGTGGCAGGTGTCCATGACCCTGGCCTCCAGGACCACCACAATTGGTTTGGTGGAGGGCCTGGGACAAGTGAGTTGGGGCCGCTTTGTCCCTCCCAGGGTCCTGGAAGCTCAGAGGCCTCGGCTGGGCATGAGGTCAGACACAGGCAGCAGTGTGGGCCACAGCTCCCTGCCCTAAGATGGGAAAGTGGAGGATGATCCCTGGCCTCCTCTTGGCACCTACCCTCCTACACTCACAGCATGATGACCAGTCAAGCTGTGTACCTTTCTGACTCTCTGTTTCCTCACCTCTAGCACAAAGGGTGGGAATTCACAGCCATCATGCATTTACCATGCACCAGGCATGTGACACCTGGCATCTTTTAATCTCACCATAATGCTGTGAGGTACGGATTGATTAGAAAAATTCTGGAAAAACTGTGTGACCCATGTATGCTCCACTCTGGTGAGACAATGGGAGAGATGAATCTGCTGTACATTGTTCCCTTTTTGCTTTGGTGGCCAGGAAGCTCAGAGCTCAATTTGGGCCTCTTGTGAGGCTTTTGGCTTTCAGTGTCTGTCTTGACCATCTTGTGGCATAGGCATTTTCTCTAAGCCATATTTAGCCCTTTTTTGGAGCAGGAGGCAGATATGTTTTAAAGAAAAAAGTTGGGAGGAGGGGAATTGAAGATAGAGGGATGAAAGGGAGGGGCGGTTGCCATGGGGCCAGCGTGGGGCCAGGGTGGGGCCCTGGTGGAGACAGCTCTCATAAGAAGTTAGGGTCAACAGACTCCACAGAGCCCAGCATGGCTTTTCCACCCCCCCCCCATAATCCAGCCAGCAAACACTTATTGAGCACTGACTGTATGCATAGTACTGAATGGTTATCTCTTTGCCCTTCTGGAATCTTCTCTCTCCTTTGTCTCTCTCTCTCTCTCTTTCAGGCCCACTTCTGGTTCCCAGTGGTTGGCTCACAAAGGCTTCGCACCCCCACCCCTGTTCCCTGCAGACCCTTGCGGACTCAAGGCTGGCTCCCCTCTCTTCACCTCTACCTCAAAGGCCAGAGGGAGGGGACTCCCTCTGCCCAGCACGCCACACACCATCAAAGATAAACATGATCACAATTCCTTTTTCAGTTCCTGGCAAAATATCCTGCTTTCTTCCTTTCTTCCTACTTTTTCTCCAACTGATGAAAGAAAAACACCCAGAGGGCCAGGGAGGGAGGGGCTTTCTACAGGGTCTCAGCCAGAGGCACCCTCTGAAGCCAACAGAGCTGGGGCTTATCTGAGGTGAATATCGTCATTATTGAGGCTCCACACCATAGAGGCCCGCAGCCCCTGCTCCCAGCCAGCCCCTCTGCAGCAGGCCCCTCTGAAGGCAGACAGGGGGCCAAATTGGGCCTTTGAGTACCACAGTGTGTCTCATGCAGCCAGAGACCACCAGAATGCGGCTGGAGTTGAGGGCTGCTACCCATGCATGTTCCCCTCCAATGTACCCTGGGCTCAGGTCACCACTCTGGGAAAGGAAATCTCGGACCTTCACATGACTCAGTTTCCTCACCTGCAAAGCAGGGACAATGTCAGGGCCTTAGAGGACACCATGAAGCCAGTCATAAAATGGCAGGATGCAGCTCTGTGCTTCCCTCTGTGATCCTGGCAAACAAGGGCGATGATGAAAACGCAGGGAAGAGGTCACTGCAGTGGTCCAGGGAGTGCAGGTGCTGGAGGAAGCCAATTCTGGATGTGGTTGAAGGTGGAGCCAACGGGAAGGCTGATGGATGGGATTGGATCTGAGGGCAGAGAGGAGAGGAGCAGGCGTGACTCCAAGCATTTTGGTCTGAGCAAGTTGGAGAAAAGTGGACCATTCTTGGCCATGCTCCCTCCAGAGGCTCTAAGGTAGGAGCCTTTCTGCCTCTTCTGGCTCTTGGGGGCTCCAGACATCCCTGGGCTTGTGGCTGCATCGCTCCAGTCTCTGCCTCTGTCATCACGTAGCCTCTCCCTGTGTCTGTATCTTATAAGGACATTCTAATTGGATTAGGGCCACGCTAACCCAGGGTGACCTCATCTCAACTTGATCACATCTGCAAAGACCCTATTTCCAAACAACGGCACACCCACAGGTTCTAGGGGTTAGGACTTGAACATATCTTTTTGGGGGACACAGTTTAACCCACAATACTCCCTAGCCCCTATCCTCCACCCTTCCTCAGCAAAGACACATCAGAGGGAGGAGGAGCCACAGAGAATGAAACAGAGACTCAAGAGTGAATCACTGCTGTTAAGACTCCAAGGAAGCAACATTTGAGCTAAGGCATTCAGACCAGAAATGGCCAAACGTGGGAAGGTCTAGGAAGAACATTCCAGGCAGAGGGGAAAGTGAGTGAAAAGGCCCTGTGTGATCCTGGCACTAAGAAGCACCCAGGAGGCAGGGCCAGTGGTGCAGGGTCTTGTAGGCCAGGGTGGGACTTGATTCCAATACCACAGAGGCCTTTAGATAGGAGACACAGCCTCGTTTGTGTTTGAAAAGATCTTTCTGCTACTACAGTGAGGATGAAGTACAGGGAGCCACCAGGAAAGCCAACACAGGACATTGCAATAGTCTGGTCAGGAGGTGTTGATGGCCTGGCCCAGCCAGAGAGGGGCACCGGCGGTGCAGCAGGACATAGGCCAACCCAGGCCTTTCAGAGCTTGTGGCCTATGGGCTGTGTGTTCATGGGCAAGTGTCTCAACCTCTCAGAGCTCTTTTCCCTTAACAGGAGAGTGTGGATGAACCCCCACCCCCACCTGAAGGTCCCCCTTTTGTCACACAGCTGTACAGGGTCATATGTCATTCAGGGCCTTGGACCCTCTCTGTGTTCAGGGGGCATACCAAGGCCCAGCCAGCAGCCAAACTTCTCCCGCAAGGGGCTCAACCCTTACCGGGAGGGGCACTTGGCAGTGGTTCAGGAAAGAGCGAGGTCTGCATGCTTGTAGTGGGAAGTTGGGGTGACAGAACAACCACCAGCCTTGGCCACCTGGGAGGAGAGCTTAAACGCTTTGGGAAGGCACGGGGAGATGTCACCCCTGTGCCAGGCACACCTTTGTCCTCCTGTCTCCCTTACAGCTCTGCTCCTGCCTCTTGCTGGAACCCAGTTCAGCCTCTGGCTGGGGAAACGCCCAGGTGGGGGACCCGGCACACCCCACCCTCCACAGAAGCTGGCCAGGCTCCCTGCATCAGGCCCACACCCCTCACCTCGCCCTTCTGTCTGCACGTTCCCCATGAGGCTGCAGACTTCGCTATGGCCTCCCCAAGGCTTGCCCTCTCATTGCCCTCTGCGGCCCACGGTGTGACCTAAGCACATAGCCTAACCTCTCTGAGCCCTGCTGCATAGGGAGCCCAGAAGGTCTTTTGCCAGTGAGGGATTTCCCCACTCCAGTAGGGGTTTTGGAAATCCTGAGAACTTTCCAGGACACAGGGTCAGCAGATGTGTGTTCACACCCTGATTGCTCTAAACTGGGCCCACTGGGGCCTCAGCCCCATGCAGTAGGGTCTGGGTTTGTCTCATCCACAGTCATGTCCCAGCACCTGGCAGGGAGCCTGGCACACCAGAGGCACTGTCAAAACTTCCTGAATGAATGAGTGAATGAGTGAGTGACTAAGTGACCGAGTGACTGAGTAACCAGAGGCCGCAGTGGGTGGGACACCTGGAATGTGTGCGGCCCACAGAAAGGTCACCCAGGACCAACCACAGGCTCAGTTGGGTCCTGACGGCTTTGGTTCACACAGTAGTTATTTTGCTTTATGTGAAGTTGTTGCCAAATTCTTAACAATAAGGAGATTTCACTTTAAAACCTAGCTTTCTGGCTTTTCCTGAAGAATCAGAGAGCCTGTTGCTGTTGTGGATTTCTTGGCGGCCACAGCAGGCAGGGCTTAGAGCAGCTTCCCATTGGGCAGGGGACATGGCCACGGTGCAGCTCCTGCGGCCTCGAACCCTGTCAGAGGGACAGACGGGTTGCCCCGCCTTGAGGAAGCACGTGCTGATCCCAGTCTCATCCGGACTCGGGCCCTGGCACTGGGCACATGGAGGCACGTAAAACTAACTGGGCCCTGGCCAGGTGGCTCAGGTGGTCGGAGTTTCTTGCTCTACACCAGAAGGTCCGGGCATCTACCTAGATTTCGGGTTCAGTCCCCAGCCAGGGTGCATACAGGAGAAAACTGATAACTGATTGATGCTTCATATATATGTATATACTTCACTCACTTCCTCTCCTTAAAATCAATAGAGTGAGGGGAAAAAACTAAAAAAACTAATTGGAGGCTTAGTCCCGGGAATAAGTAGTCAAATATGGTGTGTTTGAGGGGATGGGGCCCAGGGACTGAATCCAGCCAGGAAAGGGATGAGGTGCTGGAGGCCTGGAAGGACAGGTGACAGATGACACTCATGAGGACAGAGGAGGGTCAGGCAGGGGACAGGTTCCTGTGTCTCAACAGCACAGACCCACCCAGTTTTCCCCCTGAAACTCTTCCTTCCTTTCCTCCACGCCCCAGCCCCCAGAACCACCTGTGGCTTTGGCAGTGGAGCCCTCTCACTGAAGGCCAGCAGGAAGGCTGTTCCTCACATGACACACTGGCCAGCCAGTGGAGCTGAGCAAGTAAATAGCAGGTAAATTGAAGGCCCAGACAGGAGAGGCTTTCAGGAAGGGCTGTCACCATCTGTGAGTCCTGGCAGTTCTTTTGTTTTCCGGCACGGGCATGGTTGCTGACATTTTATGAAAGGAGAGCTCACGGGTAGTGCGGGGCCCATCGCTCTATCCCCAGAGAAGAGGTGCCTATCAGTGCCCATTTCATCTACCTGAGGCGCCACTCCACGACACAATGACTGTGTGTCTACCCCACCCAGCCTCAGTTTCCTCTTCTGCACACAGTTGATGGGTGCTGTGATGGCAGGGGACTGGGGGCGGGAGGCTCATTGCCCAGGCCCAGAGGCGTGTCCTGCAGGAGGGTGGACAGCTTTATGCAGGTGAAGGCTCCGCTGCTGGGCTGCCTCTGGCTGTGTGGCCTTGGCCTCCGTGTTCCCGCCTGTAAAAGCGGTGATAGTGGCCTGAGGTTGGTAAAACCCACCTCGATGCTATGGCTGGAGCTGTCCCGGGACCCTTCAGTGTCAGACATGGAGGATCCCTCGAGAAAGGGCAGAGCTGCAGGCCTCTCAGGCTGGCTCTCTGCTGTTGGTAACTCCCCCGCCCCTAGGGCCTGGATGCTTCAAGTCCCCAGAGCCAGAAACACCCCCCCCCCATGTCTGTGCTGCCCCACCTGGCCTTCTCCCCCAAGCTCACGGGGCCTCTCAAGTCTGATGCCCCCACAGCTCCTACTACCCAGACTTCACCCAAGCAATGGAGACTGTCTACCTCCCACACAGGAGCACCTACTGGGTGTGCATCAGGAACTAGGGACAAATGTGGGCAAGGGTGGACACAGCTGACCCAGAGGACAGCCTGGCAGGAGACAGCACCCATTTCTTCCACACAGAAGAGCCGCGAGTGTCAAGGACCCTTCCACCACGCAGCTACCTGCCAACCAACAGGTTACTAATCTTCTCATCCTTAGGAAGTGAAATTATAATCACGTTTAATTGAAAAATGAGGCTGATAGGATTCTAAACCTGAGGAGAGAATAATTAACTCAGGCCTCCGAGGAAGCTCATTAATCTTGTCACTCAGGCAAGACAGCACATCAAACTCCACCATCCCCACCAAGAATGGGAAGGAAACCTCGAGTAACCTTGAATCCGGTCCCATTTCTCCAGCAGAGGCCTTGTTTGGTGCGAGATAGGCTCTGTTTCCAAAAGCCAGAGCAGGCAGCCTCCTTCTCTGGGGGTCTCAGGGGTCCAGAGGTTGCCCTATAGACACCACCCAATTCATCTACTTGCCCACAGCCTCAGTTTCCTCACCTGTAAAATGGATCTGATGCCACCACTACCACTGTCCCCTCATGGCTGGAAGGTGAGAAGACTGGCCTAAGGCAACTTACCCTGGGGCCTGGGGTAGCCAAAACCACGCCTGGCCCCAGACAGGCCCGCAGAGCGGGCAGGAAGGCCCCATCTGTCCCAGGGTCCTGCCACTCCACTCTGTAGTCTCGCTGCCTCTCCCTGCTCTCACCTGGATCCAACCTCTGTGCAGACCAGTGCTTCTCACCCTGTCACACATCAGGGTCATGGGTGGTGGGGTGACAGCGTGCAGGATTCCCAAGACATGTTCTGGGCCCCAGCCTAGGGCTTTGGACCTAGAGGATCTGAGTGGACCCCAGACTTTACCTCCAGGGGCTGGTTCATGGCCTGCCCTGGGCAGCAAAATTCTGGAGACCCACGACTCATCTGAGGGTGGTGGGAGCAAGAGGGACCCTGAAAACCACTTCAAATGGGGTCCCTGAGATTGTGCCAAAGCCCTTAGAACTTCGTGTTGAACAGTTAAAGTAATGGAAAATAACTTTGATTTTTATAATGAGCCATAGTGTGTTAATGGTTGTTTGGGGGGAGGGATGGTGAAGATCTTTCCCACCAAATCAGAATCACATGAAGCTTTGAACATCCTTCACCCTCCAGGGGTTTTCCCAGTGTGATCCAGAGCCCTGGGAGACCAGGCCCTCTGGGTAGGGGAGGTGGGTCCACTATGGAGAACTGAGGGCCAAGGCTTCCAGATGGACCATCTGCTCTGGGCAGAGCCCAAAGCAGCCTCTAGTCTGCATCCTTATTGGGACAGGGGCCATCCTGAAGGCTGAGGGTGCCAGACCAAGGCCACCCCCAACCCTCCTGGCTTTCTCTTTCTGGTCCCTCAGAGCCCCTCCCTCTCACCTGCTGTGTCCTTGGTGACAAGGATGGGGGCTTATCCAGCTGGCAGCTCCCAAGCGAGGGCAGGCCTGGGTGTTGTTGGTCCTTCTCCAGAATTGCAACTCAGCATCAAGGGTGGTGTCTCTGTTCCCATCCCCAGGCCAGGAACTGGGCCCCCACCCAGCCCTCTAGCTGCTGCCTATAGCTGCTTCCAACACCACTGGGGTGCTACCCTTGCCAGGAGCTCAGAGCCAGGGGCACCGAAAGCCCAATATGGCCTTCAGGCGAGCCAGCACCCTCTTGGGGCCACTGTTCTCCCTCTGTGAAGTGAGCACACTGAACTAGGTGCTTCCAGAGATCCTTATTCTAGAATTATAAGGCAGAGTTGCTTGGCAGGCAAATCTGAAGAAAATTCCCTGCCTGCTGTGATTTTCAAAGTGGGTTCCATGGAGCCCCAGAGTTCTGCTAGAGTGGCTACTGCTGTCTGTCCCGATAGCCCCTCTGCCTTCCACACCCTGACCAGTCTTCCCTGGACAATCAGCACTTGCTTGTTCACCCCAGGCTTGGTTGGGAGGTTCCTGGAGCCACTGAGTCCCACTAGGATCCCTGTAAGTGAGACAGACCCTGGCAGTAGGGCCCCAAACGATCCCTTGTCCCTCTTGGCAGGGGGGAAGGACTCTCCAAGGAATAGGTCAGGGAGCAGCTGGAGTGTGCTGGGCTGAGCTTGGCACAGTGTTAACATTTAGGGTGTGAGACATGTTCCCAAAAATGAATGTCAGCCTTGCCATCAGACATTTCTGGACTCAGGTACAACAGCGGAGAAATAGAGAGGCTGAGGGCACTGCCTCCAAATCCCCATGCTCACCTCCTCCAGGCAGCCCCTCCTGCATGCTGGCTTGTGCAGTGAGCCTCAAGAGGGCTTCATTTGGAAATGAAGTCCAGAGGCAGAGTGTGCAACTCCTCCACAGCCTTGGTGAGGGTGTGTGCATGTGTATGTGTGTGTGCGTTCTGTGTGCGTGTGTGCGTTCTTTGTGCATGTGTGCACACGTGTGTGCTGAGAGAGGGATCTGGCTCTGCCCTGCACACCACCCCTGATAGCCCCCAAGATCCTCCCTGTTGACTCCTCAGACCTGGAGCCCCAGGTCCAAGGAGAAGACCCCTGGGAGCCCCAGGAATGACAGCTCTAGGAAGCCTCCCTCCATGAGGGCTGGGCCCCAGGTTTTCCAATATGTGTCTCATCCTGTTTTGTGATGTTGTGTTGAGGTGGGTGGGGGTGCTGCCACTTCCAAGCTGGGCAAACTGAGGACTGCAGAACCTTCTTGAGGCACCCAGGGAGGCTAGCAGCAAGACCAGGCAGACCTGGGTCCCCTCCAGCATGTGTCAGAACCTGGGCAGGAAGTAGTGAGAATGGGGCCTGAGCCAGTGTGGCCCAGGAGCTGCCTGTGGTGGGGAGTGGGGGACAGCGCAGCAGTAAGCCGATAGTACCACTGTAGGAACAGGACATTCCATGAGAGACTGACAAACAAGCCTTGGAGGGGCAGAAAGTGATCTTGGGCAGTGATTATACTGGCTCTGTGGTCAGGGAAGGCTTCCTGGATGAGGTGGCATTGACACTAGACCAGAGAAAGAGGGAAAGGAAGCACATCCTAGGAAAGGAACAGTGGGTGTAAGGACCTAAGGCAGGAGCATTCCTGGCATGCAGCAACATGGAGGGTGACACAGGTGGATTAGATGCTGGGGAGAGTGGTGGGGAGGGCAGAGGGCAGCAAAGCAGGAGGATCCAGGCAGTGTAGCATGTAGGCCTCTCAGATGTATGGGTGCCTGAACCAGGAGCTTGGGGGCAAAGGCACAGGGTTCCCTGCAGCACCTACCCGCAACATACACTCACAGCACTGAGGGCTGTCATCTGGGTCCCCAGCATCCTGACTTCACATAGTATTCCACATCTCTCTTACCTTCAAGTCTCCAATCATACTCCTTGGCCCTTCCCTGCTTGGTCTATGTGGGACAGTATGATCATTCCTGTCTTGCAGGTGAGGGCACCAAAGACCCCTAGAGAGCCAGGCATCTGGTGTCCAGGGTTCCAGACAGTGCCAGTCAGTGCAGGTGTCAGGACGGCCCCCAGCTGGACTGGTGACCAGGCTGGGAACCCTGCCTTGGATTTCTCACAGTCCTCCTGATGCCGGGTGGCCAGCTGAGCCAGCAAGCACTTTCCAGATCCACATGGGCCATTGAGATGCACCAGACGAGGCTGCTGCTTTCAGGAATTGAGGCTCAGGGAGAGGCTTCCTGGGCAGAGCAGGATGCAAGCTGCCAGCTCCCATCTCTGCATCCACCCAGCCTCCAAACCATTCTGCATGCCCACCCAGCACCATCCTGTAAAACATCAGTTGGACCCTGCCAGGCCCTACGTGAAAGTCCAGGGCTCCCACTACCACACCCAGAATAAGGTCCTGCTCTTCAGTCATACCTGGACCGAAGGTGTGTCATCAGTGTCCCAGCAGGGTTTCCAGCTTATTCTAGGAGGAGCTTGGACAGGGCTCTGGCTGACCATCAGGCACTGAAGGAGGTTCCAGCCATCTCCTTAAAGTCTGGGAAATGAAGAGCTACTGTCAGCAGTATTGTCATGCACTCCCAAATTCTGGTCCTTGAGAAACAGAAAAGGATGGAGAGAGGGTCGGTGTCGTGCCAGCCCTCAGTGGGCACCAGGCCCTGTCTTCGAGCACATGTCCCCACCACCATTACCCCCTCCCAGTACCTCCCTGTCATTTTCGAAGACATCATTTTCTCCCTATGTGTTTCTCTTATCTCCCTTCTGTTAAAGGATCTCAAATATGCACCCGATAAGGTGAGACAAACGCCTGCTTCCCGGCCCCTTCCAACGCCAGCCTCCACTTTCCCCCAAAGTAATTAAGATAAATGCAGCTGATAATTTGCACCGTATTCTTAAACATACCCTCAGGCCATATCTCAGATATAATTTTACCTGCAGAGGTTTATCTGCGCGCTTGGGTAACAGATAGTTTTTAAGCAAAGCGGCAGCGTTTGAAGGAAAAGGAAAGGAGGGTATTTCTGAAATAAATGTCAGAATGAGCCACACCACAGCCCCTTAGAGCAAGGACAGCCGACTGGGAACCCTAGGGGCTGTTCTGGGTCACTCCACTATGCTTGGCTGCCCCGGGTCTCAGGGCATGTCCGGCTGCTTAGCTGGCTGAGAAAGAGACTGGGGGGCGGGGGGGGGTGAGGGGGCACCAAGAGAGTGGCACCTGCTGGGCAAGACATTGTCACAGGGCAGTGACACAGCTGTACTCCTCTCACTTCTCCCAGTCATGCTTGTTGCACATGATCTGGAAACAGAGGCCCCTCCCCAGCAGAGCTGGCACAAAAGGGACCTGGCTTCACCCACCACACCCTTGGGGAGCAGGCTAGCCAGGGGGGCCAGGGCAAGCCTCAGACCAGTCTTGCACAGGCTCAGGGAGGCCAGGTGGCCAGGCTAATGCCAAGGAGGCAGCTCAGACAGCTCAAGAGGGTAGGCAGCTAGAAGTACAGCAAGGATCAATAATAAGAGAGGCCGGGTTAGATCTAGGCTGGGCAGGGGCCTCCTAAAGGTCTGGGAATGACCTTTTGGGGGTTACAGGGTCCACTTGCCATATGCCCTTGGACAGGCCTGTGTCTGCTGTGAGCTTGCCTCAGTTTTCCCAGCTGCACCCAGATCAGGCTGGAGCCCTGCTGCCCTTCCCAGCCAGTTCTGCCCAATGGCATGTATGTCTTGCCTCCTGTTTGGTAACTAGAACGGGGAGCAGCAGGGCCTTGGGGTTAGGTGTGGACATGAGCCCCAGGCATCCCTCTGTGGCCTCCCTTTACCTGCCAATAAAACCCAAACTGGCCCATCCCCTTGCCAGCACCACATGCTCCCATGCCAGCCTCCCAGGCAGGAGTTCCCACACCCAATCTGTGCTTGAGAGCCCCTTACCCAAAGCCCAGCCATGAATGGCTGAGGGTCACCTCCTCACAGAGACCCTGTGCCCACCACCCTCCCCCAGACCCTCATTCCCTATCTTTGCCCCATTCACAATCCACAGCTGCATTTCCTGCTCAAACTCAAGTCATACCTGCTCTGGGCACCACTGCACCTCTCTTGGGCTGCATGACCTGGCAAGACTCCCCCCTCTTCATGCCTCAGGGTCCCATCAGTAAGTTTGGAGAGCAGGGCTGACCTTGTGAGGTAAGAAATGAAGAGAGAGCATGACAGGTGTACGGACACTGTCGCCGTCATCGTCCTTACCACGCACTGTCTCCTGCCACTGACAGCTCTGTGGGGCAGGGTGGCAAATGAAGAAAGAAAAGCAAACAGAGTCTGAACTTGGAGCCTGTGGCCACCTCCCTGTGCCCTCCTGACCCCAGCATCTTCCTTCTCTGTGCTTGTCCTATGCCCAGCGCTTAGCCCGCTGCTGGACCAGCAAAGGCCAGTGTGGGCACTGAGGGGTTCTGTGGTCCTTGCCCAGGCCCCTCCACTAAGGGGCTGCCCCACAGTAGTAACCCACCCTCACAACCTCATCTGACCCTAAGCACCTCCAAAAGCCCCACTTCCAAATATTACTACACCGGGAGTTAGGGCTTGAATGCATAGATTTGGGGATGCAAATATCAGCCACAACAGCCAGGATGAGGGGATGAAAGAGCAGAAGAGGCTTCTTCTACTGTGATGGGAGAGAGGGGCCAACACCTAGCTCTCTGGCAGGATAGCACACAGGAGGGCCCAGTCCCTGCACTTTAAGAAGATCCAGTCCAGCCTTGACAAGAGAAGCAGGACATTTAAAACTGACTCCACATCTGGACAGGTGGTCAGCAGGGAGGCTGAGGAGGCCATGAGGAACCATGTCACTGGTCATGAAAGGCAGGCCTAGATGGGCCTGAGAAGTCCTCAGGTTCAACCCCCCATTTATAGATGGTGAAACTGAGGCCAGAAGGCCCAGGGTCACATGTGGAACTCTGACTGGACAGTGCCATCCTGGGTGCAGAGCTGCCCCAGGCCACCAGGATGTTGGAAGATAGTTCTACCCTGAGAGCTTATGAGGTCAGTGATAACTGCTGGGTGCATCACTGCCTCCTGGTGAACTCAACACACAGCAGGGAAGACTTCTCGGAAGAGGTGGGCTGGAGAGGAATATGGAAGAGCAGTGACCACATTCAGAGCAAACACCTGCTGAGGGCTTATTGTAGCTGGTCTGTGTGAATGACTTAGGTGTGCTGTCCCTTTTCATCTTCCTCAACAATCCTTTGGGGTCAGGACCTTGATCATCCCCATTTTACTGGTGAGGAAACTGCTAAGAGAGACTGACTGGCCCTGGTCCCACAGCCTAGAAGAGCTGAAGCCAGGAGTCGAGCCCAGCTGAGCCTACCTGGCTCCCTGGAAGTGGGTGAGAACTGGAAGACTGGAAAGAAGGGAGAAGGCATCCTAGGCAGGGGAGCTGCTTAAGCAAAGGTCCTGAGGTGGACTTGGAGGAAGGACTGAGCCAGACTGATGGAAGTGGGGAGGAAGGGAGAGGAGAGCCCAGTTCTAGCACAGAGGCCACAGCCAGAACAAGGCAGGTTGAAAGAGGAGGTGAGGGAAGAGGGTGAGGAGCAGAGGCCAGACACTGTGCAAGGAGCTGGGGATCATGGAGAGGGACACAGGGACACAGAGGCCCAGGCCTGCAGCAGGACTACCCT